>NC_056729.1:1048745687-1049345687 GCF_019279795.1 Protopterus annectens | reverse complement strand
CCTTGCACAGCCTTCTGGCATAGTCAACCACTACACACCCATGAAGCAATGCACCAATGCATGTCAGTACTAGCACCCTGTGTCTGTGTGTGTGTGGAGTATGATGTTTTCAACCACATTCACACTCACTACAACTCCTATTGGCCTACTGAAGCATGTTGACTGATGCCAGACACCTTCACATACCTTTTGCCCATATAACATCCGGATAACCCCTGTGGTGCATGTGATACCTGTGCATTACTGTATTGTGGCAAACTAGCTAGTTAGGAAGTCTATTTCTGATCCTGCCAAGTGTTAATGTGTGTAAGTCCCTGAGAGAGTGTGGCTGTGTTGACACCTGTTCATGTGGACAGGCATGTGTACTACACCTACCTTATCGTTACTATATCACTGTTGCAGATGTCACTCACCATCAGATTTACATTTGGACAGCTCCCCAACATGTAAGCTATGTAGTGCATGCAATAACTGCATAGAGATGTGATAGCAATACATAGTCAGGGGGTTGAAACCCTGTACTGGTAGGTGTGTGACACAAACATGCTTAGGTTTTACTCTCCCACCTCCTCCCTGACTTACTTTGTCTCTATCTGTCTCTCTCACTCCCTCTCTGGTGGATGTGGAGAAGTACACCTGCTTTGGTTAGGCAGCAGCTTGTGTTTTGTAAGTGATGCTCATGATCAGCTGATGGCCTCTGCACGAATTGCAGTCCCCATCTAGCTGATTGCATGTGGAACAGCTGTGGTAACATTCCCATAGCCAATTGCATGGAAACACACTCCAATATCTAGGAACATCATGTTGGTGTTCAGACTTTTCATTCACTGTGAGCAGGACTTAAATGTGGTGTTTGTCAAACAGCATCACAGATGGTATTGGGAATTACCTCTAACAACATACACTGTGGAAACAGGCCAACAGACAGGAGGGGGATGTGCCAGACATGACTACAGAATGTAAGTGTTGCTCTTCTGCATTTGTAGTAATGTCAGTTTAACAGAGTGTGTGTGGATATGGCTGGTCTGAAAGATATAATACCTGTCATGACAGTGTTATGTGTTTGAGGAAACTCCCATCTGTAGGATTATCTGCAGACTGGGCAGTGTGTGGAGCCTTTAGTTTCTTGCGTTACTCATAGAACACCTATCTGAGAACTGCAGAAGCATAGTGTGAGGATTGCAGTCAGTACATGGTGACAGCCATGACAGTTACTGACTTCATATCCCTCATAGGACATATGTCACAACAAACCCTGGTATGACAGGAAATGTATGAGGTTATCACAGCAACCTGCCAACATTGGGTCAGTGTTTGTAGCTCCAGCCACAAGTCTGTCAACCTTTGTACATATGTCATGCAGTAAGAGGTGCATATGTTCTGTACACCATTATTTATTGACATCATACCTGATAACAAGCCAGTCAGATATCAGACTGCTAGACATGTTATGTATAATAGGGGTTGTTTCTGACAACCCCGCCTGTGACTCAACAGTACTATCATAATCTTCGGTTTCTGTATGGACACCAACATCAGATTGCATGCAGGAGGGACCCTGACCCACCTCGCCACCTGTGGGGGAAAACAAGAAATGCACTTTAAGATCAGTACAGTATTGCATAACAGTAAACACACACACACACACACACACACACACACACACACACACACACACACACACACACACACACACACAAACACACAGATTCCACCTTAATACCTACCTGTCCCTGATTTTATGGACAGTCCCAAGTTTATTCACATAAGTTCCCCATCCTGCATCACACTTGGTAACATACACTCATTAATACCACTCATTAACGTGTCATTCCTATAAATGCCTAGACAAGTGATCACAACACAAGACCTGTTACTCCATTACTTCCTTGACCTGAGTGGAGTAGGTTTTACATGGCCTCACTGCTGTCATTCAGTGTTCACCTGGACATCATGAGCATGGCCCTATATGTTAGGGGCTATTACGTTCACTCCATAATGTCACGCACTGGAGTGTCATGTGTAAGTATTGCTCAGTACATGTCAGATCTGCTGCTCAATCAACCTATTATGTGACAACTGTAATATATGGATATACTCCCTGGTGTTTTCTAGTAATTCCCCAATGCATCTGTAGTGCTGCATATGTGGGTTGTCATTCACCTCTCTGCTGAATGGAATATTAAGGTTATACCTGGTGTCTACTTTCCTTCCCAATGCATGTTCCATGCTACAGACCTTATTATACTATCAGCTGTCCTGTGATTATATATCAGACAAGTATGCCTGGTGTCTCATGTGTCAGTCCATGTACTGCATGATCCCAAAGGGAAGTACTGACATATGAACAACCCCACAATAACACATGTGCATATATGGACACCCACACAAACACAAACACATGCACACACACATCCTACATGCATCAACCCTCCTCCACTCCACCAGATTGCACTTACAGACAAAATACCCCCCCACAGACACACAGACACACACACACACACACACACACACACACACACACACACACACACACACACACACACACACATACAGGTGAGGTTGCACAAAGATAGTATACACATTCCTCCCATTACCCATCTGTCAACGTGCATAACATATGGTACTCAACAGCATGCAGTGCAGCTATAGTCAATCCATGCTATCAACAGTATACATGTGTGTGATGCATGGGCTGTGTTAGTAGGTGATGCCCCTTCCCCTGGAAGACACTGCACCAATGTACACAGTATTGATGTGCACCTATTCTGCACCCTACAATGTACTGTGTCCCAAACCTCACAGGTGTACAACCCACTGCTGAATGTGTATTACTGTGTCAGTTATGTCTGCTCTAATGCTCACAGCCCCTATGTTTTTCAGCGACACATACCTGGGATGATATGTGGACAGATGTCATTTGTGAATGCCTGATGTCTGGTTTACAGATCTCAACATCAGCGGTGCATGTATAACCAATCCAATACTATTACACTGACAACCATCAGACCATACCATGACTATGGGGAGTGTACACACCCTTATTGATATGACACACTCATTCTTGATCTGACATGGAACCACATCACCGCATATATTAACAGTACATGACCCTGATATGTGACATATGACCTGTACATTCACATGCAGTGTCTAAAAAATGTGTTAGGTGTCCAGATGCTGACAGCAATGCATTAAATCTGTGGGTGCATATGTGTGCATGCCCTTATCATGATGGTTTGTTACACCTATTGTTATGTGTACTACAGCAGTCACTATTCCTGGCAGGGTTATACTAGCATGGGCCATCTGCATTTGCCAGTGTATGGTCAGTCTGCTCTACACATGTCCCCCAACTCTGCATGACTGCAAGGTGTACTCATGTGTACATCCCTTGGTGTTCACACACTGCCATCACTATTGCTGTGGGGGTAGGGTTACATCTGCCACAGTTCCTGAACCTGACTGTGTGCATATACAGCCATTCTTAGCATCCTTAGGATCCCTGCTGCAGTGCACTGGTGTGTCATGCTGACACACCCTCCCCACCTTCAGCCTTTTTGCAAATGCTTGACAAGTATGGCCTACACATATGTCAGTTTGCAGTGTCCCATACACTGAACATCAAGTGTTACATCTTAGTTCAAGCTAATAATGTGGACCACAGTATTATGTTATGCCATAGTGTAGATCTGTAACAGTTGCCATTGTAATACTGGTATATACACTGTTGTTGCACTGTATGAGGGTGATATTTCACACATGTCCCTACTGTAGGCCATGTGTTCCACCATTATGTTCATCTCTGTGGACACATTTCGCAATGACAGGATGTTAGTTATCGTGCAGGTGTCTGACATACCCTTGTGATACCCCACTGTGATGCAGTGCATTTAACAGCAACAATACGTAAACATTTACGGCATGCATTATGGGTAGGTGTGTTAGATGTGTGCATGGAATATACCATAGCCATTACATGCCCGGTGTATTGGCAAGCATCAACATAAACCATACTCACCAGCTACAGGCTATTGCCTTGGTGGTATACCAGAGTTACCTACATAAGAGTGTGAGAGATGCAATGTCAGTGGCCACAGCTGTGGCATTGCTGCAGGGTGGGTGGAGCATTACAGTACATCAACAGTACAAGTCCACAATACTACCGCTTATGCACATCTGTTTATTACTACGACGCAGCAACAAACTACATATATGACATCTCACATATGCATGATCTACCTGTACAGATGCGGATGCATATGCAACAGTGGTCTACTGATGTGCCCTGTGGCTTTACCTGCATGATTCTCAGCCAGTGTGTGGGTAGCACTCACCTACATAATGGTCTCTGCCAGTTGTTGGGTATGCAGGCGGGCAGGTGCCACGAGACTGGCGAGGAGCTCCTCAACAAGTGTCGGGGGGTGGATGGCATGACCCCCCCCCCATTGTGAGGTAATCCCTCTGGACTGCAGCAGCACATCGATGGGCATTGTGAAGCAGGTCAGAACAATGATGATGGACCTGCTCATAACTGCAGTAATGCAGGCCGACATCATTGACCCTATGGACTAGATCATTCCACAGGGTGGTACATTCCTGCTGCCCATGGGCACCCCTGCTGAACAGAACAGGATAGTGCTGTATTAAGTGGTTCAACACAACCTCATTTTCTACCGCTGAATAGGCGGGTAGATGGCCGTGGGACATCTTGACTGAAAGACATAAAGATGGAAATAGGTGTGAGCAACTCATACAGCAAGGTTACCATAGTTCTTAATACACATCTCTGTCACCCCCCACCATATCAGTGACAACAAACTGTTCACACAACTCAATAGTTATGGCTACAGCTTACCTACCATTGGGACATATATTGTATTGTACCACACTTTGTGCTATGTGTTTGTAGCCATGTTTCCTGTGTGGACACTATCATTGCTGGCCTGTTACGGACTATTTCACCTGCATGCCATTGTCGGGCCACTATGGTTCCATATATGCATGTGGTATGCTTGCTATGTGATTGCTGCTCATCTGTCATTCTGTGTTATTGGAGATATCTATGCATACTGTTGGACATGTTCCGGGATTTTGTAGGTTATTACTACCCATATATGTTCTATAACAGTGACACAATAGCATGTTTAATTAATTGTTTACAGCAGAACCACCTCTCCAACCTCATCTGGCCATGTTACCAGGCCACATCACATGTGGGACCCACCCTGGGTCCTCCTCATCTACTGGTCCAGCACTACCTTCAGGTGGTACCACCTCAGGGGATGTTGTCCCCCCCCAGGGGCACACACAGATATGATCCTGTCACCTGAGGTCAGGTCCAGGGTCTATTCCATAGAGGGCTCCACAGACACTTGTGGGATGTGCTACAGCACCTTGAGGCATCCAGTACAGATTCACAGGGTCCACATGCTCCTCCTGCTCAGCCTCCAGGCCAAGCACCTTCAGGGCCGTGGACTGCTGTTGTGAGTAGCAATGGGTGGTGGCCTTGTTCTAATTATTACCTTATGGGGGCCCATGGGGCTTCCACATCTCAGACCACACACACCATTCAGGGTGTTTACCCACCACATGTGTCATAAACCACCCCTGTAGGCTGTCCTCTATATCTACCAACCCAAGTCAACTCCACAAATATACCTGCTATCCTTACCAATAAACTGAACATGTCCTACTGGTAAAGAATAACCAGACTGATATCCTGAACACGAAGTGCTTTATTGGACCAGACCACAAAGCAAAATCACAACGATAACCACAAAAAACACAAATGGCACCAAGGAATTGAATTAAACTACTAAGCGCTTTCACCCGTTAATATAACCGGGCTTCATCAGAGTATAGCCATTTCCAATATCACAAACCTTTTAAGTGTGAGTCATGCACACACCTCCCACGTACAACCAATCACGGCCAACGAGAACCGTGAATACAAAAAAGGCTCGTAATGCGCAATTCAAATTGCACTAATTAAGCTGCCAAAATTAAATAAGTTTAAAACAATATAATAGATCTATTCATTCTAAAACTACCTAAAATCCAATACATCAATTTAAAACCTTAAATCAACTAAAATTATGCATTGTTTACAACAAAATCAAAAAATAACACTTGTTCACATAAAATAATGACCAGCTTAACCATGGTGGCTAGAACCTGAATAAAAAAATTGTTAAATACAATAAGATCTTAATTTTAAAATACTGGAAATTGAAATATGGTCATTGATACCCGGGGGTTTGGATGCGTCAAGTCTAAGTTGCCATAAACATTCTTTTACCTCAAGTAGAGTCTCGACATCACCACCTTTATCATTATATGGTACTCTGTCGACCACAAAAAATATAAATTTGTTAAAATTAGGACAATTTTGACTGTGCATTTATAGGGCATTGGAACTTTTTTATTTTTAATATCTCTTACATGTTCATTAATTCTTAGTCGTAATTTCCTAATGGTTTTCCCTATGTAAAATGTAGGACAACTCAAACAAGTAGCAATATATACCACCATTTTCGTATTACAATTAACATGTCCTGGGCATTTTATAGTTCTACCAAAATTGTGAACTACTACGTATGATCCATTATTGATGAATTTGCAAGTCCCACAAGAACCACATTTGCTCATACTAGAACTCTTGTAGGCACTTGCACTACTATCCATCTCCATTAATTCCTTGAGGTTTTTGCCTCTACTATAAGTAATAGTTGGTGCATTACCCAGTATGGCAGTAATGTCCTTGTTGAACACACTCTGCCATGTGTCTGTTAAAATAATTTTAATGTCTCTAGCAATTGGGTTAAATGGCAGAATCATAGCCCTTCTCCTACATTCATTTGCAACATCACTATTGGAAGTAACTACCGTACCTGTTTTAATCAACCATCCTTTAAGAATAGGTTTGAAAACTGTGTGTCTTTTGATCTCTGTTTCTGATCGAACATCAGATAGTATATCAGTGGGATATCCTCACTCAGAAAACATATTTACTAACCTAGTAAGCTCAGCTTCAAACAAACTGTCTTCACTAACCAATCTTGAAAGTTGCACCATTTGGCCCTTAAATATATTCTTTTTTTGATAAAAAGGATGACAACTTTTAAAATGCAGAAAATAATTAGAATATGTCTTTTTTCGGTATAAACCTGATTGCAACATATTCATTTCCTTGTCATAAAACAAAAGAAGGTCCAAATAATCACAAGTCTCTCTATGTATCTTGTAGGTGAACTTTAAAAATGATGTAGTGGCATTTAGATATTCGATAAATTCATAAATCTCTTCTTCAGTTCCCCTCCAAAATATCAAAATATTGTCCAAAAAACGCAAATATAGTTTTATACTATACATGAACTTGGAGGTAAAAACTTTGTGTGTTTCCCAGTCTGCCAAAACCAGATTGACATGGACCGGCGCACACTTTCCTCCCATCGCTACACCAGTAATTTGTTTGAAAAGCTCACCTTCAAATGAAAGAAAGTTGTTAGACAAAACAGTTTCGACCAAGTCTACTAACAAATTAACCTTGACTTTGTGATAATCACTATTCTTGACCAAACAGTTGCTGAACATTTCAAGACCTTGGTCATGTGGTATAATTGAAAACAGGTTGATCACATCAGTAGTCACCATAACAAATTTTTCATCTAAACAAGTATTGTTAATTACTTCTAAAAAATGCCAGGAGTCCCTTAAGATATGTGGGGATCTATTCAAAATTTGTTTACTATAATAGTCAACATTGGAAGCCATGGACTCCATTTTAGAACCCCTAGCTGAGACTATTGGACGAAATGGTTGATTATTTGGGTTCTTGTGTATCTTTGGAATCCCAAATATCGATGGTGTAACTGGGAAATCAACTAACAAGTATTCATATTCATTTTTCTCAATAATTCCCTCCATAAACCACTCGTATAAATGCCAATCAATCTTTGCATAGGCTCTATTGACCTCATTCTTGGACACTCTTGTATAAGTTGAAGAGTCATTTAACAAATTTAACATACAGTTTGAATAGTCTGTATTAGACATAACAACAACCCCACCCCCTTTGTCAGGTTTCATCACCCTATACATTTTACTGCCTATCAGTTCTTTAAGGCAAAATCTTTCTCCAGAGGTAAGGTTATCTTCCAAATTGTTCTTCCCTTTAAGTAATCTCCTAATTTGTGATTCACACATTTGCACAAGCATGTGAATATTCGGATTAGCAGGGGGAATGAACGTACTTGACCTCTTAAGTGTTAAACTTTTGTCTGTCCATGGACTAGGACTTTTAGAAAAAAAAAAAAAAACATGTTAAGATTCAATTGCCTAGTATACAATTTAAAATTCAATAAAATTCTTTCCACTTCATATCTAAATATAGGAACAAATGTAAAACCTTTTTTAAATAAGGTCAGATGTTCATCCTTTAACTGTAAATCTGTAAAGTTGTAAATACACATGTTATCAAACTTAATAAGGTGGCACACAAACCCACTGCCACTTACATCTTCGTTACAAGTCACATTCAATTCCAAACTCTCATCAGCTGTGTGACTAGTAACGTCGTAATCAACGCTTAATTCAAAAAATTCATCATTCAAAAATGAAGATGTTTTTGAAACTTCCTTTGTATAGTTGAAATCCACATTGCTAATGTCAGGGGACCAGTCAGACAAGAACAGTTCATCAGTCACCCTTGAAAATATGTTGTTAATCAATCCAGTGCAAGAGTCAAAGTTAATAACATCAATTAGTTTGTCCTGATGTTTCCCTGTGACCATCTCCGACTTATGGGGGGTCTCGGTCCTCTCCCCCTGAACTGTTCCTGCTGAAATAAAACCTGGTTGCACTCCCAAATTCTTTCTGAGTGCCGTACCTGGTAATTCTCTAAAAAAATGGCCATTTTCATTTTCATTTTCATTAATATTGTCAGTATTACCCGCAATCACTTCATCATTTGGTAAACCATTGTACCCAAAAAAGTTGTGGTTAAAATGTTTCGTAACATTGTTACCTAATTCTAGTCTAGCAATACTTTTTTATATTCTTTGAAATGCGCATAGACAGCATTACTGGCATAGTCTTTACTATCCCTATTCAGTTTCTCAGTCTTAATTTCCAGTCCCCTTTTAACAAATAAATCAATGTCCGAAATAATTTTTTTGAATTTATACTTATTGAACTCAAACAGTAAATCTTTTGTAATATTGTTGTTAATCTGACCCAATTCATCTTTAAGTATGTCTGTTTTATGGTTATTGTTACGAATAATAATTTGCAAAAGATCTATACCTGTATGGTTAAAGAGTGCCGACAATTATTGAAAAACTTCACTTCCAACCTCGAATCCCATAGGTAGTTTGAACAACCTCAGCCCCTTGGGCACCTGCTGTAGTTCAATTGATCTTTCCAGATACACATTGTCCATCTGCAACGATTTGAATTTTCTCAGGTTTGTTTCAAATGTAGTGAGCTGTGCCTTCAAAGTACCACTGCTCACTATATTAACTGTTCCGGATGACCAATTTGTTACTGGCGGAGCCAACATAGTGTCCAAATTCCTTGGAAAGTTAACATTATTTAAACGGAACAAGGCAGCATCTTTGCCCAACCTGTTGTTTTCAGGAATGGCAGTCTCACTGGGTGTTGTTTCACATGTCGAAGTACTGGGAGGCGTATGCATAGTGTATAGAAGAGCTTGTGACTCAGTCAAGTGTACGTCCTCAGAGTTCATTGAATTAACACCTTTGCCAGACAAACCTTTGTCTTGAAACATCTTAAGTAACTTCTGAATTAAATCCACATATTGCACCATCAGCTGTTCCATAGTTGATCCAAAAAGCAGTAAGTAGTCAAGGAAGTGCAGTCGGCAAAAAGTAAAACACCACACCAATAAACTGAACACGTCCTACTGGTAAAGAATAACCAGACTGATATCCTGAACACAAAGTGCTTTATTGGACCAGACCACAAAGCAAAATCACAACGATAACCACAAAAACACAAATGGCACCAAGGAATTGAATTAAACTACTAAGCGCTTTCATCCGTTAATATAACCGGGCTTCATCAGAGTATAGCCATTTCCAATATCACAAACCTTTTAAGTGTGAGTCATGCACACACCTCCCACGTACAACCAATCACGGCCAACGAGAACCATGAATACAAAATAGGCTTGTAATGCGCAATTCATATTGCACTAATTAAGCTGCCAAAATTAATACCTGCTATCCTTCCCCATATTCCCATTCCCTACTTCACAAACAAGGGCAATGTAGTCCCAACAAGAGGTTCACATGTGACATACCCATCCATGTTGCACACACTTACAGCTGTATATATCTGTGTGTATTGCTATGTGTACTGTTTCCTCACACATAGCATGCAGCACTGTGATGGTAATATAGGGGACATGTATTTACATACATATATGTGTGTGTGCGTTTGTACATATGTAGGCATACGCATATATATATATATATATATATATATATATATATATATATAGATAGATATATGCGTGTGTAGATATATATTATGTTGAATATGTGTTTGTATATATATATATATATATGTATATATATGTATATATATATATATATATATATATATATATATATATATATATATATGTCTACATCTGGGTATCTGTATATCTGTAGACATACATGTAGGTATGTATATATATATATATATATATATATATATATATATATATATATTATATATAGATATATATGTACACATATACATACCTATATATGGGGTACATTCTGACATCAGGTCCACAATCTCTAACTCACCTTCCTGCACAGCTGCACTGTTCTGCCTTGCTACAACACAGAAAGGTGCCACATATGGACACAGCCTAACATGAGGGGGCTATAAATAGGGCCAGATTAGAGGTAAGCCTATTACACACCTATGGCATTTCAGCATGCTACAATACATGTTAACCTGAGTGTCCTGTAAGTGGTGGGCTCTGGAACCCACATGTCCATTATTATAGCATTACTTCCACCACCAGCTATTGGCCACAGTAATATACATCATTTCCATTACACAACACACACTATGTTGGCTTACATCTTGTCAGTCGGTGCTGCTCTGCACAGTTGATGGGTATGGCCCACTACTCACAGGGACAGACTCTATTGTCCATAGCAGTTGTTCAGCTGAACATCATTACAACAGCAACACCTGATGGCACATATATATCATTCCACATCATCTATCCCAGTATTATGGACCAAGTACTACAGTCAATTACATGCATATATACTTCACATACCTGTTGTGAGAATGAGGTCTGTCTTGTGGATGGTGTCCTTGTAGGAGTTTTCTTTCTCCTTGGCTATGGCCTTAGCCTGATTCCTTTGTTTCTGTGTTTGGTTTGCTTCTGGTTTTGGTTCTGGATCTGTTTTCTGTTTTCTCTTTCTCTCTCTCTCTGTGTCTCTCTCTCTCCATTTCTCTTGCTCTAGTAAATGGATTGAGCTGCTTGGATAGATTGCAGCATGGCTTTTGTAGATGATGCACATGATCAAGTGATGGCCTCTGCACCAATCAGTGTCCTTCACTTGCTACCTGCATGCAGCATGCTGTGTAGTACTTCCAATTACCACTGTCATGGCAACCCACTACTATAAATTCCTACATCATGTGGGCGTGGTCCTTTTACCTTTCCTGTATGGTGGACATCCTTCCTGTGTGTGGGCAGCAGTGTTACAGACAGCAGATAGCAATACCTCTTACAAGAGAACTTGCACACTCAGGCCAGCTAAATATTTGTATGAGGTTCCAGAACTACAAACAGAGTGTGAGTAGTGTTGTTGTATGCATTGTATAGTACCAGTGTTACAGGGTTTGTGTGTACATACTAGTTTAACATGGACTGCAGTCTGTATGCATAGCTCTCAACTGTTTGCCACTTGATGGCCAGAGGTGTGCCTGTTATGTTTTGCCTGTCCACCACACAGGTCTTGTGTCAGATATATCACTGGCAGTTTGTGTGTTGAGTGGCTACATCCATTTGTGTTTCTGACTTCATATTCCTGACTAAGGGTATGTTGCAGACTATCCTGTAACACCAACGACTTGCTTAGTGTATGACAACACTATTTCACATACGGGCCTGTGTTCTGGCCTCTGTCCTCCATCTACATACCAGGCTTTGTCCATATGACATGCTGTCAGGAGTTGTTATGTAGTGGCCTGTGAGTATGTCATGCTGCCATTCCTGCCATCATTCCACTGCTGTTGTGGCCCCCACACATATTGTGGGGTTGGGTCCATATATGTGTGGGCTTCATCTGCACAATATATGTGTGTCCTTATGCAGTCCAGGGGTCAGTGTATGTAACAGTGGTACATGCCCCTGTATGCCAAGTCTATGAGGGGGGATGCACCATAACTAAATTAGGCTGTTACAACATGTGAGGGGTATCAGGGGTAAACTGCCTTAATGTATCTGGATGTACATTACCATACAATTCAACCTGGGTAAATGCAGGCCTACTGCTTCCTGCCATACAGACTCTTCTGATTGTCAGTGTGATTGTGATGGTTTCAGTTATGCCTTGTTATGTAATAGATACATCCCATTGTGTCATCTGAGGTCTTTACCCCCTAGGGATTGTGTACAGAGTGTAGATAGTGGCTGCTGGTCTATACATCTGCATTACTTACTGTTTATTGATTGTTATCCTGTGGCCCAGTCTGTCTTTACTGTTGTACTACTTGAAGGCCTTTGCCTGGACAGCAATATATGTTATGCTTTCCGGAACACTATATTAATTGATCTGTTTGAGAGTTGCATTAGTCTGTTTATATGTATTTCAACGTCTAAACAGCTATATGACATGGCATATACAATTGTAATAGTACACAAATAAATCTTTCTCATGTATGCAAACCTGTGTGTGGTGTTATATCTTTTGACCTCTCTGTGGGTATATGTTTCAGGCAGCAATTGTCTTTTGTATGGGTGACTCATACAGTGTCCAGTTGGTAAAGTGGCAACTACAGGCATACTGGCTGTTCCATATGGTGTGCACCGTTTAAATATGTATCTTCCTATACATATCTCTGTGTGTATGTGTAGTTGCATATATATGTATGTATATATATATATATATATATATATATATATATATATGTATATATAACTATATATAACTATATATATATATATATATATATATGTATATATATATATATATATATATATATATATATATATATATATATATATATATATATATATGTATCTGCATATATGTGTATGTGTATATGTATCTTAGGAATGTTTATTGCTTCCACATTGTACATTCCCTATGGTAGCCAGACTGTACTGCATGACATGACATCATACAGGTGGTATGGATTTCTGTTAACACCTTGTGCCCATGTTGTGTCGGGTCCTGGTTATGGGACTTGCAAAAGCTGGTATTGTATTGCAGGGCAGACCTGTTTGTTTGGGGGGGGGGGTAATATCAATACGTACGAGATGTATGTAGCTTGGACCCCCTCCCCCCCATTAACAGTGCCTGTGTTCATATATGTATTTGTTATGTTCTCTTTTATATCTATAGATATATATCGGATTACACACACACACACACACACACACACACACACAGACATATATATATATATATATATATATATATATATATATATATATATATATATATATATATATGTATATGCTTACAAGTATATATAGCTCTATATATATCTATAGATGTATGCATATGTATATATATATATATATATATATATATATATATATATATATATATAGATACGTATATATGTAGACATATATATCTATGGATGCATGCAAATGTATATATATATATATGTATATATATATATATACATAAATATATATATACATATAAATATATATATAGATATATGTATATATTTTATATATATATATATATATATATATATATACACACACATATATATATATATATATATATATATATATATATATATATATTTATATATCTATTAGATATAAATACACACACACACACACACACACACACACACACACACACACACACACACACACACACACACACACACACACACATACTTCTCCATGTTTAAATACATTTCTTGTACTGTTGAATGCCTGTGCTGGATGATATGTTTGTAAAAGTAGCAGGGTTATGTATTTCTAACATGGCTTAGTGGTAAATCAGCTTTTCTATGGTATGCAGGATCCTGGGTTTGAGCCTTGCAGAGGCTGTTTATTTTGTTGCTGGACAGAACAAGGGCCATCAGATACAGTGTGATTAAGGCGTTTTAAGCTGTTGTAAGCAGGTTTGGACAGGTTTGCACAGAGGTAAGCACTGCTAACCTCCAGTTAAATATGCTTACAGAGAGTTAACTTCAATATTGCTTAACCTGTGTCTGCATTGCTTACTCCATGCGAATGGGCTTAAACCCGCTTACTACTGCTTAAATATGCCTCATCCCGCTTACTACTGCTTAATAGTGCTTACTCCCACTTACCCCCACACTAATTTAGACAGAAATGTAAAATGGTTCTTGGGAAGGTGGGGATTTGGACACTCTATGGATTTATCATTCATTACACATTATACCTTTGATTTGTATCCTTGATTCATGTGTACATATACTGTATGGGGAACTTGTGTTTATCTGTGGATTTTACATTATTACAATGACACCTCACATCTGCATTTAATGCAGTACTCCAGTTCACAAATATATGTTATTTAGTAGGTTATACAACACAAAATATTGCTCATAACGTGATTTGACATGGAAAATGGAATGTACTAGAGTGAGACTGGAACCAGGAATGACTACTCGTAAGGCAAATGCTGTGACCACTACACTATTGCAGTACTGCTGCAGTTGCATATATCTTGATATTTATCTTCTTGTGCCATTTAAGCTGCAGTATATGTAGCTAAGCAATGGGCATACCTGCACACCTACGGTTAAATGTTATCTGTTTGATAAAAAAATGTAACTTGTTGATATTATTATATTTTAACTATTGCTCTTATAAACTTGGGGGGTGTTGCTGGAGGTATGCAACCCCCTATGAGTGATCTCGCTCATTGTTATTGCTAAACTGTAGTTCTTGATTGCAGGGGCGTGTATATTGTGAGAGCTCTGCTCTCAGACACGCCCCCCGCACTCGTCCACGCTCCGCATCTGTTTAGGAGCTCAGGCAGCGTGCCTTCATTAATATGCATAGCGTGCTGCCATGCTGCTCCTAAACAGTCACTTCCATGCAGGACTAAGCTAGTCCTGCACAGAAGATTACTGAATCCGGGGGATGGTTGGCAGAAACTACAAAAGAATAAACTAGTAAGACAGATATGTGCACATTTCTTCTCATAGGTGATTTGTACAATAAAATGGAGACTGCTACTTGTCATGCATAGGATACAGACTGCACAGAAGAAAAAATGAATACCATCCAATCTAATATGTAGACAGAGCAACAGTAAACAGATAATAAGAGATATGGTGACTTCATGTAGAAAAGCAAACCCATCAGGTCTTATACAAATGAATACATATCCTTAGTTCTGAAAACCAATGGAATGTGTACTCTAGGATGGTTTGAATACACTAGAGGTTGAGAAATGCACAATGCATTACATTGGATATGTCCAACAGCACAATGTCAGCAAAAGCACTAACCATTCAGTTAACAATGCATTTTTATTGTTCAGAACAGACACAGCATAATGAGGCATAGAAGTAAGCATCCCAGAACTGGGCAATTGTCTCATACATAACTCCCTATCTATTTTGTCTTTGTATACCCAAAGGCAGAGAAGGAAAAGATCATACAGAACTATAGCCAACTGACTTAGTTTCCTTAGGTAGCACATCTAACACAAAAATGCCAATTCCATTGTTAAAAAAATATTTGACAGTGACTTTCCAGAGTTAGACTAAAAAGAGAGAAATGGACAGGCACTGTCCATAGTTAAGTGCTGTCTTCAAAAGCTTAATGAAAGACTAAGATAATACCTGGAAACAGTGAAAATACAAATATACACTCTGTAAAAAAATGCCATCATTCCCTCTGAAAAATATGCAAAGTAGAAATCAAAGAAGCCAAATCAAAATACTTAACGATACAACTATTAGCAAGAGCTTCAAACCCCATGTTGTTCTGGAAATTAATAAAAGGTCTATCAGACTTCGATTCTACCTTATATTCTAAGACAGACAACTTTTTTTGACAGACAGACTTCATAAACATTAAAACAATGATTAGCACTCATGTTCAATCACCCACAGTTATCCATACCACAATGGACACCAAAACCCATCAAGCAACCTAGAACAATAACTGTTCTACTTCCAGCTAGTCTAATCCTTCCAACTTATATGACCCTTTCATGACCTGTTGCTACTAAACTAAAACTCCCTACCTACTCCCAACCATAAATTCTTTGATCTGTCCCTAAACCTAAAACTCTCCTCTCCCTCCCTAGCCCCAAAACTCACCTCCTGCACCATAAAACTAAACTCTCCTCCCACTCCCTGGCTACAAGCCTAAATCCTCCAGTTATCATTTAGCAGAGTAACAGAGTGACACATACCTTTTCATTTATAATGCTAAACTGCAAACGAGTGTGTAGTGTTCAAAACAAACACAAATTAGCCACCAATAAAGTAACATTTGAACATTAAGCTGTAAATCTTACATTTGACAAAAACAGACTTTATAACAACCTAGTAAACCATAAAGATATAAATGAATGTATATTTATTTTATTTATCCTTTGTTGACTAGGATAGTCCCACTAGGCTAGTAACCTCTTTTCAGGGGTGACCTGATGTGATATTTATACTACTACAGGAATTTTGGCCAGAGTATCTCAGACCTTTCCCTAGTCTTTTTGGTAGGTGTCATGTCATGGGATCTTTTACACACATCTGATCTACCACTAATTCAAGCAGATGGGTCATCAGTCTAACATCTCATCCAAAGGACAGAGATAACTTTATATCCCTATATCTATATATATTATATATACATATATGAAGTCATCTATCCAGTAACATAAAACACCTATTTCCTTTAAGAAACCAATATATGCAACATAAAGTTAAATGAAATAATAAACTAATTTTTATAATGAATCCTTTCCTGGCAAGAATTGTACCACATGACCTGAAAATCACTGTAACTATTTCATTAGAACTAAAACGTGACTCCCATATCTAAAACACCATTGGCATTTGTTGCACTTTTTTGTCTGCTGTAGCATAAACTAGATTCAGACCTGCTGAATCTGGTTCTGTTTGTTAAACTGAGCATTAAACCTGGCTATCTTTTGTTCAAAAGGGCCTCCTTGCACACTTGTGGTAGGAGAGTGCAGTTAGGACTCAGCTGATTGAAAGTTGCTGGTACAAGGCTCAGTTTTGAGCTTTCTTATTGGTTAAACTGTTTAATTCAGAGTGCTCACTGTTGCTACATAAGCCCTGTGTTTGTGCAGGTTTGCACTTGTTTTATCACAGCTCCAGAGATCTAGGAGACCAGCCACTGCCCTGCTGTATTCATCTGCTTACATGTAGTGCACCTCCGTGCACCATCACGCATTACCAAGCAGTCAGGGTAACCATTGTCAATTATGGAAGCAAAAGCTTCAGTAGATAAATTTTCCCATAGTCACTGCTGTGATCTGGCCAAGAAGTCCTTAGATTAGCTTAGCTGCTCAGAGCGCACCTCAGCTGCACTTTTGCCCCTTAAGCCATCCCAAAACCAGCAAATTTACAATAGTCTCATATCATTTAAAGAATCCCCGCTAGTACAGACCCTTTATAGAGCACCCCCATTAGAAGAGATCCCACTTAGAGCACCCAGTTATACCACACCCCTCCATTTTCTCACTCAGCTGTAAAAACAAAATTTAACCTAACATTATAAATGGTCAGTTTCCCTCCATTTCTACTACCAGCCTGATTGACATTGGTAGCCTGAGGCAGTGTAGCAACTGCCTCATGTACACTGACAGCCCCCTACTTCTAAATCACCCAAGTACAATTTGTGAGAGATGCATCTACACTAAAAATCAGGAATCCTTGCTTTCTTGTGCACAAAACAGCAACATTGAACAGGTTGTCATCTCACATACTACACCGTCTACACAAACCATGCACTCAACACATAAACCATCATACATGGAGGCACTCACCAGAAACCTACATAAACACCACAGACCTTCCAAACACAAACATGCTACACCTAATACAGCACCTACAGAACTCAATACACATAAAAACACAAGCATCGGTGTCTCACCAAATAAGCCCCTAAGGCAAAGCAAAACTAAACCAAATTTTTTAGTCATAGGTGACTCCATTGTTGGGCAAGGAGATGGTTATGGTCAGTTGTCTATCAGGTACCAGGATCCATCAGATCACACATGCACTCAAGTCTCAAAACAACAAGTACCGTTATGACTCCATCATAGTTCATGTTGGTGTGAATCACTTGAGATGTACCTCACTGGACTATATGAAAAGAGACATGATTGAACCCTCTATTCTAAGGGATCCAGTTCCTGTCAGCCTGAGATGACATGGCTGGTACACCATAGGTTCATAGGTTCATAGGTTGTTACTAGGCTATAAGTAGTAGGGCCTATACAAGCCTATCCATAACAATTCCCTGGTTATTTCTTCCCACACTATTTACTTCCCTGGACCCCTGTCTAGCAGGGTGACTGACATGATCCCTGGGGTGAAATTCCTTACTCCCATCCAATCGTCAAGTTTCCTTCTGAAGAGGGCCAAAGAGGCACTCTGTTGACATGTATGGGCAGTCTATTCCAGAGTCTGGGGAGTCTCTGGGTCAATAACCTATCCCTCCGCATGTTTTGTTTATTGTGATGACAAGGTTTAGATCCCTGGAGCGTGTGGCTCTGAGGGATTGGGATTTCTTTAAGTGTAGCATGTCCAACAGCTCTGGGTTTGATATGGTCTTGTATGTTAAGCAGAGATCGCTTCTGAGTAGACGATATGCGATAGAGTATAGCTGGAGTATTTTTAAGGCGGTCAGCGTAGGGCATCTGCTTTAGGCCTGTGATTTTTTAATGAGGTATTTCTGTAGCATTTCCAGTTGTTGCAGATGTCTTGATAGGTACATACCAAATGGGGCGTTGTATTCTATAATGGGTCTAATGAGGGTTAAGTACAGTGGGACAATGACCTCCTTTTTTCTGGATGAAAAGCCCTTACTGATGAGGTGTGGTGCATAGAAGGATTTCCTGACTGTTGTGGCAATGTGGTTATCGAAGGTGAGACCACTGTCCACCTGTGTCCCTAAGTCTCTTATCACACTTTTGTGTTTAGTGTACTGCCACCTATGTGGTAATTCATGGGTACATGTTTTTTCCCAAAAGGATAACTATACATTTATTGGCATTGAGCTTGAGCCTATGGCTCTGGCACCAAGCATCTGTTTCTGAAAGGCCCTTTTGTAGAGTATCCACATCATTTGGGGATTCAGTAATAGCTCCCAGTTTGCAGTCATCTGCAAACTTTGTTAGCCAGAGTCCCTTAGTATTGTCCTGTACTTCAGAGAAGTAAATACCAAACAAGAGCGGCCCCAGGAATGAACCCTGAGGTACTACACTTGCCACTTGTCTGGAGCTGGATTTGGAGTCGGCTACTTTTACAGTGTGGGTTCTGTCAGTAAGCCAGTTGTCAACCCATCGAGTGACATAGGGATTAATGCCCAGCTTAGTAAGTCTATCTATGATTCCAGAGTGGGGGATGGTGTCAAAGGCCTTGGGGAGGTCCAGATAGGCTGTGTGGACCACCTTACCTTCATCCACAGCTCTGGAGACTGATTCAAAGAAGTCAATCAGGTTCAGAAGATAAGATTGGCCCTTCACAAATCCAAACTGGGTGGGGTCCAGTGTTTGAAGGTTGCCAATGTCTTTGTTTATAAGTTCCATGATAATATGTTCCATAGCATTGCAGATCAGGCTCGTCAGACTGATGGGGCAGTTCTTCCCGGGATCCAAGGTGGATCCCTCCTTGTGGAGTGGGATAACTGTAGCTGTGTGCCACTCAGTGGGCATGAATCCTGTGGTGAGGCTATGATTAAACATGACACTTAAGTGAGGTGCCAGCTCTTTTTGTAGTTCATGTAGTACACAGCCTGGGATGTCATCTGGTCCCATGGATGCTGTATTCTTAACTTTGGAGAGTGCATTTTGTACCTGTGTGATCATTATTACCGGAATTTGGCAATCTTCCAGTATTGAGATTGGCCATTTAGGGTGTGAGAGGGGGGTGAAGTTGGCACTGAATTGATCTGCCAGGATATTGGCAATATCCTTGGGATCAGTATATTTAATGCCATTCTGTTGTAGCTCAGAGCAGATCTGAGCATTGCCATTTAGATTCTTGACATAGTTATAGAATGCCTTGTGGTTGTCTTTGGAATCTTTGGCAATTTTATTTTCCTAACTAGCTTTGGAGAATTTTATGAGGGATCTCAGCTTCTTACTGAGGCTGGTAAGGGAGTTTTTTGCATCCTCATATTTTCCTCTTTTCTGCAACAATTTATTCCTTTTGTTGCACTGCTTTGCCATAGATGGTCTTTACCTGTCACCTCTAGTCTTTCAGTTACTGGCCAAGGCACTTGCCTCCCCCATAGTGCCTTTTTTAGGCAAGGTCTCAAGAACAAAATTTCCAGTGTGAAAATATGACTCAAAAATAAATTAAAGTTTATGTTGCTAAACAGTAGGAGTATTAATCAGAAACTCTGCTCTCTCACTGGAAGCACTCCTTTCCCTGGAGGATGTTGACGCCTATGCAGTCACAGAAACTTGTTTCAGGGCTGCAGAGAGCATCCTGGCCTTGCAAGGCTGCAATGCCTTCCACACTTTCAGACCACAAAATGAATGTGTGAGAACCAAAGGAGGAGGAATATCTATCTTCAAAGATAAATACACCTCTAGACCGGTTAGACAGGAAAACTCCCATGGACTTACTCTAAGTTCCACTAACTGTAGGTTAGACCCCCTTCAAGTAATTGTTAGCTTTAGTTCCCCTTCGATTAACTATGTTACCCACACTGCTTATTTGGACCTACTTGAGTCAATCAAATTACGACCAAACCATCTAATCATGGGCAATTTTGACTATCTCTCTATTGACTGGGAAACTTAAATGAGTACCAACATGCTTGCACAAAGCTTCCTGGACTTTGTTAACACTAATGTCCTGGAACAAATAGTATGCAACACAAGGGGGTCAAATATTCTCAATGTGGTCCTCACCAACATGGGTGACCATTGCACCACCACAAGTTCCACAGTGGTCAGTTTTGGGCACCCTATTGTTTGGTTTATTCTCAGAAGTTCAGGCCAAAACAGAGGTGCTGTGGGTGACTAAGTCTGCAAATTAGGTGCAATCACTGAATCCCCAAACGATGCCAGTATACTTCAAGAGGGAGTTACACAAACCAATGATTGGTGCCAAAGCCATGGACTCAAACTCAGTGCTAAAAATGCATTATCATCCCCTTTGGTAAAAACAATATCACTGCATTATTTATAATACCCTAAATAATAACTCAGTAGTGAGTGACTTGGGAATGGAAGTTGACTATAGCCTAAACTTTTACCAGCATGTGTCTACTGTGGTAAAGAAAGCATTCTATGATGCACACCTCATTATGAAAGGCATTGCCTCAAGAGTGAAAGAGGTCATAACTCCCCTGTACTCAGCCCTCATCAAGCCAATAATTGAATATAATGCCCCCTTTCTTATGTATCATACCAACCACCTGCAGCAACTTGAGAGACCTCAGAGATTTCTAATCAAGATAATTCAGGGTCTCCAGCACATGTCATACACTGATAGACTGAAGTCACTGTCACTGTACTCAGTAGTGTACAGACTACTTACAGGAGACTTGTGCCTGGTCTACAGAGCAATCTTGGATCCAAACCTAATGGAAATGCTGCACATCCACAAGTCAAATGGGACAAGGGTCACCCGCTTTAGTGACTTTAACATGGCCTGCAACATAAATGGGACCTGCTGGAGAGATAGATATGCCTCTCAGAGGTTGCCACTCCTCCGGAATAAGCTACCAATTCTCATCAAACAGTGCAACTCTATGACTCTGTTTAACTGTAGCCTGGATGACTGGATGTTAATCATAAATTCCTGCCTGGTTTTCACCTGTGACTTTCCTAGATATGGGCAGTAGTTGCTAACTAAGATAACGAGTTTTGCCAATATCCTTTATATTGAATTTCTTTAGTATTATATTGGGTAGTCATGGCTATGCTTATAAAAACCTTTGGGTCAATAGCCCAGTAAACACCTATGAACCTATGAACCTCTATAACCTACACACACACACACACACACACACACACACACACACACACACATATATATATATATATACATGTATATATATATATATATATATATATATATATATATATATATATATATATATATATTTGTATATAGTAAAGCACTGGGAGGTGTACATGTCATATATAATAAGCACACACTGTGAGGTATCATCCCACACTGCAAGTGTCTAACAGTCTCTATGAATGTGGCAATATCTACAACATGGGCACATGCCCACGTTCCTTATCAGACTTATAAAAATGTGAATCTTTTTCAGTTTGAATTTTATGTTTAGTAGTTTCTGTATATGATAATTAGACATTTTATTGTATATTTTAAAGTAACCATTGCTCGTTTGCCTACTTTAATTGACTGCTGAACAAGGCTATAACCTTTTAACTGAAAGGAACATTGGGCTGAAATGCTCAGGATAATCATTTAAGACTTTTACATCATGTTTGCTCTGTGCAGCTACACAATTTATAAACAAGTGTTACCCATATAAAACACCTCAGGTGAGTTTTGGTAGATGAATATGTCCTGATGAGCATACTAACATATCAGAAGCGCTCTGTTTCATAAACACGTTTACTGTTTTACAGGTAACACAACCTAAAAAAAGATATTCACAAGAGTAATCACTTAAGTGACAAGTGTACAAACTGAAAGCTACAAAGGCAGTAATGCTCCCACCATCCATTTTAAGCTGCTTTATGTGAGCATATGCTTGTTTCACCTTAAAAATGCCCATAAATGTAATCATTTTGGTGGTAGTTCCCAAGAACTATAATTATGCCTAACTACTATAAGGGGTCAACTCATAGCCTACATGAGCCATTCAAGTTCCTTTTCACAGCCTGGAGTCCAGACACCTTTGAGTGGTCTAATCTTGCTAGTAAGGTCGGAAGGGGAATAAATCTTACACTACACTGGAGAACAAACTTCCTATAGTACAGTGATGTTCTTAATAAAATCTTCATCTGCTTCTTTGTATTAGGGGTGGGTCATGCCCAAATAATTTCACCCTCTTGGTCCTTTCCTTATCTTTCCACCATTCACTCTTTGATGCAGATAAGATATCCATGGTGTACCCATCTGTCAGCCTTGATAGTCTATTGTGCCTTGTGAAGTCTGCCATACACCTTCCTGATATGCTAGGCATGTTCTGTCCTTGACACTGGTTGTAGATGGAAATGTCATCCAGATATGTAAGGATATAATCTCCCACTCCTGCTAAGATGCAGTCAACCAGCTTCTAAAAAGTCACTATGGCAATCTTTATTCTAAAGGGCATTTTCAGTAAATAGAATAACCCAAATGGGTTCACAAATGCTGTCCTCTTCCTGGCTGCAGGTGTCCATTGTACTTGTTAAACACCCTTGGCCAAGTAAAAAGTAGTTCAATATTTAGCCTCACCCATCTTCTCTAATGCTTCATTTGCCCTGGGCATTGTGTAAACATCAGCCTCTGTGTGACTTTCAGTTTTCAATAGTCAATAGTCAATCTGATGTGCAGAGACTATTAAATTCCTGGATTACCCATTTTTCAATTCTGTCATGCAATTCCTTGTAATTCCTGTACCTGGGTTTGCCTAATTCTTTGAGAGACCTTGGAAGGAGTTTGTCTGATGCACCATTGGTGTCCTTTGTCAACATGATGGGGACTTTGTGGTTTACCAGTAAACATATTACCTTAAATAATGTAATTTTAGTTGGCTTTCCTGAAACTAGCTAAGAGATAACTGTTAAGACAGGGCTAGTCCATCCAACAAGGTGACACCCAGGATATCTACCAGCAGATCCCTTTCTTGTTCCTCATGCCACCCATTGTAGATACTGAGTACCATAGTCTGTCAGACTGTCATGATAGGGCTTTATCGTATTAACATGGTAAAGTTTGCACTTCTTCCTCCTGCATGGAAAATCTGCCATATATTTAACATCATTCACATTTTTCACTATAGTGAAATGACCATCCCTGGCTGCTTACAGCTTGTTATATTTAATAGAAAAAAGTGCCATCACCAGCTCCCAGAAGAATGCACTCTGGCTTCCCTGTCATGCAAGGATTTTTGCTGCTGTGGTGTTTGTGCAAGGTGCTCTAGGGCAATACCCATGAGAATCATAAGCCTCGAATGTACTGTGCAACATACTCCATGTATGAATCACAGTCACATCACCACTCATCAACAATAAATTCAACAGTAGCCCCTCCCTTTCCTCTCTCTGACTGTACAACAGATTAAATGGCAAAAATCTTGTGGATTCCTGTTACACTTTCATGTATGCAGACAAGAGGTGGGACAGGAAATTTTCCCTCTCTCTGTTGGCCTGGTCTACAAATGTCTCATACATGGTCATCTGTATAAGATTAAGCATCTCCACCACACTATCTGTCTGTGGAAAGTAGTAGATAGTCTCTAAATGCTTTGTCGTCAGCACTTCAACAAATTGCTCAGGATGTCTTACATGAAGCTAGCACCTCCCTCTATCAATATTTCCTTAGATAATCCAACCCCATTGAAATTATATGGCAAAACCTGTGCTAACTTATTTGCTTAAGCGAAAGATGAAGTCACTGCCTGTGCACACCTACTGGCATAATCCACCACTATCAGGATATATTTCTTATTTGTAAAACTTGTTTTGCTCTGAGCTCTCACAATATCCATCACTACCTTCTGAGTCACTTCCTCAACAATAGTCATGGGCCTTGCCAACCTTTTATAATTGCTCACAGGTTATGCAGTACTTTTTTACATTATTTTCAATCCTTGGCCAACAGAAACTTTACTTAATTCATTTTTAGTTTACTTCATGCCTATCTGGCCAGCAAAAGGAATGCTGTGGGCTATGGCTAAAAGGGCCTGTTGATAGGCTCTGGGTAGTATGAAATTTTGTATTACTTATCTTTCTATCCCTCCTTCAGAGGTATATTCCCTGCACAACAATTGTTTGCACCAGTATATGGACTCTGCTTGCTGTTGATTGTCAGAAGCTATACTGGTTATCTCCCTTAATTCTTGTAAAGAGCTGAGCTGTACTGAAAGCTTTCTTGATGCACCCCTTCCAAAGGAAGATGGGTACATTCTATAAGCAGTGAGCCCAGTTCTGATTTCCTACTTCTACATACTGCTTCCCTTGAAGTGCCACCTTTACTCAGCACACCACCACTCCCCAGATGAGATTTTGTCCCAGCTGAGTCTCCCCTTTTTGCCTTCCCTATACATTTCCTCCCATGTCTGTCTGCATGTAACAGCATGCACACAGTTTACTAAATTGTCAAAGTCATTCCCTAATAGGACATTTCTAGGGATACCCTCAGTCTCTGTCAACTGCTTGGTCCCTTGCTCCCTATTCCAGATAAACTCTTGCCCAAGGTACATAAAAAGGTGCCCGTTCCAAGGCTTTAACTACAGTGGAGTATCCATTCGAGTGTTGCTTCTTTTTACAGGCCTAACTATGCTCATGTCTGTGGCCATGTCCCTCTTGGCATTGACCTCTTTCCCTTTCATCAAGATAAGATATAGACTTTTTGATGATTACATACAGTCATTATCTCTATACAGACTGCCACGGCTGTAGTGTTCACATTGCGTGTTGCTTCCTGAGATATTTTTTATCCACTCTACCTCAATGTTTAGTAAAACATGCATGCCTCTTTTTTTAAATCTGAAACATCTAACCTCAAAACCTGGGAATGTACCCAGCTATGTGGCTTCTTCATTTTCCTGTGTAGCCCACTGTGAAGGCCTTGGCTGCCATACATGAGTTCCTCTATACTCACATGCAGTACTGATTGCCCCCCTATTATGCAGTGACAACCTGCTAGCTAGACAAATATGCAATACAAGGAAACAGAGCTGCAGAGTAATACATTTTTGTATAAACTGAAATTATACAGTGATCCGTGAGTTATATAATGGACGATAATGTACTATTATATACTTATATTTATATTTATGGAATACAGTAAATGTATTTTTAAGTGTTGCTTACTATTTAATACTTATAGGCAATAATAGAGAATAAAAATAACACTGAAGTAGGTATACTGAAGGGCTGATACAGTCATATACTTGATGTAAGGAGATAAGACTATATATGCAGGTTTTGTTAATATGTCTTAACATAAAGAGTTAGAAGTATAGTTCTTTTCTTTCAAATTGATATTGCATTTACTTAAAGTGGATGTTTGTGTTTATGTTATATGCATAAATAGGTATTTGTATATATATGTTTGATTGATAGTTCTTTAGTGGATAGTTTGATTTACACAAATTAGTATATTACAGACAATGATAAATTGTAGACATCATGGTTTTGTGATGTCAAAAAAGATGATGTATTAGTTACAAATGGTAATTCAGAAACTGAATCTAGTATGTTTTGATTAATATAAGCCTAAAATTTGTATGATTATCAGAAATCAGGTTTTGACAATATACTAATGGAAAGGAAATATGCCTATATGTTTCATGCTAGTGGTACGAGTGGTCCTAAAGGTATTATATAATTCATTTATATATGTAAAAGTCATAAAAGATGTTATGAGAGGCGCTTTAATAATAACATATTCTTATTTAAACATTTGGTTTCTGAAAATATAGAATAATATTAATGTTATACACAAGAGTAATTTTGAGTTTTAAGCACGTCAAGCTATAGTGGACACTTATACAGAAGTAAAGATAATATGTTTGGACTAACTGAAAATGAGTGAGTTTGGATATATAATTTTAAAATGATGTTAGCATTAACTTAGAAGAAGCAGCACTACAATTAGGCTAGATAGTTTATGGAAATGCTAAAAAGGATTTTGTATGATTACATCATCAAACTAGGGATGTGTTATTCCATTATGGGGTAGTTTTGTTCTTAGTATTAGTTATTTAGTTTTAGTCATTAGGTTTTTGTCTATGTCAAGGTATGTTATAAATATAAATATTCTTTTCTGTTTAATATCTAAAGTCATATTAATATATAAAGTTTTGTCATGTATAAATGTCAGGTTATAAATGTATGTCATTGAGCATTTATGGTTTAAATAACCCAGTAAAAATAAGTAGTTTTTTGAAATACATGAAACTATATAAACTTGATATTGTCTTTTTTATAAGAAACATACTTGCTATCCAAAGATGTAGATAGAATGCTCTAACAATATTATTCTATCTTAGTTGGCTCTCACTTTAGAACAAAAAGAAAAGGTACACTTATGTCATGGGAAAATTCAGTGAATATGCCAAAAGTGATTGAATCTTATTCAGATAAGAATGGGATGTTAAGTTTGGTGGTAATAGAAATTGAAAGAAAGTATAATACGTAAGCTAACTCTTACTGGATCCCCACAATTGGAGAGAAGGTCTGTAAAAAGTATTTAGATACTATATCTCTTTATATGAAGGGTAAAGTAATCATAGAAGATGGTTTTAATTGTGTGTTATTGGAGAATGGTACCACTTCTAATAGAAAACTTAGATTATCATCAGTTGCAATACATTTTAATCACTTCATTAATATAATGAACTTGAGTAACATCTATGATTTAAGACTATATAAATCACTTAATTATACACATTGCTCTTTCAGATTTGGCACTCCAACCAATATAGACAAGGTTTTTGTCTCAAATGAGTTATACTCTAAAACTGAAGATGTATTAATTGTTTCCTGTCCATTGACTGACCATAATGCAATCATTTTTAATTTCACATTGAATTCTAATAATCCACTAATATGCAATATACTTCCTGTGTATAAAATACAAATTAAGGTTTTTAAGACTGGTTTATTAATGAAATTAACACCTTCTTAGAGTTTAACAATAATGGAGAAGTTACTGGGATCATTTTTTGGGATACGGTGAAAGCATATTTAAACGATAAAATTAAAAACTGGCATGCATATAAAAGAAGAGAATGGACTAGAAGATTAAAAGAGTTACAAACTAAGACATGTTTAGAAGTGAAATGGGATGATATGAAAAACAAAACATATTGACAAAAACTAAACCAAATGATCAGAATAATAATTTAGAAGTAAAAATCTTAAATCAGAAATATGTGGATATTCTTAGTCATAAGATTTCTACAAATCTTGAAAAAATAAAATTATAATCTTATTCAGTAAATTCTAAAAGTTTACACAGATTAACCATTAGATCAAAGAAAAAGAATAAATTAAATCATATCAAGGAGATTCCATGTAAATACTGAAGTATAAATAAAACAGTTACTGATTTAGAGGATATATTAGAATGTTTTAGTGATCATATGAACAAATAAATAATAATAGTAATAACAATATTATTATTAATAATAATAATAATAATAATAATAATAATAATAATAATAATAATAATAATAATATAATGCTTTGCAATAGCCTTGCAAGCTTTCTAAAAGAAAATATTACTAATAAGATAACTAAACAACAAAGAAATAATAGTGATGATAAACCTTTTTCACTTAAGGAAATTAAAGATCAAATTAAAAATATTAAAATAAACAAAGCTCCAGGTTTGGATGGACTAATCCCTGAATTATACAAATTGTTGCCAAAAATATATTAAAGATTTTGGTGAAAGCATTTAATGGTGTTAAATATCCATCAATTGCATGCCCATCTTGGAGATTTGTGCTCGTTTCAATAATACTAAAACAAGATGAAGACACTATGTTTTGTTTTTCATATCATCCCATTTCACGTCTAAACATAAATTATAAAATGTTTATGTTTTGTTAGCAAAATCTATTAAGGTGTTAAGTCCAGTAATGTCATTGTACACTTTCCTGTTTAATATTTTGGACAAAATTATTAACAATGATCAAACAGGCTTTATATTAAACAGGAAAGTGTACAATGACATTACTAGACTTAACACCTTAATAGATTTTGCTAACAAAAAAGAAAAAATAACTTTCGATTATAAGTTCAGATTTGGGCAAAGGGTTTGATTCTGTAAACTGGAATTATTTGTTTAAAGTTCTTGAAAAATATATTTTTTTCTGTAGAATTTATAAACTTAATCCAGATGTGATATAATAATGCATCTGCGTTTATCAAAATAGGTACTTTCCTAGATAAATCTTTCAGAATTTTAATGGGTACAAAACATGGATGCCCACTTTCTCCATTGTTATTTGCTTTATGTATTGAATCACTTGCAATGACATCAGATCAAATAAAAATATAAAAGGTTTTTCAATTGATGAGAATTACTCCTATAAAATATAATTATTTGCAGATGATATAGTATTAACTATTGGTTGTTGTTGCTGTTGTTTGTCTTTCAGCTTTTCCTGGTTAGGGGTCGCCACAGCGGAACTCCGGTCTGCTAATGATTGGCAGTAGATTTTCACGAACGCCGAGGTGCCAGCTCGACGTTCAACCTTCAACAAAGGCACACCCATTTAAGCATGTCTTTCAAATGCCCACCCAACCACGGGGAGGACATTCAGACTCCACACAGAAGGCACTCCCCACACTCTAGCCGAGAATCGAACGGGAGAACCTCTTGCTGTGAGGCAACAATGCTACCACTGCACCACCGCGGATATAGTATTAACTATTGGTAATACTGATTTTTCATTACAACATATAATCAAAGCCATGGAATGTTTTGAAGATATTTCTAGATTGAAATTCAATCATAACAAAACCAATATGTTGCTAGTAAACAAAGAACTAAAATCAGACCTAAAAAGTATAGTAATTTTAAATGGGATAATAATCAAATTAAACATTTGGCAGCTACTATAACTTCAAGTAGTAAAGAAGTAATATTAGTTAACTATACAGCAAAAAGTGTATACAAGAAAGAATTGTTAATCATTAAGAAGAGAACACCTAATATCACACATCAGTTTATTGCATGGAAAACCTGAGTGATTTACTTGAAAAATACTAATGATATTTGCATTAATTCTTAACAAAAACTTTGATATAGATGATTGTAAATAGTTTCTATTTGTTATGTTTTAATAATATATCTGCTTTGTTATATTATGATTGTTGATAAAAACTGAATAAAAAAATAAAAACAAATAATTTTATTCTCACTCAGAACAACACAAAACAACATGAGCACATGTAAAGTAGTCTACACTGAGAAAACCAAACTTTACACAGAATTATATAAAATATAATTAAAACTTAAGGCTTAAACTCTGAGCTTTGGTCGGCTAAGACCTGCCTGCAATCAACTGGGTGTATAAATGAATTTAAGTAAATCTTTATCTGCACTTTTTTCAAATAATACAGCATTTAAATTGATTTATTTGTGTTGTATTGAATACTATCTAGCTGGAAGTTGTGGCTCTGTTTTTTCAGTTAATGCTTGTTAGAATTTAGTGCTTGTTAGAATTCCTGCATAGCCAGTGATAAGTGGGGGTAGATTCACTTCATTGAATATTTGATTTCTGCCTTATATAAGTGGTACATTTTGGATTATTTTCTGCTTAAACTCTGAGCTTTGGCCGGCTAAGACCTACCTGCAATCAACTGGATGTATACGTGATTTGAAATAAATCTTTATCTGAACTTTTTTCAAATAATACAGCATTTAAATTGATTTATTTGTGTTGCATTGAATACTTTCTAGCTGGACGTTGTGGCTCTGTTTTTTCAGTTAGTTCCCTACCCACCATCCCTGCTTTTGTTTTGGTGTTAATCTTGGTGGCTTTGAAACTGCCCGCCCCTCTTGTAAATTTGCATTTGGATACTCCTTCTGGGCCCATCTGCTTTTACTGTATTTGTGTTTCTTCCTACTTTATTACTTTATTTTGCTTTTGCGTCATCTTAAAGGTACTCAATTGTATTTAATACTGCTTGGTGTAACTATCATTCTAAGTTTTTTGGTTTAAGCACTTGGGCTTTAGACCAGTTGTTTTACATTAAGGTTTGTGGTCTGCACTGTTGAGGCAGGACAGGTAGCTTACATCCTTCTAAGTTGGGAACTGCTGATTGAAGGCTCAGTGTCTGTTATTCTAAAAGTGTATTAATTCTGGTTTAAGCACTTGGGCTTCAGGCCAGTTATTTTACATTATTAAGAAGGTTTGTGGTCTGCACTCTTGTGGGAGGAGAGGTTGGACTCTTTCCTTCTGAGCTGGGAATTTCTGGTTAAAGGCTTATAGTGCCTGAATATTTGAACTGTTTCTTATTGAAATTGGTGCACCTTGTTTGCTGTACCATAGACTAGATCCAGGCCTGCTGAATCTAGCTTTGTTTGTAAAACTTGAGCACTAATCCAGGCCTTCTTAAACGTATTCAATTGTATTTATTACTGCTTGGTAGTAACCTGATTAAAGTGTAGCTATCATTCTAAGCCTTTTGGTTTAAGCACTTGGGCTTCAGACCAGTTGTTTTACATTAAGAAGGTTTGTGGTCTGCACTGTTGAAGCAGGGCAGGTAGCTTACATCCTTCTAAGTTGGGAACTGCTGATTATAGGCTCAATGTCTGTTATTCTAAAAGTGTATTAGTTCCGGTTTAAGTACTTGGGCTTCAGGCCAGTCTTTTTACATTAGGAAGGTTTGTGGTCTGCACTCTTGTGGGAGGAGAGGCTGGACTCTACCCTTCTGAGCTGGGAATTTCTGGTTAGAGGCTTATAGTGCCTGCATATATGAACTGTTTCTTACTGAAATTGGTGTGCCTTGTTGGCTGTCGCATAAACTAGATTCAGGCCTGCTGAATCTATCTTTGTTTGTATAACTTGAGCACTAATCCAGGCCTCCTTTTTTGGGGAAGGTTCCCCTGCACCCCAGTGGCAGGAGTGTACAGTTAGAACTTGTCTGATTGAAGACTACAGCAACATGGCTCAGTTTTGAGATTTTTTTAGTGGTTAATTGGGTAATTTGTTTAAAAGCCTTTTCTGATTGCTTGTCATCTAAAGCTGTTTTAAGTGTATTTTTTACTGTTTGTAGTCATTTAAAGCTGTTTTAAGTGTATTTTTTACTGTTTTTCCCTTATCTTTTCAAAATATGTTTCCTTGTTTCCCACCTTTCTAAGCTTGTATAGTCCAGTTTTCAGGCTAGTGCTGAATTCAGGGCGGAGTTACAAGTTTCTGAGTTGCCCATACCTTACTTGGATAGAAGGAGGTTTCTCTGTTCACCTGTGAGAGAGGGAGCTTTGAGCAGCCATCTGTCCCTGAAGGAGTGGTTCCTGCCCAGAAGTTAGTAGTTTATTGGCCATGTTGGGCTAATTTCTATCTCTTTCATTTTTCTGCTGTAAAAACTGCATTTACACGGTTTTGCACATCCGGGCAGTGCCGGTTAGCTAGGGATAAATTATTACTGGCTCTATCAAGTCTCCTCTTCAGTTTTTCCCTTGAAAGTAGTCTAACTTTCAACCTAAGCACTTAAAAAGCATCCTACAGTCCAGCACTTGCTGAGACCTAATAGCAAGCACTAATATACCCCGACACTTGATTGCCCAGCAGGGCAAGGCTCATTATGCACCCCTCACCAACCAAGTGACTAAGCTGCTCACCCTACTATTCAGGCATGACCAAAGGGCAATTTTAGATATACTCTCCAGTCCAGCTGGTGAACCTGGGTATCCTAAGGCAATGTTACAACTGCCTCATGTACACAGACAACCCTCTCCTCCTACCACAAAACATTAACATATGCGAGAGATGCAAATATATAGCTAAATTGGAGGCTAAACTCTCTCCACCAAGACTGGAACAGGCACTCATGAGGAGAAGGTTAACACTTGCACCACACCTCCAGCCTCACGTAGACATAGTAAACCAGCACTGGCAAAAAATACACATAAATACATGAAATCATACTCGGAGGCTCTAAATAAAAACCTGCAAAAGAATCAGAGACCTCCAAAGCAGACACCCAAAAAACCTGCACCTCCCATCACAAACCAGACAACACATAAAACACAAAATCAGTGTGCCGCACAATCACAGCCCTTAAGGTGAAATAACATACCTAACACACTAGTAATAGGTGACTCTATAGTCGGGCACACTGATGTCCCACTCACTAGGCTGGACAAGGAGAAGGTTACTGTAGCTGCCTGTCGAGAGCCAGAAACTGCCACATAACACAAGCACTCAGGTCACTCCAGAACAAGTACAAATATGACTCTGTCATTGTTCATACTGGTGTGAATGACCTGAGATGTATCTCCCTGGACTACATGAAAAGTGACTCTGATCATGTAGCCCAGGCGGGTATGACCCTCACCCTGAGTAGCATCCTGCCCTCACCAAGAATGATACCGCAGTATAAAGAAAAAATGATAAATTTCAACAATTGGCTAAGCTTCATTCAAAAGGGATCCAAAGTCTGTCAGCCTGGGATGAAATGCTCGACAAGCCTCGTTGCTTCGCAAGAGACGGCTTGCACCTGTCACCCCTAGGCTTTTGAATGCTGGCCAAGGCTTTTGCTGCCCCCATAGTGCCTTTTTTAGGCAAGGCTCAAAAGGCAAACCCACCTCCATAAACAGCACAAATAAAAAAATGAGGGTTATGATACTCAATGCCAGGAGTTTAAATCCCAAAATGCATGCACTCAAAGCACTCCTCAGTTTGGAGAATGTTGACATCTGTGCAGTAACTGAAACCTGGTTCAAGGCTCCACAGAGCACCCCAGCACTACTGGGCTACAACTCATACCACACATTTCAGCCACAGAGCATGGACCAAAACACAGAAGGAGGGGGTGTATCCATATTCATCAAGGATACCTACACCTCCAGATTAGTAGTGCAGTATGATACCTCTGAGATCATCCATGTGCAACTAACATTGGGCAAATCTGCAATGCAACCCAGGAATAAAAGCATACAGAATAACTATTGCCTCCACAAACTTTTGCTGCAGAAACAGCAAGTCACAAACAGTCATTGACAACAGCCTTTCCTCAGCTCCACTGGCCTATGCATTGGCCAAGTCCCAGAAAACTCACAAATCATTATCTCCCAAATGTAAAAAGACAAAGCTCAAGAAAAGACCAGCAGGTCTAATAACGCTTGCCACCCAATGTGTATAAGATTTCCTGAAAATAGCTACCATGTAAAACAGAGTAAATCAGTCAGATAACTGTCATACAATATACCCACTATATTAAATAAGCTCTAAATGCATCAGAAACCAATCTGTTTCCTTTTAATAACATAAATTGACCTTTTCTCACAAGCTAAGTCTCACACATTTCCAGTTCAAATGCATGAGATGAGTTCCAGTCACCTACACCTATATTCCTCAACACTTTCTTCAAAAGTACATCAAACTGCCTAACTTCCACAGGTGCACCAGACAGAGAAGTAAAAAAAAAAAAAAAAAACCACTGCTTATCCTGACCTGAAAGCTTCTGCCACATTAACCTCCAATATATAGGGCACAAAAACCTGCCATCATTTCACAGCATAACAACATGCTTCCTTTACCTACTTGATCTGACTTAGAACACTTTAACCAAATTATCACTGTATCTTGAGTTATATACACTCCCAACCATAAATACTTACTGATAGTTTTCTAATATAAAAAGCCTTTTCATAAAGAAAGATCAACCCTTTTTCCCACAAGATATACTCGTCTTAAAGGTGAAATCTCATATAAAGCTTTCAACAACATCTTTAACAACTGTCCTGCTATTGGCAAATTGTTAGCCATTGCTAAAACTCTTTAACAATGTCCTCCTATTGGTAATTTTTTAGCCATTGCTAGAACTCTTAACCTTTCACTGCATTTCACAAGCCATAAAATGAACCAGTTATCCATGTTATCTCCAACAGCTTGAAACTTCTCAGCTTCACCTATTGCTTCTAAATGTAACCTGATTGTTCTCACTACTTCACCAAACTCTCATCTATTTATTACATGCCTAGCCAACAAACCACGTAACAAATATCTGTCACTTGCTGGCAAATTACCAACAAATAGAGAAAATGCTGACAAGGGAAACATATATATGCTTTCCTAGTAGAAGCCACCCAAGACTATTGTACTACCCATCCTGCTACAGATTGCCCATCTGCCGTACTACCTCAGGAATCGTTGACAGCTGCATCGCTGACTCTAGATTGACAGAGCAAAAGTTGTGTAACTGAAATCGAGAAAGACTATCAGCAAATGCATTCGATCTATTAAGTATATGTTTAGCAGTCACATACAAATTAATTTTAAGGCAGTGCAAAACCAGCTTCTGTAACAATATCTGCACTGTGACTGACCATGCAGATGTCTTAGCCAAAACCTGTGCAACTACCAGATAACCTTCTTATTCACCAAATCCTTCTGCCATGCTACCGTTGTTACCCAAGTGGGGGTCAGCTCAAGAAAGTAATACCTTTCCTTACCTCCTCTGGCCTGTGACCTGGCCAAGTCCTAGTCGCATTAGTACACAATCTGAAAATCATCTGGTAAAACCTACTCCTCTTGCCAAATTGGAATATTATTCCACTGCTCTAAAAACTCATTCTGAATCTTCAAATCTTCTTTACCAATCTTGGTGACACTCACCATATGGTGCTTCTAGTTACTGCCTCTCAACACGTTCACTAATGACCTAGTAAATGTTCTACCTATAGCACTACAATCAAAATCTAATAACCAAAGTAATTCCATCATCTTCTACACCCTGGTCATAACAGCACCTATTCATTCCTCAGTCTTCTCCTATAACTTCTCCAGCTTGTCCTGTGGCAATCAAAAATATTCCACTTCAGTAACAACCAGTAATCTCCAAAACAGTAAGTGCTTTAGCCAGGACTCCCTGCTTATCCTTAGCCAAAAGAATACCTAAATCATTATATAATGGTGGCAAACCTTGCAGTCTTGATGACACACATTCTTTACTTTCCTCCTTTAACAGAAAATCATCCAGGTGATGGACTGCTCTGGTTCTGGTTACCCAAATCCCACATCCATTACAGTTCTGAATAGAACTTCTCAAAGTAGCTCATGCTGCCACACTACTCATTGGCATAGCTTTCTGGAAGTAAAATCCTCCCTCTCTCTGTATATCCAGGTTTGCCCAATCATGTTTCCTTATTGAAATCTCCTGATATTCACATGAAAAATTAAATGAGGGTTATGCGTTCCATGGATCTGAACCTTATTTGTGACCCCAACAGAACATGCTGGAGAGACAGATTCATATCCTAAAGGCTATGTTATCTATGGAATAAACTTTCCATCTTTGTAAAATAAAGCCAATCTGTCACTTTCTTCAAAAAAGAATTTGGATAAATGGATAGGGAACTGTAAAATCACTCCCAGGTAATGCCTATGTCTCTTATGGACAGATGCAGTCTGCAAAATGACTCAGGGCTCCAACACCCAAAGACCCACTTCCCTGATACTACCTCATCCTATATCTGGTGAATTATGATATAATATTGTCATATCCTGGGTATTATTGGCTACTAGTTTAGTAATCATCTATGAACTTATTTGAGTCCACTGCAATATGTCAAATCTGTTGTTGGTTGACATCTGTTTAGCCTATAAAATATTGTCAACTAGGCAAATAGTCGACAGGTATGCAAGAGCACAAATTTCTTGGAGTAGGGAAATATGCATTTTCCACAAGACTGTGCAATTTCGAAGTTAGTATATATAATTAGAAGGCAGTGTGAGGGAGCAGTACCCCTACATGGGTCATGCAGCAGGGCTTGCCCCTGCAAAAAAAAGCAGTGTTTTATTTTATTTTTTAGTTTTGCATGCGCTAAGCTTGTTTCTTGATGCATGTGTGGGGACATGTTAATGTTCGCAAAGTCACCTTTTTTGTGGCCAACTTTGTACATGTTAATTTTTGCATTTCATTTAAATTCAGTACACCCATATATATATATATATATATATATATATATATATATATATATATATATAGATATATATATACACACACACACACAAACATACACACACACACACACACACACACACACACACACACACACACACACACACACACACACACACACACACACACACACACACATATAGATAGATATGGGTCTATATTAGAACATCGAAGTTTGAAAATATCGAACGTTCTAATATCGAACCCAAAACAGCTAACGCTGAAAACAGCAAAGCTGCAGAACACCAAATTTTTTCCTAGGGAAAGAATTTGGTTGGCCTTTTCTGTGGCTTTGCTATTTTCAGCACTGTGGTGGAAAGTTACGGGTCGGGTTCAGGTAAGTGTGCGATTGTGCGAATATTAGGGTTAGGGTGCGGGTTAGGTGAGTTAGGGCGCGGGTGAGGTGTGTGTGCGATAGTGACAGACTTTAGGGTTAGGGCAGGATAGGTGAGTTAGAGTTAGGGCGTGGGTCAGGTGAGTGTGCGATAGTGATGGACCTTAGGGTTAGGGTTTGGGTAAAGGTAAGTGGGTATATAGTAGTGTATGTACAGTTTAATGTAGGGTTAGATGTAGGATTTTAAGTGTATGTGTGTGGATTGCTGTTTTTTTGGTGTGTTTGTGTTGAGTTTGTGTTTCTTGGAACACTGATTTTTTTTCCCTGGGAAAAAAATTGCTGTTCTAAGCCTTCGATGGTTTTGCACTTCAAGGTTAGAAGTTCAAACATATGGTGTTCGAACTTCTGCCATTTCGTCGAAGTGATATAGACCCGATAGATAGATATAGATAGATAGATGTCTATGTCTTTACACATACATATACATGTATTTTTGTGGTGCATATAATTCCATTCTCTCTCTCTCTCTCTCTATATACCTTTGAATTTGCTTATGTTACCAGAATAAAGGACTGTTCTAACCCTATGTAGCTTTTTCAGAACCAACCAGGGATAGTGTAATAGAAGAAGATTAGAAATATTCAGTACTATAGATTACTGGTAGGCAATGCCTATACGTACAGAAGTTACAAATGTAACAGGATAATAGTTGTAAGTTGCAAGCTAGAATGCAACTGAATGCAGAGTTTCACACACCGTGGCTATAGAGTCATCCTACTATCCAATACCCAAACCCATTATTGCCATCTACTGGGTCATTGTAATTGGCTCCCAGTAGATGACAGTCAGCTTTCTTTTCAGCTGTCACATTTTTATCAATCAAATTAAGGCAATGTCCTCCATGAAAATTAAACTAATTCTTAAGACAGCTAAATTATTCCCTCAACAATAATACTGAAGAAAACGTAACTGTTACCAGACCCAGACTTAAAACAAAAATAAGAGAAAGAGACCTGCAGTTTGCAGTCGTTTGCCAGCAGCAGTAAAGTAACAGGATACTCTTGTAATTCTAAGTTACCGGTATCTGCATGTGCCTTCATTGATGCTTCTCCAATGTTCATAATGAGCTCTATTGTATATACAATGTAGATATGCAAATTTCATGCTCTTTAATGGATACAAAAACTTATACTATGACACATTTAACCTCTGGTATCTGCTATGTTCTATTACCTGCACTTTTAATTGTGAAATATATTTGGTATTATGTATAAAGCCGTCTTATTGATAGTTTGACTTAATGAAGAATGTCATGGCTGAAAAGAATCTGCTGACTAGTCCACATACCTGGCTATTTTATGCATTTATTTTATTTTCACTTTATTTACTGGGTAAGTGGACTGGTCAACTAACCCTTTTCAGCCACCACATTGTTCGAAGAAAAAAAGATTCAATATAAGATGAGTTCAACCATAATTGAATTTGCAGAGGAAGTAGAGAAGACAAGTAATAAAATAACATATCCAGTATATACAAGGAGGCAATTATATTCACATTCTATGTTAGAATATGTTGATTCAAGTAAGTGTTCATTGCTTATAATAAGTGAATTATCCAGTATTTCAAAAGCATAACCATCTGGCTTTTTCAGAAAGGGCTTCTTTCAATGATTTTTTTTGAAAGTATTAAAGGTTTGACAACTCCTTTCTTTATTTGAAAGATGATTCCAAAGAGAAAACTCTGTTCTGAAGAAAGTTGTTGCACTTATGGATTGTTTGAATCTAGGCCTGGGGAGGTAATCCTGTCAGGATCAAAGTGAGCAATTTTGGTTTCTCTAAGGGAGCTTCCTTTTCCAAGGTGTACAATACCTCAATATAAGAATTTTGAAAACTAAGGTCACTAGTGTGATGGCCCCTCTTTACCCCAGGCCAGTAATAAAGGAGCCTCAATACTCACCACTGCTACCCATAAAAGGCATTCAATAAAACAGGAATATATTTACACAGCATTTCAAATGCAGCACTCTACATCAAGTGCAATTTCCCCCAAGAGCAGACAGGGAACACACACCACTGGGACTGGACTGTCTGTCTCTCCAGATCCCAAACAATACCTACCTTGGAGCACTATCTTCCAGTTCTAAGTATCTGGCACACACATTTGAATATCTGATTTTTCTACACTACTCACACATCTGGAAAAGGCTGGCACAGATTCACCAGCTGTGCCTCCTGTCTCCAGACTATAGGGTAGATTGCTGCCACCAGTTAGACACTCTAAGGCTCTTACAAAGGGTAACCAATTATCATCATCATCTTTCGGCTTTTCCTGTTAGGGGTCGCCACAGCAAATCATCTCTTTCCATTTCTTCCTATCCTCTGACTTTCCAAAATTTCATTAAACAATCTAGTTAAAAATTCCACTGCCATTTCTCCTAAGCACCTCCATGCTTCCATTGGTATGTCATCTGGGCCAACAGCCTTTCCATTCTTCATCCTCTTCATAGCTGTTCTTACTTCCTCCTTGCTAATCTGTTTCACTTCCTGATTCACTATCCCCACATCATCCAACCTTCTCTCTCTCTCATTCTCTTCATTCATCAGCCTCTCAAAATACTCTTTCCATGTACTCAGTACACTCTCCTCTATTGTGAGTACCTTTCCCTCACTATCCTTTATCACCCTTGCTTGCTGCACATCTTTCCCAGCTCTGTCCCTCTGTCTAGCCAATCAGTACAGGTCCTTTTCTCCCTCTTTAGTGTCCATCTCATACAACTCTCCATACGCCTTATCCTTAGCTTTTGCCACCTCTCTCTTTGCCATGCGCCTCATCTCCTTATACTCATGTCTACTTTCTTCATCTCTTTGACAATCCCACTTCTTCTTCACCAGACTCTTCCTCTGTATACTCTCCTGTACTTCCTCATTCCACCACCAGGTCTCCTTGTCCTCCTTCCTCTGTCCAGATGTCACACCAAGCACCTTTCTAGCAGTCTCCCTTACTAGTTCTGCTGTAGTTACCAGCTATTCGGTAACTCTCCACTGCCTCCCAGTGCCTGTCTTAACTCTTCCCTAAACTTCACTTCACAATCACCCTTTTTTAACTTCCACCATTTAATCCTTGGCACTGCTTTCACACTCCTCCTCCTCTTCTTGATCACCAATGTCATCCTACAGACCACCATTCTATGCTGCTTAACTACACTTTTCCCTGCCACCACTTTACAGTCTCCAATCTCCTTCATACTGGCCCTCCTACATAGGATATAATCCATCTGTGTGCATCTTCCTCCACTCTTGTACGTCTTGTACGTCACCCTATGCTCCTCCCAAGGTTAACCAATTATACTGTGTCAAATTAATACTGATATAAATGGTAGAGTGTAACTGAAGCAGTAAGGCTTATTGGAGTGGCCACAGTATCACTAAAATAAGTACAAGTACTCTCAAGTTGTTGAAAGTATTCATTAAAAGATGAGCCACAGTGAAAAGGTATAAATATATTTAATAATGGATAATAAAATAGTGAACAGGTAAATACTCAATATTTAGTTACAATAAACAGCAAAGATTCAGACACAGGAAATATAAAAATAATACAGTTGAATAGAATCTCACAGATGCAGAAAAAGAGATAATACTAAACTTATCTCACTGTACATTTCCTAAATGAACTAAAGAGAAACTGTCCATAGTTAACTCACTTATTATTGCAAGGCAAGATGTACTGCTGAAATGCTCACTTCCACAAGGCAAGATGAGATACTACACATTGACTGAACTGTACAACTAATAACTGAACAACTAACCACTGAACTGTGATAACTGACACAGATCTTTAATATCAGTTTCCAAAGAAAAACAAAATCAAACAACAAACTACTGCTGGCACAATACACATTCATAACTTTGTTAAGATTCTATTGCAGCACCCCTAACACAAGCAACCTTTACAAACACATCTTTAATACAAGCATCTGAACAAATCAATGTGACAATCAAATGACAAAGTATTATTTACAAAACTTCAACCAACCATGCTGGCATATGCCACACATGCACTTACATTTCTCGTACAGTTGGTAATACCTCAAAATGTCAGAATTAGTAAGAGTAGCATTGTACTGTGTAACAGCAAACTGCCTGTAATGACTAATGATGATGATTGTATCTGTTCAACAAGGAGAGCAAACTTGCATAAGCAACTCTTAAGCATATCCAAACCCAATAAACGTGCTGGACATTGCCTTTATTCCTATACCACAAGCCAAATAATGGAATGTCCTACCTTTCTCTATCACTCAGCTGGACACTATAAAATCCATCAAATCTGCTCAAGATGCCACTACCTCAATAATCACATCTGTCCCTGTAATGACATGACTTGAGTCACGTTAAACTACATCAGTCTATAACTTTTTCCTTATTTCCATGTCAATTTAAAATCTCTGATTTTACTATATATCTCTTTACTCCCATTTCTACCTCTTACTCTGCCTAATTTAGCTGTAAAATTCTAGCCACTTTGAAATTCATTTAGCCATTATATTTGTAATTTTGTCAGTCTATTGCATATTATTATATAATAACCATAACATTGTCTCTATTGTTGAATACTATTTCTGTATTAAATTTCTGTATTTGTATTTGTATGTGGAGCTTTTCTCCCCAGGCCTCCACTGAAAATGAGTTTCTGACCCAGTGGACTTTTCCAGTCATCAAATGTCAATAAAAAATAAGTAACAAAATAAATTAATTAAATTTACTTCAGTGGACTGCGTTTTTTGACAGTTGTAGGCTGAGTGCATCCTAAGTATAAGTAAGGGTTAACTAAACTGAAATAAGCAATGATATTTATGTGATATTTACATTCTTTATAGTATATTCAGATGAGATAGGAGTAATGGATATAGATAATATTTTGTCAGGCATGGCTAGGCTTAAAATGCCCTTGTGGTCATTAGCCTAGTAAACACCCATGAACCTGTGTTCATAGTTTAGTACTAAGCTAACTGCCCTTGTGAGCCATTTTAAGTCTAGCCAATTATCCCTTGTGAGAATCAAGCCCTGCACCTTGTGTTTGTAAAGCAAACACCTTAGCTATTAAGTCACTCTCCCAACTCCCCTCTGCTGGATAAAGAAAAGATGAGTTGTAGAAAAAGGTAGATACATAGTGTTAGCACAGAAGTCGAATGAAAAGTGTAAACAGATGAAAAAGAATGCCAGAAGGAGAAAGGCTAGCAGTAAGATGAGGTGTGAATGAAGGCAAGAGTATTTTGTGGGGATGATCATGAGAAGAGTGAGGAGTTAAAGTTTTTATTTTATTAAGCCTCATGTCTATTCTCACATATGTTCTCAATTTCCTGCTTAATCCTTTAGCAAAATGTATAAAATTCATAACTGGTAAATATGTTTCAAATACAAAGCCTATATGTATCCATTCAAATCTTTGATCAATGACTTTGAAACAAATCACATTCTTGCAGAGAGCAGTGTTTCTGTTTCCTGCTCATATATGGGATTCATCTTTCTGAAACATTGAATGTACCTATCTGTGCATAATACATGTAGGAACATATTTTTTTTATTTTATCAAAAGAACACAGTCAGATTATTTGTATAACAAACCATTCTGCTAGATCTTATTCACAATAGTTCTGTTGTCTAGAGCAGAAAAATATATTTTAACTGGAAACTTCATTAAATATTTTACATCTAACATGAATTCAAATATTATAAATTTAAATAAAAAAACTATTAGATTTTAATAATCTTCAAAATTATTTGTAACATTTTATATGGCGATGACTATATTTTAATTAATTATTTTATTTTTAATACTCAGATTCGCTGTGGTAGAATAAGTACATAAAGTAGGAAAATAGTCTAACAACTGTCCATCCATTTCCAACCACACACACACACACACACACACACACACACACACACACACATACACACACACACACACACACACACACACACACACACACACACAGACACACATACCTTCCAGGCCACTACTGTATTCATTGAACAAATACCTATTACATGTAAACAAACCCAACAATTCTGGTAAATCACTACTTGATCACCACCTCACTAAATTCTGGAACTCCATTCCACTAGCAATATGACAAGAACATTCCCTAAAATCATTTAAAACTCAACTTAAGTCCTACATACTCAGTTTCTAGCTCTGTACATGTGATGTTCCCGGATTATCTCCAAACCCTTACTGTAGTTGGCCATAATGCAGCTACTTCTTCACAGTCTCTAGCTATCTGATTTTCATCTCTCTCTCTCCACTACTGTCTGCATTTCCCTTTCACCTGTTATTCCTCAATATTTCTTCATAATCTGCAACCATCTTCACCCTATAATTACTTCACTGTCTCCTACTTGGTATCTGTTTTCAATTGATTCCATTTGAAAGCAACTAGACTCTTATAAGCTTGATATTAGCTAATATTTTACTGTATTCTTCAATTAACTGTCATGTTTTCATTAACTATGTCATTACAATCCTATGTATGTTCATTTACTGTGCATGTATATTTATTATGTGAATCTTGTATAACTGCTTTCTACTCATTCTGCAAGATGGAGCATTTCTCCCTGGGCCACTGCTGAAAATAGGACTTGTGCCCAGTTGGCCTTTCCTGGTAAACAAAGGCAATAAATAAATACATAGCATGTTGTACTCTGGAGTACTGCTCTCAGATAATCAATGTCTTTTGCAGGCCTTGTGCAAATGGGTTGCACAACAACACAAAAATAAAACAATATATACATGTTTAAGTTATTTTTGATTATCCATACAGCAAAACATAGGCAATAAAAAGTACCAGGTTGATAATTCACCATAACAAAAATAATGTCAAATGCTTAATGACAATGTCTTTAAGAAGGAACAAAGGTACTGTAAACATTCTACAGCCTCTTCCAAATTATTTCTCATGGGACACCTTCCAACCTTAGGGAAAATGTAAATATTTGGTTGCCAACAAAAAAAAAAACAGCTATCTCCAAGCAAAGACTCCCCTACACATGCCTAAAGTGAAATTGCTTGACATTTAGCAACATTCAGAAAAAAAGACAAACAGCTTAGTGTCAACTGCTATTCCCTATGGGACATCATTGCTGGTATGATTTCTAATTGTAGGCCAGCAATGATTCACTTCTTTAGGGAGATGTATCCCTTGTTTGAGTTGGTATAACCATAGAGTTGGTATTTATAAGGGTTTACTATTGAAATGTCGACCGACACTACATCGACTGTACTATAGTCGAACACGGAAGTTCGAAAATAGTAACGTCGACGTCAAAAAATCAATCTAGGAATAGTTTTAACATGGGTTAAGGTAGGTGTTCAGTATTATTCAGAAGTACAAACATCTCCCCTACCTCGACCCATGTTAAAACACAGTCCTAGATTGTTTTTTTGTCATCGACATTACTATTTTCGAACTTCCGTGTTCGACTATAGTACAGTCGATGTAGTGCCGTTCGACATTTCAGTAGTAAACCATTTATAAGTTCAAGGGATGCAGGGGGACTTGTCTCCCTACAAAAAACAACTAAAAATGCATTTTTTGCCCTTTAGCATTTGGGGCATTTTTTCTTCCTTTCAGAATTTCAATTTTCAGACAGTCAGCATTTCATAGTACAACTGAAAAAGCAAATATTTAACTTTGCTTAAAAATTGTACACATGGGAGTCAATAAAATGAATGTTTGTCTATTTGCTTTCAGTTTATTATGTTCATTGGGTTGCTTCCGAATTCTGGCCATATGCATACATTTGCAATTGTTATTTTTTTCAACAAGAAGATCTCTCCATATATTCTTAGCAGTCCGATTTTTATTTTTCTCATGTCTTAAGTACAAATTATTAAGGCATCTTTAATACTTCATAGAGAATCATCGTTTCCATTTCTGAAACATTACCATGTAAATTACTTCATCTCTCCTTGTTTTTGTTCCTGAATTATGTCAGAATTTACATTCATTTGACTTATTTTCACTAAACCTGTTGTAATATATATCTCTTCTGTAGTTCTCATAACTTTTCCACAAAACTTGAAAATATGCACATGCAAGGTATTTGTCAGTGTGTTTGCATTACACATATTATTTTTCACATACAGCTATGGACCAGAAATGACAAATGGAAATAAACTGCAAAGATTCATGTATGTTAATATCTTGTCAAACACATCTGCTCATCAAATATTATTAAAGAAAGCAAAATGAATGTACACATCTCTTCCTGGCATAAAAAATATATTCTAACAAAATAAATTTAATGATATCTCATAAAAGTTATGTTCTTCATTATTACTGAGTGAATAGTTTACTTTTTCAAACATTCTAACATTCATTTCCTACATTCATTAACTTTGTGGTATGGCTAGTGTCTGTTTTTTTATTATTTTTCAATATTTCCAGCTGTCAAAAATAAAGGAATATGGTTTTGTAACACAAAAGATGTTTTTTTCCACAGCAGCATTTCAGTACTTTAAGCAGTAATGCATTTTGACTGTTTCAGTTCCATTTTAAATTGTTTCTTCATGTTTGATTGGTCTCAGCTGTTTTCAACAAGAGGAAAATAAATAATACATGTTAGTATAAAAGCTTTGTTGGAGTCTAAAATAATGAAATTGGTACCTGTTGCTTTAATGAAGGTTTGATATTTAAGGACTACAAATGCATCATGCATTCAGGAATTTGATGAAGACTGAAAGCTGAATGAAAGCTTAGAGACTTTTTTAAAAACAAGTGGTAGTCTATGACTTGGAATTTCATTTTTGTATTATTTGCATACTGATAGTCAAGAATTATCATAAAAAACAAAGAGGAGGGACATTTTCCAGATGCCTTAGTCAAATTACTCCTTGCCAATATGCATACTACCTTGTCTGTCATATAGTAATATAAATAAATAAACAAATAAACACACAAAGGAATAAGTACTACTATAAGAGAAGTAAATGTCAGATACTTAATATTGCAAATAAATATGCATTCAAATAAAAAATAAATAATACAGATCAACATCCAGTCTCACAAATGTAAAAAAGAAAGTCAAATATTCTTACAAATCCAAATGTAAGTTTTACCCAGATTCACTTTTTTGACTGACACATCTTGTTTTTTTTTTCTTTTCTTTATTTGTATTCCTTTGAACTAGGGAGTGATTACATCTGACAGAAACATTATGCCCTTACTTCTGTCTTTGCATAAAAAGGATTAACATGCATGTTTATCTCTAAAGACGTTTACTTGTTTATCTGACTTAGTTTGATTTAGGGTCATAATTTCATCTTTTAGCACAAGAAAAGAGCACTACATTGTCACTTGACACAGATATGTGCACAAGTTTACCAATATTCTAGTAAATGCATCTCTAAACAGTTTAGTCCTTTGCAACTAGTATGCTTAGATCTAATTCCTGACTTCATGTCGTTCATCCTCTGGGCATGCATGGATGCAAACTTTATTGCTAGTCACCAATGACTGGCATATTGATCCTAACAATATCTCAGTGCACCTTGGCTATGAGATAGCGTAGATAGTTCATTAATAATAGGATAACCATGGTCTGTAATATCACTAGACCCTGCCTGTTTTTCCGAATCCCATTGGTTATATTTGAAAGGAACTTGTGCAGAACTGCCATTAACATATTCATGATACAGTATATTTCAAACCATTACTGGTTACTCTTAATAAGTTCTGTTTGAGTTGAATGTGTGTTCTCATCCCCAGACATACCTGCAAATATATTTCTTTATCCTTATGTAAAGTATATCTATTTGATTGCATCTAACATCTTCCCCCTACCTCCTCTTAAATCAAATTTGCTCAAAATGGATTACCTGTACTTTGCATCAGGCAACAATATGGTAGATATCACAAAACCTGGACAGCAAGCATCCTAACCTCACAAAAGTGTTATAGATGGCATTGTCTGAGTACAGCATCTCTAGCCATATATACTTTATTATGAATATGTGGTCTACAGTGGCAGGGTACAGCAAAAACTCAGACCATGCCAGAAATGTATTTTTTTAACAGTTAGGCCTACAGTGACCATAATCAATGGTGGATAAGAAAAGGCAGCAACCTTGCGAGCTCTGTAACTTCATTCTGACTTTTTTTCCATAGCTGGTGTTGCTTATTGAGTTAACACATATGAATCAGTAGTTTGTAGTGTTCCTTATTAATCTATAGTGCTAACACTTAATAAGCTGATTTCTTGTCATCTGATGAGTCCATTCTGATACAAAATCTACCATAACACCAGTGTTGTCTTGTACACCTGAAAAGCCAGTGGAAATTACATTTTATGCTGGGTTAGGATGGCCCTAAACTCAGAGCCTAAAAAAGAATAAAGAGAAAAGACAATAAGAAAAGGAATTAAGCAAATGTTGCTTGAAGACAATTTTTAAGCAGATAAATCTAAAGCAGTTACTATATTTGTTGAGCTTTGAATTCATATTTATAAAGGTGGGGCTCAAGAAGGTGAAAGCTGCCATATAAGATATGAGATCATGTCTGCAAGTTAGTGTAGAGAACTCATTATAGCTGAGTGCTTCTCCAGGCATTTCTGCAGTTACCTCCCACTCTTCTTCTCGGTGTCAAATATTGCTTGTTCATATTTGCATTAATAATTCCAAAACCGTGCCTCATACAAGGTATCAGAATATTTTATCTTGAAGCATGCATGATGCCAAACACAGTTCTACTGATATCTGACCTCTGTCAATGAGTATTTGTTAGAACTGTAAGGTGACAGCTTCATTTTTTTAAAGGCTCGAGCCACACTCACTGGGAGTTAAAGATACACACTCAAAAGAACTGTACTGGAGGGAATGAGTTAAGGGTATGAGATGTTAAAGATCTGTTTTAAGTTGATTTAGGGTTTGATTCCCTAAGTCTTCTTTTGCCTGTTGTGTGGCATTGAGCAAGCTTACCCCGTGCACATGTTAGCTAATAACTAAGAATGTAATGTGTTATGAGCTTTCCATAAGGGGCATTTCAGCCTCGGAAAATGACATCCTACTAGTCAATGCCCTCCCAAGGCATCTCCATACTCTAGACTCTACTATCAGGCTCCAAACACTGTCCAAGCCACTAATCAAATTCAAGTTGCTTAGGTTGCAGACAAATCTGTGCCACCAAAAGTAATAGCCTTAAATGGAGACAGGTAGACAGTAAAACAGTCACACTTATTGCATCTTTCTAATCTGTGGAGGAAATACGAAGTAGGCCAATTAGCCTCATAATCCAAGCCACACCTACAGCTCTTAGTGGGTAAATGAAACTAAGTCAGCATTGTGTTTTCCAAAGTCTATTGATACTTTTATGATTGTGATTTGTGACCCCACATTGCTGCAAACTGTATTCTGTTCTTGAAGCTTTACACTATGACCCTCATAAATATTTAAATCATTATGCAAATGTGAATAATTTACTGCAGCTATGCAAATCTTTATCTTTTTGAATAAGCAAATCACTTTCCTGACTGCACTGCATTTTCTCGTGCACTGAGTTCTTCATCTATACACTATGAATTCTTTGACTTATACCCATCAGTTCAGACATCTAACTTCTTAATACAGTAAGTTGTTGAATTGGCACAACATAAAGTAATAACTTGTACTTTTTGTTTTTCTACACACAACTTAACCTGATAAGTAGTTTGAATTCATACCAGTAATTAGTCAGTAGGTGCTGGACTGAGACTTAATGATCTTACGCCAGGCCCCAGTAGTTGCTGTGAGTGGTCATAGAATGTATTCTGCCTTATGTCAGTCAGATTGGGTATTACCTGCATATAGTTTCCATAGCCATTAACTATGCTTGCTTCAATCACTTGTACAACATGTTTCTGTCTTTTCTTTTCAGACTTGCATATTCTTTCCTATAGTAATGAATCATGCTACTCTCCATATACAGTGTTTGGATTAATTATTTCACTCAGTTACACAGAAACATAGCAAATGTGCCAGCAGTGGGGGGGGGGTCAATAATTGTCACTGGGGCATCCTTTATTTTTCTTAGAATCTTCTCAGCTTCTTAGAAAATGTATTTAGAGGTATAGAAAGGAACTTATGTGTGATCCTTGCTACATTTAATAACACACTTAGTTACACTAGTTTAGTATGTTAACAACTTTAGTAACTGTATCAAGGACTTGCATAAACCCTTTGGTACAGCTTATTAGTAAAAGTAGCAAGTGGCTTGCATGAGGTCTTTGCATGAGTTCTTTTTTTTTTTTTTTGGGGGGGGACTTCTTTTGCATCATCAGCTTCTCTTTGAAGAAAGTTTTTTTAGACCTCACTTTGGGTTGAGGGGGCATCAGATAACTTAGTAATGGCTTTGCAATAACTTATTTTCTATAGCTTTGGTGCATCATGTGCCTTTACAAATGCTAAATAAGTGGAAAGATCTGTTTCAGCTCAGAATATGTTCCCTCTCTTGTGTTCTTTTCTTCCTGTTCTTTAAGAAAGACAAGAAAATAACCAAGTTCTATGATTTTTCTCCAGTACCATGTAAACATATTGCATTCTGTACCTTTTCAGAAAGGTTCTCCTCTATTCCATTCACAGTGAGGAATAAATCAAAAATTTAACTTTGTAGTTTTCTATTATATTGCCTTATCAAAGGAAATTTCCTGATATTTGTAGTTGGAGAATGTTTATGCTGTGAATTATATTTCATTACTTTCATCCATGTAAATTCTTGAAAAAATCATATTTTTCTACATTTCTCTACTCTGACACCATGTAACGTCTGCATATTTTAGCTTCTATGAGGTCTATAATCAGACTGCCTTCTAGAAGGAATGTGCACCACATGATATGCCAACTCCCTGTAGCAAGATAATATTGTATTTGAATGTATATACCTTGTATACTACAGCTGTCACAGAGGAGAGAAAAACAGAGGAAGTGTATCCTATCTTTTGCCACACTATTGACTTAGCATTTCAGAACATGCTTAGATGGCTTGTTATTGTCTGAAAAAGGTGAGGATATAAAGCTCCCTCAAAGCTGCTTTCTATTGTGGAGTGAAAGGTAGACTAATTATGATCCTGGCATGCTTATAATCTGGCAATGGTAAAGGGCAGAAAATGTTGGACATTATTTAGAAAATGACAGAGAGGTAGTCGGTGGCATGTGTACCTTTCAACCTCTTAAGTGCAAGAAATCTGGGCAAAGCCAAAAATAATGGAGGGGTTGACAAACCCCCCATATAAGGGACATATTTTAAATATTGGTCATAAATATACTTAGAAAGTTGCTAGAATAATATATTTTGTATTAGCGTGCATTTTCTGAAGGATATAAATTCTGAAACTTGTCCATATCATTATTTAAAGACTTTAATCCTCAATGTAATATCAGAAAATAATCACAAATTATATGAGGAACAGACCAAAAATATGAGGAAAAAATCTGGACATTTGAGAAGTATGGTAGCCTGACATATTCACTTCAGCTATACATGATCCACATTGTATGCTCATTTCTCCTGTGCAAAAAATAACAAAAAAAACTGAAGGATGATGTCTGAATGTGGCAGAGATATAGATCCATTTCCTGAAGGATGATGGATAAATGTGGCACAGATGTATATCGGGTATATATTAGAAGACCGACTGTTTAGGTGATCGAACACCTAAACATCGCTCTTCTAATATTGAACCGCACAATGTCGAATGTCCCAGGGAAACACATCCCTCAGCCACAACATAAGAAACATTACTTTAAATTTAAATTAAGTGAGGGGCTGTGCCCCCCCCCCAACTAAATATATCAACTCCGAGATCGCGCAACAATAGGAAAATAGCAAACTCCAGTGAACGGCCAAGAGAAATCTTTCCCTCAGTTAAATTGGCTGTTTGCCGTTTTTGCTTTTGATGTTAGAATATCGATGTTTAGGTGTTTGATTACCTAAACATTCGGTCTTCTAATATAGACCCTGTATAGCCATTTCCTAAAGGCTGATGGCTGAATGTGGTGCAGATGTATATCCATTTCCCAAAGGATGATGGATGAATGTGACACAGATGTATATCCATTTCCTGAAGGATGATGTATGAATGTGGCGCAGATGTAGATCTGTTTCCAACATTTATTTCTAGAATAAGCTACAATCCCAGTTTTAGTGCCTTTTTTAGTGTTGATATAATACCAACTACAGTCACTGGTTGCAAACTGGATACTAAGTTTGACATAAATCACTGCAGTACTAGTAATAGGAAAAGAGCAAACACTGAATCACAGAGGGCATATGGACACTTCAAGCTGTTGTGAAGACTGTATCCCTTCTTCAGAAAGTAAGCAACTGTAGAGTCAGTATGCATCAATATTTATATCTATCTCTCTGTCTTATATATATATATATATATATATATATATATATATATATAGATAGATAGATATAGATATACACATACAAATATTTCAAGCACAGACATTAATCCCCTTCTAGCTTGCCAATATGCCAAAGACTTGTTTCCATAATAAGTGCCCAGGCTGTTCTTAAAAATATCTAAACTAGTACTTGCTTTAATGTAATTTGGTAGTCTGTTCCATGCTTCAGATACTCCATCAGAGAATCGAGTAGTACACTTCTCATTCCTATAGAATTTTCTACATAGGTTGTGTGATAATTGTCTAGTAATTTTTGATAACCTACATTCCCAGAGGTAGTTGTCTCTAAATGCCCTATATACCTGAATAAGATCTCCTTTTAGATATCTCTAAGATACACTGTACAAGTTCAGATATTTTAGCCTTTCATAATAACTTAAATTTTCACATCCATGGATGCCCCTGTTATATTTCTGCTGTACTCTTTCCAGTTTACTAAGGCTTGTTTTCTTATAGGGTTTCCATATTGTAATTCTGGGTCTATATTAGAATCTCGAAGGTTTAATGCTTCGAATCACTAAAGATCGAACTTTAGTGATCGAAACATTAAACCATCAAAATTCTAGCAGACCCTATAAAAATAAAAAAATAAAAAAACAAGTAAAAAGTGTTTAGGCATGGGAGCAAGCCCCCATGCACCCTCCACACCCCCCAATATTTAAATATACCAACTGCGAGATCACACTTCAATGGAGTATGGTGTGGAAAGGGAAGATTTCCTTTTCCTACACTGTAGCGCGATCTCAGAGTTGGTATATTTAAGTAACAGGGGGTGTGGGGTGTGCAGGGTGACTTGCCCCCCTGCCTACACTCATTAGTTTTTTGGGGGGGTAAAAATGTTTTTATTGGGGTTCGATTGTTTAATAGTTTGATGCATATAGTTTGATGTTTATGCATTTGAACTATTAAACTTTCGAGATTATACTATAGACCCGTTATTCTATACTCAAGTTTGGGTCTAATGTAACTAAAAATCAATGACTTCATCATTTTTGATTTCCTAAACTTTATAAATCTTTTTATACAACCTATAGCTCTATAACTATCATTAACCGATTGATTGACATGATTAGAAAATATCATAGCTGGATTTATCCATATACTCAGGTCCTTAAATGAGTCAATTATTTCAATCACTGTATGCTGTATTAAATATTCACCTTTTAATTTATGTCTCCCAAATCTCATATGCTTAGCTTTTGATCTATTGATGAGCATATTATTCTCCTGTGCTCAAATGTTCAATTTAGTCAAGTTATTTTGCAGACATGCCTTATCTGTAACACATGTGATCAGTTTACCCAATTTCAAGTCATCTGCACATACATAGACTGTAGAGCGCCTCAGAGGAAAAAGTTATTTCTGTAAGATATAATCTAAACAAATAATGGCCTAGGACAGAGCCCTGTGGGTCACCCTGACTATAATCAAGGATTTCATCTGTCCATTTCATGTATGATACTTGCCATGTCTTATTTGTAAACAATGCAGCTATACATCTTATCAAAAGTACATCAATACCTAGTTGTTCTAATTTATTGGTCAGTGTTTTCTGTATGACCCTGTCAAATGCTGAAGTTAAATCTATATAAATGACATCACAGCACATTTTTTCATTCATAGCTGTTATTATTTTGTTATAGAACATCATGTTACAGGTGGTAATAGATCTGTTTTCAACATATGCATGCTGATATATTGTTTTAAGTCCCAACCTATCGAATTCTGACAATAACTTATGCAATATTACCTTCTATATTATTTTTCCACAACATGAAAGTAGACTTAAGGGTCTATATGACCCTGGGTTTGTTCTACTCCCCTTTCCCTTAAAGACAAGTTTAATAAGCATATGTCTCTAATCTTGAGGAATCTCCCCATATTTATATGACCTATTGAATAATATATATAATGGCACCATAAGTTCTTGCTCAACTATTCTCAGGTAATTGTTACTAATTTTGTCTCCTTCCTGTGCTTTGTTTGGATCCAGTTTGCACAGTTCTTTTTCAATATAATCAATTTTGATTCCAGTATCTGAGGTTACCTGGATGTCACTAGGACAACTTATCATCCCTTTTCTGGAGCCAAACTGTTTTGCATAAAATTTTGTAAATATATCTATAACCTGTTGTGTTTGGGAATAAATTTTAGAATCTGCAGATTCCAAGACGGTGGTCATTTGAGTAGCACCCTCTCCACAAGGCTCTGCTACAACTTCATCATTATATCATATTTGCCAACCTTCCAGATTATAAAAGTTTCATGTTAATGAGTGGAGCACCTATGGACTGAAGATTTATCTTTTGTATCTCCAAAAACTTCAGAATTAGCAGCTACATACAGCTCTATCCTTTATCAACTATCAGAAAGATTCTACACGTGGGTATTAGAGGCCTGGAGGCTTCAGCGCCTTTGATAACAGTCAGCAACTACAATCTAAAATTTAAACAAGTCTGTGATATTAAAATGCCTAAGGAATTAGAAGGCATGGATATCCAAACCTCCAAAACAAAACTTTCAGCTATAGCATCTCTTGAAAAAGAAGTCACTACTAAAAGACAGAAAACAGTTAAATTGCAACAATATCAAATTAAAGACGGTGCTAAACAGAGGGCCGAGAGCACCATTCACATGGAAGACCTAAAGAGCGCTCTTCTTCCATTGCAAACCACAATAAAAAGATTTGCAGAGCAACTAAACACTTTTGGAGACACAATAAATAAAACTGCAGAGAGACTAGACTTGGTTGAAGACAGATCAAAATCTAATGAGGTGGAAATCGTTCAGTTAAAATCCGAACTAAAAAGTAAAGACAAAACATTTACTGACATCCAAGGAAAATTACTGGATCTAGAGGCAAGAAGCAGAAGAAATAATCTGATCATCAGAGGTCTGCCTGAAAAATATGAACAGTATCAATTGCTTCCCACTCTTAAACAAATATTCATCTCATTATTCCAGCCAGGTGCGACACAATCTGACTGCATAGTCGAGAGATCACAACGAGCGCTATACAAAAACCAAGACACCACAACACTGAGACCCATCTATGCAAAACTCCTCAACTTCCAAGACGTGCAAACCATTTTATCTGTCTACAAAAAGCATAAGCACTTCATATGGAACACATACAAAATTACATTTTCCCAAGACTTCCCCAAGGAAATAAAAGAAAAGTGCCGCAATCTTTCACCTTACTGTGCTAATCTCATCAAGCGCAACATTACATTTCAGATGCATTTCCCAAATAATCTGTCTTTTTTTCCATAAAGAAACCAAATACTCAATGTCTTCACCTAAGGAAGCTAATCAGATCTTCACTAAATGCTTTGGTAAGTCTCTGATCGATTGAAAACAAAATTAGCTTCTAGATTACCTTACCGGAGTCTGTAATGTATTTTCCGGTTCCATTTACCAGCTCTCAGCTTAATTTAACACCTTATGCTCTATAGACTTTGAGCTTATGCTTAATCTAAAAATAGCGGATAATTGCTAGGCCATAGGATCGTATGAGCGAAGGTGTGTTGCACAGGGGACTTAGAAATCGTGACATTGCACGATTTTCTAAAGTACTGCATCCTTTTTTAGGTCAAACAATCCTCAGTCACTTCCTGCTGCCCCAGCCAACGCAATCCTTACTGTTGATGTCTTCACGAACAGCTATCAGAGTTCTAAGATCAAGGGCAGTCTTGTCCTTAACGAAAATGACCAGAGAAAGAAATATGAGCTTTAGAAAACACCGGAGAGCATGAGAGGTGAGAATCATTACCTCAATCTGCTTATATAACAGTTAACTTCATCCTGGTTCCATTGACTAGAACTCATAACATCCACTTCACCTTCTAACTACAAGAAGCTCATGGCTGTTTCTGTTTTCTTTTCTCTTTGGTTTCATGCTAGCGCTAATGGTCCGATAATTTGCATGCAAGCTTTTTAGAAAATGACATTACAGTTATCTTGATGAACATGGTGGCAGGCATTTTTTTTTTCTCTCTTGCTTTCTTTATATAGAGACAGAGATGAAGAGTCTTCACTTGTCCTTGCAGTTATTTCATTGTATTCAGCAGCTACTATGCAATAATTTCACAAGTAACGGAAGAAAAACATTTGTTGTTTTTTTGCCTTTTTCCTTTTGTTTTAAATGTTTATAATGTTTGAATGCAGGCAGTTCTTTTATATAATGGTCACAGAAATGTATAACATTGCAACTGATAGGCAGACATTCCCTACAATGGATTGATTTATGAATGGTTTATGGAGCCTACTGTTTGAGTGTTAGTGTGCTCTGCTGAGTTTGCTGTTGGACTTAATCCCATGTTGTGTCAGATACCTGATTCAAGCCAGATTGTTGTACTTAGGCTTCCTTGCAATTTATACTATTTTAGTCCACAATTTAGTATACAGTTCCGCGTTTCTATGGTAAAACCTAGAGTTATAGTTACATTATGGAGCTCCAATCAGACAATACATCAGTTTGTGCTTTTGTGTACTATTTACAGGGGAAAAAAGAAACAAAATGCCTTCATTTCTGATTGGTTGCCTAACCTTCTTTTGTTACTTACTTCAGGAGGATGATTTGTTGATGTGAAGATCCACTGCATACCTAATCTATTAGCTGAGCACCAAAGAATGATAGTCACATGTAGTATATGTTACGTCCATATATTGTCAATGGCCTGTAATTCAATCAGTCTGAATTTCTCTTACTGAGGGTTTCGATGGTCTGGGACTATTCATGATCCTTACATAACATTCTGGGGGATAGACTGTATAGTTAGGACTGGCTTATCTTCAATGATTAATACATATTCATAATGTTCCTACTATAGTTCAGACAAGGACTTTAATATATCCAACAAGGGAAATGTTGATAAATGCTTAATTCCTAGGATGGGCAATGTATAATAACCTTATACCTGACCTATTGAGCCTGCACTTTAGTGATTAGTACTTAGCCTATTGTACTTGTATAAAGCTGACAAACTTAAGATACAGGAACAAATTCTTAAGAGATGGTCTAAGAAGGTTAAACATTTGTGTACTGGTTTAAATAAAGATTGCACACTCCCAAAGCAACTCGAGCAAGATAGAAACACTATTTCATAAAGGAATGGGATAGATATAGTCCTCTGCCAACTATTATATGTAGTTGAACACAATGAGATAATTACCTAAATTTATTCACCCTGTGAAACATTGTTTATAGTTATCTTTGTTCACAATTATCACTCAAGTATATTATATTATTTTATCTAACACTTTAGTTTACTTTACATGTATTATTACCTTTGTTAATATTCCCTACAGAAATGGCAATTACTTTTAGTCAAGATAAATACGTCCACCAGCACCATACACAGCAGCTGCTCACTTTATAGAAATGAAACTGGAACAACCCGTATTTTTATAGACCAAAGGATGTTTTTATTTCACAGAAGTTAGCGCTTTCACCATACTGGCTTCCTCAGACTTACAAACGCACAAATACTCAATCATTTAAATACCTAAACTCTAAAACTGATTGGTTAACATAAAATCTGGTGTCATAATTAATTGAAAACACATATACTCCATTATGACCATCGCATATGCTTTCTGAATGAAATACATATGTATATAACTTTAAAACAAGTAAATAATCTCAGCATTCAACTAAAAAATATACCTAAAAAATATATGTATTTTTATATAACTAAGAACATACATATTTCTAAGAACATCAAACTCATGTAACATTATATCGATACTGCTCTTATTATATTAAATAAAATCCCATAAAATCTATAAATATATTCAAATAGTATGCATAAAATGTCTCTGAATTATGCATTTAATAAGATTTGTTCAATATACTGATGATGTTTCTTAGAAATATGTATGTTCTTAGTTATATAAAAAATACATATATTTTTTAGGTATATTTTTTAGTTGAATGCTGAGATTATTTACTTGGTTTTAAAGTTATATACATATGTATTTCATTCAGAAAGCATATGCAATGGTCATAATGGAGTATATGTGTTTTCAATTAATTATGACACCAGATTTTATGTTAACCAATCAGTTTTAGAGTTTAGGTATTTAAATGATTGAGTATTTGTGCATTTGTAAGTCTGAGGAAGCCAGTATGGTGAAAGCGCTAACTTCTGTGAAATAAAAACATCCTTTGGCCTATAAAAATATGGATTGTTCCAGTTTCTTTTCTATAAAGTGATCAACTGCTGTGTATGGTTCTGGTGGACGTATTTATCATATTTCTGCTTTATTGTATTTGTGAAGCCACTGGAATCTTTACCCTTTGGTGGCGTGTGACTCTTTCATTAACTTTTAGTCAAGAGCTGAGTGGATATGCTAAGAAGGGTACTTAGTGTCAACATTTGGAATTGTCTTAATGATGTACATAGTTTGCAAATATGGTTACATTTTTGTTTTTGTTAGCTTCTCAATGCCCTCAATGACTCTTTTAGTTCTTTTTCTTTTACTTTTATCTCTCTCAAATCAAGGGGTTAGGTGGGTAGGCACAGGGACAGCTTTGAGAGAGTTTAGTGCTGTTTTTTCAACTAAAGATACACGCATACCCAACTTGTTAATGACTTCTGAGCCACGCAAATTTTTCCCCTTTCTTTGTTCATCCTATATCCAACTGCATTTGAATCGCAGTCTCATATAAACATGGAAATAGGTGGAAAGTAATATCCTGGAATGTTAGAGGTCTGCAGGACAAAAGCAAAATAAATCTTTTAATGCACTTCTTATTAAAATCAGAAGCAGACATTTCATATATTCAAGAATCACATATGTCAGATGATGATTGGTCCAAAGGAAAAAAATAGGAAATGGATAAAAGACATTATATCAGCGGGTAAAAGCTCTAACTCCAAAGGGGTGGCAATTATAATCAAAAACTAATTTAAACCTTGTAAAATAGACAAAGGTTCAGATAAGGGAGGTAGATGGTGTTACTTCACGTGCCTAATCCCACCACTTACCAAACCTATACTGTTCCTAAACCTATATGGTCCTTGTTCAGGACAACAGCAATTTATTTTGAAAATATATAACCTTTTATTAAAATTCCCAAATCATCACTTTGTTCTGGGATGGGATTGGAATGCTGTTATTAATTGTAATACTGACCAGTCTAATAACTCCAAACCTTACAATTTACAAGCTTCCCTTGCTGGATCTAATCTCGGACTTTGATCCTTTGCAGAAGTCACACAGAATAGCAGTAACTACACATACTTCTCAAAGTACCATAACTCCTGGTCACGGATAGACTTTTTTCTAATTTCTGAATTACTAACAAATTGCCAATTAAAGTATGTGGATGAAACAGGTTTTTTCTCAGATCACTCTAAGATCACTTTGTTGATAGACCTTAATCAAAAGTCACTCTCCCATCACAATGGATTTAACTGTTCCCGTATTAATAACATCTCACTCAACTTTGTAGTAAAAGAAGAGATAGTCTCTGCCCTACTTGAGTGTGCAAATGATCCCTGAAACTCAAGTATCCCATATGACATCCAATGGGTGGCATGCAAAACTATACTTAGAGGTATATTCATTCAAAAATCTACATTTCTCAAAAATAAAAGGAAAGCAAAGGAGAATGGTCTCATGTCTGAAATTAGAGAACTAGATAAGAAACTCCAAGAGAAACATTCCCTAGATTTGGAAAATGATATGATAAATAAGCCAAGGGAATTATTCAACTTACACCGATTCAGCTTCTCCCTACAAGAATTAAAGTTTATCACTAAATATTGTGAATGGACACAAACCCCCTCCAAGGCACTAGATGGACTAATTGATAACAAACAACCCTCTCCCAGGATAACTCTTATTAGCCACCAAGGTGCATTATATAAATCAGACTCCCAGATAATAAACCTATTCCATCAAATATACTCGAAAATATATACTAGCTATGAACACCAAATTCCATCCTCAGAGATAGGAAATTTTATCAATAACATCATTTTTCCTAAATTAAATGAAAAACAGAAAGAAATGTTATCTGCCCCTTTGAGTCAATCAGAAATAATAAAAGCCACAGATAACCTCAAAGTAGGAAAAGTCCCAGGCCCTGACGGATACTCCCTAGACTTCTATAAAACATTTAAATACACCTTAGCTCCCATTTTACTAAAAAATTTTAACTTTATCTCTATTAATGGGATATCGGACCTTTATATTAATCACTCCAAGACAATTCTAATCCCCAAAAATAACTTGGATAAATCAAATATTAACAATTACAGGCCAATCTCTTTAATGAATATTGATATCAAAATGTTATCTTCTATATTAGCTGAAAGTCTTAAAAAAGTAATTCTTTCCCTCATTTCTAAAGACCAAGCTGGTTTCATGCCCAAGAGACATACATGGGATAATACATTAACCATGGAGACCATGACCAACATTACTAAGAAAGACAAAAATCCGAGATATGCCATGATTCTGGATGCATGCAAAGCATTTGATAGGGTTAACTGGGAATTTCTATTCACAGTTCTATTATGTTATGATTTACCTTTAAATTTTATTAATACTATTAAAATGTTATATAATAGTGTCTATACATGCCTATATATCAACAAGAAATTTTCACTGGCAATAAAAATCTCTAATGGAACCCGTCAGTGGTGCCCCCTCTCTCCCCTTCTTTTTAACCTTTACTTAGAACCGTTCTTTCTACTCTTACTTCAGAAAACATACCATTCAATACCCAAAATATTACATACCAAAATATGTTTGACAGCCTTTGCTGATGACTTGAACCTATATTTTGAAAACCCCATATCAGAAACGAAGAAGTTAATCGCAACCCTGAATACATTTACATATATTTTGGATTATAAGGTTAATCAAGGTAAATCTTGTATCTTCTCGATTAACCCCTTAGCTGACAGAGAGTATTTTTTTAGACTCCCCATTTCACATAGTATACTCATTCAAATATCTAGGGATTAGCTATAATCATGCCACACCTTCTGTACTACACTCCAACTTAACGAAATTATGGTCAACTATATTCCAAGATATGTCTAGATGGCAACAATTGGAAACTACCTATGCTCTCTAAAACCTCCATTATTAAAATTAATTTCCTTCCAAAGATTTTTTTATCTCTTCCATGCATCTTTGTACTTCATTCCCAATTTATTCTTCTCGAAAATACATAAGGCATTTGGGAAATTCATTTGGTACCCAAAATCAGTCAGGGTGTTTTACCAAAGACTTACACTTCCAAAAGAGAAAGGTGGTCTTGGTATGCCAGACCTTCAAATTTATTACAGAATTTTACATGCTAATAGACTAATTAAAATTACTAATCACAATCCAAACGTTCAAACGAGGTCCCCTCCCTGGGTTAATATGTTGTTTAATCACATCTTAAATAGCAAAATTAACCCCAAAGCTCTTCCCTTTATGCACCCAATAGTGCTTAAGAAATTAAAATTGCATCATATCCTAAAGGAAAAAATAAAATCCTTTCAGGAACTAGTTAAATCCGTTAAATTGGAAAAAGTGCTCCTCCTTTTACAACCTATTCATCTAACCCCTAATCTCATGCTGAATAGAAATATGATCAATGTGTCCAACTACCCTCAAATCAAAGAATTTACCTTATGGGATATCCATAAGTATAGGGATTTATCACTCACATATTTATGAGATACCCTAAATTTATCTAAAAAAAAAATCACAATTCTGCGCCAGTTAAGGGAACTTATTGCCTCTCTGCCTTATGCTCTCAATATAAATTAAGTAGATCTCAATCAGGTCTATAAATTAATGGAAATTTTAACCATTAACAAGATCATGTTATCCCTAGCATTTCAATACTTCACCAAGATAAAGTGTTATTTGCAGACTACTGGAACAAGCAAGGATCAAACTAATAAGAAGAACAGAAATTGTCTGCCATTAAATCTACTCTTTCATTCTCCCCATTTAAGAAACTTACATACACCCAATTCATGATCACCAATAATCTATACTTCACACCGGTCCACTTAAACAAATTTAACCTGAATATTTCAACTACATGCCCCTGCTGTTCCTACCCTCAAGCTGATATTTTACATATTTTATGGTTTTGTAGGTACTCCCACACCATTTTGTGCTGCCTCAAGGTGAAACTAGATAAAATGGGATAACACAAATCAACCATCTCATGGGAGATGGCAATTTTACGTATCTCAAATAATAATTCTTCAAAAATTAAATTTCACATCCTAATAACTCTCTGTTTACTAGTCAAATTCTACATTACCAAACACTGGTTAGATCGTACTAAGATGCCATGGAGTGGCTTTAGGAACATGGTGGTTAAATACATAACTTCACAAAAACTTTTAATAACAAGTCCTAAGAAACACACCTATTTTCAGAAGTTCTGGAATACTCTATTTGAACTTTTGTCTGACAATTAAAATTCTTTGGTACCGTTAGTGGCTAAATTTAAGATCCATTCCTATATGTGTTTCGGTAACTTTCCCTTCCCCTCCCCTCTCACTTTGCCCTTTTGGAGTGTGGCTCAGAATAAAGTATTCATGTTTATCTTCTTTTATTTAAATTTTTTGTATTGTAATCATAGGCAGTGTTTTCTAGCTTAATTGAAGCTTCTACTTGATTATTTAAATATATTTCAATTGTTTTAGTTCAGGGGTTTATCCCAAAGCAGCACTTTGCATATATTGTAGATAAGAATTGGCTATGTATGTTATCCTCTGTATGAACAGTCATGCTAATCTGCATTTCTCTTTTGTTTTGCTCTTTGTGGTTGATGTATATGAAATGGAATTTAATAAAAGTTTAATTTGAAAAAAAAAAATTAGAATCTGCAGTCTATCAATTTGTATGTCTTTACTCCTTCCCGATCTTATGTATCTACAAAAAGGTTTCCTATTGTCCTCAATATCTTTGTACAAATTTTCTTCACATTTTTATTGATTTTGTCTCACACTATGCTTAATCTGTTTGTCCAGCTTATTTATTTCAGTTTTCCAATTTGTAGTTCGACCTCTCTTCCATTTCTTATAGTTTTTGTCTCTCACCTTAATCAGATATCTTGTTCTTATGGAACTATATCTCCCTGACATTGTATGCTTACATCCTGATGTTAAACATTTTTTTTGTTTTGTTACATTCAAACAATTTCTCTTTCAGCACTTTCTACATTCCATCTGCAGTTTTTCCACTAAACACCTCACTATAATTAGTTTTCCATAGCAACTGCTTTGCTTCCATATAATCTGTAATTAATCTTATGTGCATTGGTTTAGATTTCAGTTTGGCAGAATTATCTAGCAACACATTAACCTTTATAATCCCATGATTACTGCACATCAATGGGGGTAAAACTTGTCTTGAAGTAACAGTAATTTCTTTAGGAACACAAACAATGTCTAGTATGTTCCTTCCCCTGGTAGGTTTTTTACAATCTGAAGCAATTGTTATTCCTGAATATATGTTGTGAATAATTTCCTTACTAATATTGTTGAATCAGTATTATTCCATTCTATTCTGGTAAATGTAAGTCCACAACTAATGTTATTCATCCCTCATTTGTTTCAGGCAAGAAATGTATGCATTCCTCTAGTCACCTGCATTTGACTTTGGGGGTTTATACACTCCAGCAATTGTTATATGTTGAAGGGTTGTCTTTATTGCCACAGTTACATAGTCTATTGTATTGGTGTTATCACTGAACATGTAATAATCACAGGTCTCATAATTATATTTAATCCCTATCATAACACCTCCACCTGAATTTTTGTCTGTTACAGTAAATACATTTATACCCTGACAGAACTAGTTTCCAGTCATTGTTCTTTAACCATGTTTCACAAAAAATAACAATATCAGTCTCATGGGAACATAGCAAATTTTCCAATAAAAAAAATGTATTATTAATGCTCCTAGAATTAGCAAACATTAGAAATGTATTAAATGTTGCTAACTGTGAGCTGTTAAAAGTTTGACCTGGAAAAATTCCTGCCTAGTCTTTGTCAAATATTGCAAAATATCTGCTGCAAAAATTCTCTTCCCTGATCTTGGCAAATGCACGTCATCTTATCTGAACACATGTGTGTCCAAAACTAGGCTGGAATGCTGTACACATTTCCATTTTTTTAAAACAGGACATTTTACCATGTAGGTATTAAGCCCCAAAAATCTTTTCATTCACAGTGACCCACTGTCCTTTTTATAGGTGATTTGTGAAAAATACGTCCTAACACCACTACAAGCTATATGATCTAAGAAGGCTATAAGATACCTACTAACAATCAGAAAATCCTTGTGGATGAGATCCTTTGTACCGATTTGAATAAAAACAGATCCATACTTCCTTGCATTAAGGCACTCCAAGGCTTCTCTCATATCTTCTATTTTTGCTCCTGGCAAGCATAACACTATTCAATGTTCATTATCTTCAGTGCAAATATAAGTATCTTTTCCTCAAATAATTGAATCTCCAATTACAAGAATATCTTTGCCGACCAGCTCTGAAGAATCTTCAACTTCTAATATACTAATATCTGCTCTATCAGTTGTTACAAATGACAGATCTTCATCACTATTAGTCGTATTAATCCCAGTGTTTTCAATGTGTATTAAATTCTCATCCAGCTCGTATTAAATCCACAACTTGAGCCATGTAGTCAACATCTGTCTCTCTCTTCTTTTTTCTTACAGTGATGTTTTTTAATCCTTCCACGCTCAGTTTTAATTTCTTCCTTTTTTACTTGCCCCTTGCCTCTTTTTTCAAACTTCTCTTTTGGAAAAAATATACATTTTTCTGTAGACTGAAGGTTTTCTGATAGACAAATATTAGCATTCTCTGTAACCTGTGTGCTACATAACAAAGCATTGTCCTTTTTAGTACATATTCTATTTACTTTACAGACATTAATCAGTTTATTTTTATTCCTTGTTATTTGTTGTGAACTTCTTCCTTTCTTTCTTTTTTGTTTCCTTCTAACAAATCTGGATCCTCATATTGCTGAATACTTGCATCCAGATTTCCAAAGTTGTCAGGGCTATTGTCTTGCTTCATCAGGGTTAAATAATCCTTACAGACAATAGGTGAATCATTTCCTAAATGTGTTCTATTTGTTTTTTATGTAACATTATTTATCTCACCAGTCCAGTCATTAATATATGAAACAACAGTTCTCCAAACCATGCCAATTGCACAAGTGCAGTCATCATCATTAAGTCTAGATTTACTTCTAACAATGGTAAGCAAATCATCCAACTTTTGACACGAGGAATACAGATTGTCAGTGTTATCAACTGTTACCTTTAAATATGCATATTTAACGGTAATTTATTACACTGTACAAGATATTTGTGCTTTAGCAAATCATTAACTGCATACTCATTTAAGGAATCCATATTCAGCTTCAAACTAATAAAATATTGTAAAAGGAAAGAATGATCTACATTTGTATTTGTAGAGTATAGGTATTTACATGTGGCCCCATAAAAAAACACTTCTTTTTGGATCTCCTATAAATTTGTATGAAATAGGCAACATTTGAGGTTGTAGGAGTAAACACTTGTGATGTCATGGAATGTGTTATGAATGCACATAGTTGAAAATAATACTGTGGGTTTCTGGCTGATATCTATATGGTTTGGGGTCTGTAATAGCATGTAATCTGGGTTTACATTTGAGATGTGTGCTATGTTTGTCTGCAATTGCAAATATTTTTTGTGATTTGAAATGCACAGTTTAAGGGTGGCTGTTTTTACAGAGATGTATTCTACGATCTTTTGTGTGTATCCTTCTTGATTTAAGAGGTTTCTTGTGCAGACTTGCATATGTACAGTATATAAAAATGTAAGAATATACCATGCAAAAGAAATATCTGAGGGTATTATTAGTATCATATGGGAATAGCCTTGTTTTTGGGGTGCAGGATGAAGTTTATTGCAAACCTCCAAATTACTAACATGGGCCCTGATTCTTACCAATATGGCAATGAGGTTGCCAGATCACTGGTGTTGTCCTACACAGCATATGGCTAGAAACTCTGCAGTTCTAATACAATGTTATGCATTAAAATATCTATGTGTATATTTTAACAACACCACGAACTGCAAATGTCAACCTTTACATGACAATGTCTGTTGTATTTCAGCTGTCCTCTGTATACCTGACCACTGTGAACACACCTGATCAAATGAATTTGACAATAGCAATGCTCATAAAATCTGTTTTTATTTTGGGCTTCTGTATTTTAAAATTAATACTATTGACTCTGACTTACGATGGCCTAACAGTTATAAAATTTTTTGAAAGGACAGGCATTCCTCCATGAAGAGATGGCTCTTCTGTTGGTCTTTTATTTTCATGGTTTCTTTTTTACGCTGAAATTTTAATGTATAAAGTTTGTTGTTTCACTCTGTTGCAGCCTAAGATATATACACCAGTTGTAGTATTTATCAGGCAATCAGAATATAAATTGCAACCTCTGCCTCTCTCAGCAGTTCCAAAGATAAATTAAAAAAAAGTATAGGGCAGGAATATTAGCCATAGGCCGTTGGATTATTGATCAGTGAACTTATGTTTGACGGAAAGCCCATAACGTTTAGAACCATGGATGTATATTCCTATTCAAAGATAACAAAGGGCTTCTCTCAATCACTGGAAACTTAAAAACATTGCCCTTTGATGGAGAGAAGTTGCACAGCAGGAACATTCTAGTATTCACTGGAGATCTGATGATTTTTGTTCCTCCCCAAGAAACCTCTGTAATCCCTGTCATTTGACTATTGTGATTAGCAATGTCTTTCTTGAAATGTTTGCCACCCTGTAATTATTGATATGGGATAGTGATACATGAGGATATCAGGAAGCTTTTATAGCTTTTATATGAAAAAAAACAATCCTGAATATTCATAACAGTGATTCATGGGTTGTTCATATGCCATGTAAGTAAATAACCTCAAGACATGTTGTAGTATTACCACCCAATTCCTATGAGACGTAAATAAGGTAACAATGCTGTCTTTATCATAGGCCATTGGACTGATAAGACAAGGTATGCATATCTGCAGCTTGATTTTGCTCCTTTTAGAACAAAAAAAGCCATACAACTGTCAGGTGTTCCTATCTGTGCCTGTCTTCGTGGATTACTCCGTACTTTTACTTAAAGCAGGACAACACTGTATGTAAGATAGTACCTTTTATCTGATATATGATACCATTGATTTCACAACATTGACTCCTCTATAGTATTACACAATCACAGCTACTTAGATTATCATCTTGGTAAGAAGTATGGGAAGCATCCCACCCTCCCCCAACCTGCATACGTGGCTTTCCAATCTTTGTTAATGTCCAAGATTACTCATCTCTGAGGGCTTCATACTTGTATCACAACTCTAATAACTGTACCCTTCTCTCACTGTTGGTATCCACAAACATTTTTGTTTTATGTACATAATTTATTTAACAGGTTGTTTGTTTGGGTTGATATCCATTTTCAGCAGTAGTAGTGGGAGAACTGTACGGTTAAGTGACATTCTCAGAGTTAAACAGCAGGTAGTTGGAGAACTGTATGGTTAACTGACTCTAAGAGTTGTACAGCAGGTAGTGGGAGAATTGTATGGTTAAGTGACATTCTTGGAGTCATACAGAAAGTAGTGTGGAACTGTATCGTTAAGTGACATTCTCAGACTGATGCAGCAGGTAGAGTGAAAACTGTATGGTTTAGTGACATACTCAGGAGTTGTACAGCAGGTAGTGGGAGAACTGTATGGTTAAGTGACATTCGCAGAGATGTACAGCAGGTAGTGGGAGAACTGTATTGTTAAGAAACATTCTTAGAGTCATACAGAATGTAGTGGGGAACTGTATCGTTAAGTGACATTTTCAGAGTGATGCAGCAGGTAGAAAAACACATAATGACTCAAATTCTGGACTACAAGATATATTTTTGTAGCCATAATTCTAAACAAATGACTCAGTCTAACACTACTACCATGCTACCACTGAAAAGTGACACCTGTGTCAGATCAAACAGCTAGGAATGTAATATTTTTACTATCATCTATGTATTTTCTATAGTTGAAAACAAGATGACTTAATACTTACTTCCCCTTTATAAAACTATTGTTCTAGGTTCTGTTTATGCTAAGAATTAAAACAGCTGGCATGCACCAGGTTGAGTTTTTATAAAATAGAATGTAATAACCTATTAAAAGCTAATTAATATAACACAATGAGTAGCCATTGACTAAAAGTGTGGTATAGCATTAATAAGGCAGAAAGCAAAAAATATAGCACTTCACTTCAATCAGAAAAGAGTAAAATACTGTTTGCAAATCAAAATTCTTTTGCATAGATGTGATGTGCTGGCAGGATCATGTTTTAAGGGTGTGTGTTCCTTGAGGAACAGCTGGGGGCAGTTCTGAATTATGTGTCCATTACCTGGGGAATATAGACAGTATGACTCGCATGGTAGGAAGGGCTGCATTCATGACCCTGAGCATCTGTCCGGTGTTGAAGTCAGTATGCGCCTCTGCCTCCATGACAGACTATAACATGGATCTGGTGATACCTGCTGTGGCACTTGCAACAGGGGCTTGGTGGGCAGCAGTCCTCCATTCAGTATCCCTGTCCATCTGCCTGTGTGTGACCTCACCTGACCTCTGGCTACGGCTAGTGCCTACACTCACATTTGGCATAGTCACTACACTAGCCTGTTCCATGCCACCACCCTCCAACTGTCCATCATCTGTTGCTGCTGGAGACTGGGTATGTGGGGACATACTGACTGTGTGTGGGGACATTATGGGTGAAGGTGGGATACCAACCAATGGCACAGATTCAGGCCCTGACAACCCCACCTGTGCTTCATTATGATCACCATCATCTTGGGAGTCTGCAAGGACATTGACATCAGGTTGTGAGGAGGAGAGACACCAAGCCCCATGTTCACCTGTGAGGGGAAGGCAATATATGTAAATTAATAGCCTGCAGTATTATGTTTGCTGATACACACACACACACACACACACACAAACACACACATGCTCCTGGTAAAGTCTGGCACAGCTTTGCCACCTATGGGCCCTTCAGGCCAGACCTTACCATAGTTCCGACTGCCACAATCCATCTCCTTAACAGCTATTGTAAGAACCTCAACAAAGGGTGACAAATCCTACTGTGTGATGGGCCTATTAGCAGAATGGTAAGTGTGACCATGACCAAGGTTAAAGAGTGAGCTATACAGTGACACCAAGTGCATATACAAGTACTGTAACAGCTGACTTACTGCTATACAGACCAGACACAATGGTAAGGTGCAATGATATGTGATAATAACTAATGAAGGAACAAGAGAATACTCTATCACTGCAGTACCTACACAGTTCATACTTACAGGGATTCATTTCAGATAACATTGCAGGACAGTCTACAATACATACAGGAAACATATAAAGTACTAGCTAAATAGCCTCATAAGATGATACCAGGGTATTGGCATAGATGCCCTCATAAGCCTAGCCCAGACTTTCGCACATGTCCCTTCAAAGGCAGCACCTATTTCCCCTGTCCATCTGGGACACACACAGGATCCCAGGGATGTCTTTCCAGTTTCTCATGCAGTCGTCCATTTTCTTCTTCTAGAGGGGTATACACGTACTCTGCTAGACATGGGGAGAGTGTGTATTTTACAGACAGTGTATTGTGTGGGACAATACACTACCCCACCAACAAGTACTATACATGTCACAGACCAGGTGAGGACCTTGCCTGCATGTTGCATGAGTGGGTTTTGTCTTACAGATATGCAGAAATGCCATTAAGGCTGGTTTGGAGATGGCCTTGTATGCCAGACACAGGTCGCATGTGATCAGTCTGTGTGAGAACTAGTAGAGGGACAGATCTTTCAGCCTATCTGTATAGGATGGGTGTTGCAGACCCTGGAATTGCCTGGTCAGGAACCTCTGTGGTCTCTGCAAATGCTGCATGTGCTTGGCAAGGTACATGCCAAAAGAGACATTGTACTCAGTAATGTGTCTGAAAAGGGTGGAGTACAAGGATGTTGTGGCCCCCTTGTTCCTGGATGACATACCCGTATTTGTGGGGTGGGCCATGTAGACAGCCTTCTGTACAATGGTTCCCACATGGTGGTAAACTGTCATATTACTACCAGCTCACACCTGATTGCATGTTCCGTACATTGTTATTATCATCATAAGTTGTGCGGATGACATCTACCAGAACAGGGTAAATGATGCATCTGCTGGCATTCAGTTTAAGGCAATGCTTCTTGCATCAGTCATTAATTCGGTTAAGTGCCTCTTGAAGGGTGCTCACATCTGTAGGGGAATGTAAGACAGTGGCCAGCTTGCAATAATCTGCAAACCTGGTCAGCCACAGACCACTTGGTTTTGTCTTGTACCCCAGACACATATATCTTAAACAGTAAAGGCCCCCACACCAATCATTGGGGTACACCACTCTGTAAGAGTCTACTACTAGAGGTGACTTCCACCACTTTGACCAAGCGGGTACTATCATTGTGCCAGTTAGCTACCCATCTGGTAACATACAGGTTGATGCCTAGCTGTGTAGGAGTATGTATCATGGCCGGCTGGGGATTATCGTGAGAGATTTGGGGTAGGTGAAGGTAGGCAGCATTCACCATTTTCCCCTTGTTCTTGTGTTTGTTGACCACTTTTAACAAGCAGGTTTAACAGGCCTGATCTCCCTTTGACAATATCACACTATGTGGGCTCAAGTATTTTGAGGTTGCAGATGTCCCTGTTTATTAGGTCCTTGATATTACCTTCCATGCCCCTGCAGATCAGGCTAGTTAGGCTGATGTGCATATGATTGGCTGGGTCAGTGGATTGCTGCACCTTTGTGTATAGGGTTGACAGTGGCTTTCCTCTGTGCAGATGGGATGACACCGGTGCTCAGGCTTTGGTTGACTACAGTGTGTAATGGAGCTGAAAGATCATGCCTAAGTTCATGTAGGATGCAGCCAGGGATGGTATCAGGCCTATGGAGACTTCCATGTATTGCCTTTGACCTGCTTCCTGATTATGAGGGGGAGGGGGGCAGGTTCTGTGTATGTCCATGTGTACCAATGGGGAATCAGTGGGGTGATGTTTACACTTAACCTGTCAAATTGCTGAATACTTGCATCCAGGTTTCCAAAGTTGTCAGGGCTATTGTCTTGTTTCATCGGGGTTAAAAAATCTTTACAGACAATAGGTGCATCATTTACTAAATGTGTTCTATTTGTTTATTACGTAACATTATTTATCTCACCAGTCCAGTCATTAATATATGAAACAACAGTTCTCCAAACCATGCCAATTGCACAAGTGCAATCATCATCATTAAGTCTAGATTTACTTCTAACAATGGTAAGCAAATCATCCAACTTTTGACACGAGGAATACAGATTGCCAGTGTTATTAACTGTTACCTTTAAATATGCATAGCATTTATTACACTGTACAAGATATTTATGCATTAGCAAATCATTAATTGCATACTCATTTAAGGAATCCATATTCAGCTTCAAACTAATAAAATATTGAATAAGGAAAGAATAATCTAAATTTGTATTTGTAGAGTATGGGTATTTACAAGTGGCCCCATAAAAAACACAAATTTTTGGATTTCCTTTCACTTTGTATGAAATAGGCAACCTTTGAGGTTGTAGGAGTAAGCACTTGTGATGTGAGGGATTGTTTTATGAATGTACATAATTGATGCTAATACTGTGAGTTTCTGATTGATATCTTTATGATTTGGGGTCTGTAGTAGCATACTTAGTAATGATGTAATTTGGGTCTACCTTGAGATGTGTGCTATGGTTGTCTGCAATTGCAAATAGTTTTTGTGGCTTGAAATGCTGAGTGTAAGGGTGGCTGCTTTTACAGAGATTTCTTGTGTGATTTTTTGTGTGTATCTTTCTTGATTTAAAAAGTTTCTTTTGCAGATTTGCTTATGTACAGTATGTAAAAAGGCAAGAATATACCATGCAAAAGAAATGTCTGAGTGTATTATTAGTATCATATGGGAAAAGCCTTGTTTGAAGTTGCAGGATGACACTTATTGCAAACCTCCAAATTACTAACATGGGACCTGATTCTTACCAATATGACCATGAGGCTGACAGAACACTAGCATTGTCCTACACAGCATATGGCTAGATACTCTGCACTACTAGTACAATGTTATGCATTAAAATATCTATGTGTATATTTTAACAATACCACAAACTGCAAATGTCAATGTTTACATCTCTGTATTTTCAGCATCACCGCATATAGTACTTGTAAAATTTCTGTTGCATTTCAATTGCCCTCTGTATACCTGACCAGTATGAACACACCTAATCAAACAAATATGACAACAGCAATGCTCATAAAATCTGTTTTTATTTTGGGCTTCAGTATTTTAAAATGAATACTATTGACTCTGACTTATGATGGCCTAACAGTTATAATATTTATTGAAAGGACACACACTCCTCCATGAAGAGATGTCTCTTCTGTTGGTCTTTTATTTTCATGGTTTCTTTTTTATGCTGAAATTTTAAGGTATAAAGTTTGTTGTTTCACTCTGTTGCAGCCTAAGATATATACACCAGTTGTAGTATTTATCAGGCAATCAGAATATGAATTGCAACCTCTGCCTCTCTCAGGAGTTCCAAAGATAAATTAAAAAAATTATAGGGCAGGAATATTAGCCATAGGCCATTGGATTATTGATCAATGAACTTATGTTTGATGGAAAGCCCATAACACACACTCCTCCATGAAGAGATGTCTCTTCTGTTGGTCTTTTATTTTCATGGTTTCTTTTTTATGCTGAAATTTTAAGGTATAAAGTTTGTTGTTTCACTCTGTTGCAGCCTAAGATATATACACCAGTTGTAGTATTTATCAGGCAATCAGAATATGAATTGCAACCTCTGCCTCTCTCAGGAGTTCCAAAGATAAATTAAAAAAATTATAGGGCAGGAATATTAGCCATAGGCCATTGGATTATTGATCAATGAACTTATGTTTGATGGAAAGCCCATAACGTTTAGAACCATGAATGTATATTCCTACTCAAAGATATCAAAAGGCTTCTCTCAATCATTGGAAACTTAAAAACATTGCCCTTTGATCGAGAGAAGTTGCACAGCAGGAACATTCTAGTATTCACTGGAGATCTGATGATTTTTGTTCCTTCCCAAGAAACCTGCTCTGTAATCTCTGTCATTTGACTATTGTGATTAGTAATGCCTTTCTTCAAATTTTTGCCACCCTGTAATTATTGATATGGGATAGTGACACATGAGGATATCAGGAAGCCTTTATAGCTTTTATATGAAAAAACAATCCTGAATATTCATAACAGTGATTCATGGGTTGCTTCATATACCATGTAACTAAATAACCTCAAGACATGTTGTAGTATTATCACCCAATTCCTGTGAGATGTAAATAAGATAACTATGCTGTCTTTATCATAGTCCATTGGACTGATTGTAAAGACAAGGTATGCATATCTGCAGCTTGATTTTGCTCCTTTTAGAACAAAGAAAGCCATACAACTGTCTGGTGTTCCTGTCTGTGCCTGCCTTCGTGGATTACTCCTTACTCTTACCTAAAACAGGACAACACTGTACGTAAGATAGTACCTTCTATCTGATATATGATACCATTGATTTCACAACATTGACTCCTCTGTAGTATTACACAATCATAGCTACTTAGATTATCATCTTGGTAAGGAGTATGGGAAGCATTACCCCCCCCACCTGCATACATGGCTTTCCAATCTTTGTTAATGTCCAAGATTACTCATCTCTGAGGGCTTCATACTTGTATCACAACTCTAATAACTGTACCCTTCTCTCACTGTTGGTATCCACAAACATTTTTGTTTTATGTACATAATATATTTACCACATTGTTTGTTTGGGTTGATATCCATTTTTAGCAGTGGTAGTGGGAGAACTATATGGTTAAGAGACATTCTAAGAGTTGTACATCAGGTAGAGGAAGAACTGTATGGTTTACTGACATTGTCAGAGATGTACAGCAGGTAGTGGGAGAACTGTATAGTTAAGTGACATTCTCACAGTTGTTCTGCAGGTAATGGGCGGACTGTATGCTTAAGTGACATTCTCAGAGTTGTATAGCAGGTAGTGGGAGAACTGTATGGTTGACTGACATTTTTAGAGTCATACAGAAGGTAGTGGGGAACTGTATCATTAATTGAGATTCTCAGAGTTATGCACCAGGTAGAATAACACACAATGACTCAAATTCTGCACTGCAAGATATATTTTATAGCCCTAAGTCTGAACAAATGACTCAATCTAACACTAGTACCGTGTTACCACTGAAAAGAGACACCTGTGTCAGATCAAACAGCTAGGAATGTAATATTTATATTATTATCTATGTATTTTGTATAGCTGAAAACAAGATGACTTAGTACTTATTTCCCCCTTTACAAACTTATTGTTTTAGTTTCAATTTATGCTAAGAATTAAAATAGCTGGTATGCGCCAGGTTGAGTTTTCATAAAATAGAATGTAATACCATATTAAATGCAAATTAATATAACACAATGAGTAGCCATTGATTAAAAGTGTGGTATAGCATTAATAAGGCAGTTTGAAAAAAATATAGCACTTCACTTCAGTCAGAAAAGAGTAAAATGCTGTTCCCAAGTCAAAATTCTGTTGTGTAAACAGATGATACCCTGGTAGGATCTTGTTTTAAGGGTCTGTGTTCCCTGATGAATGTCTGGGAGGCAGCTATTACCTGGGGAATCTAGACAGTTCAAATAATGCCATGTAGATTTATGCTGGCTCGTCTTTAGGTAAAAGTCCAATTCGGTTGCAGGTAGACTTGGTTAAATAGCTTTCAAAGCAGACTTCCTTTCCCTCACTGCAAATGGATCTTCTAGTCTCTGTGGATGACAGGTCTCAGAAATAGTCATGATAAAAATAAAAAAAAAAAAAACAGTTTTAGTTCCTTTTCCAAATTGTAGACTGTATAGCAACCCTCTGTCAGGTACTAATATAAGCTTTTTCTTAGAGATTAGCTGTATAGTTCTACACAGGGGCGACTCGTGCTATTAGGCTGCATGACTGCAGCCCCCCAGCTGTAATCAAAAAAGAAAAAATATAAATTAAAAATAGAATGTCACAGAACATAGCGCATGTGCAGCATTTCCAGACTGCTGGTGTACCAGTCTGGAGCATGCGAACAGAATCCAGACTGTCTCTCCAACAGTCCAGATTACAAAGAGAGCAATCAGCAGCACTATCCCAGAGGTCTATGCAATTACATCTGCATAGACTTGAAGGGGAATCGGACTGCAGCATCCACAGGCTGGGTAGCACCCAGCCTGCTCTCGCGGGACAGATGTCTTGTTGCAGGCTTTGGATGTAAGGACTTGCCTTGTACAGACTTTGCTTGGATATTACATTTCAGGCATGGACTTGTAAGGAAGGAATACAACAGACAGATTACAAGGCTACTGACTTTGAGGTAAGGAATACAACGGTGTGTGTGTGTGTGTGTGTGTGTGTGTGTGTGTGTGTGTGTGTGTGTGTGTGTGTGTGTGTAATGCCCCAGGTGCTATATGGTGGTGGGTAGAGAACAGGCTTTAACCCTGTACCTTGGGCCCAGGTGGCAAGAGCCTGAATTCCCTACCCACCACTATTTGTAAAGAATTTGCAGATTTTTCCCTCATATTTGTTCTGTTCCTCATAAAATCTGTGGTTTCTGCAGTTTTGTGTCCTTACAAAGTCAGTAGTGCAATGGTGCAGCAGTAGTATTGTTGCCAGACAGCTGCAGGTTCTCTGGTTTAATTCTTGGCTGGGATGTCTTCTGTGTGGAGTCTGCATGTCCTCCCTGTGTTTGTATGGATTTCCTCTGGTGTCCTCCCATCTTACAAAGACATGTCTGGAGTGTTTCTCCCTGGGCCTCTGCTGAAAATTGGCTTTTGTTCCAAGTCAGACTTTCCTGGTTAACAAATATTAAATAAATAAAAATGACAAGCATTTGAATTTCAGACTTCATATTCTTCAGAAATTTCAAGGTAACAAAACCTTTTATTCTTTTCTAAGTTTATAAGATGGATATCTGAAATATGTCCCTATTTTTGGAACTGTATTCCCCCATTATTGGCTTCGTCCAGGTTTTGTGTGCTAAGGTTGAGAGCTATGGTAAGAGCTGAATTCACTGAATATGTTTGGGGGCTGTATTCCTCCATTATTGGCTTTGTTCAGGTGTTTTATGCTAAGAGGTTGACAGCTATGGTGAGAACTGAATTCACTAAATGGTAGCCATTTAAGTTTCAGTCTTCCTCTCTTTCATAAAACTGCTGATTTTGCATAGTGGTATGTTGCTCTAACTGTTTTGCACGGGGTCCTGGGTTCAAGTCTTGGCAGTAAAATGTCTGGTGGTAACACAGCATTTTATTCTATCAACTTTCCAACATTATGCAAGCAATGTTTAAAATGTGTCTCTGGTTTATGAGATTTTTTGCCCCCCCCCCAAACAAATTATGACTTTTTCCAGATTTCTTGTGCTGCAAAATTCAGAGATACAGCTGAGTGTTGCGCAGATTTTAAAAGGAGCAGAGAGCTACAGGGGAGCAAAAGTTTACTCCTGCTTATGCTGAGTTGGCTTGCATTGTTAATAGCACAACAGGTAGTGTACTTGCTTTTGATGCAGAAGGCTGTGGGTTCTACTGCCACAGTAGGTAGATGCATTGTTGATACTGTACTCTGTTGCAAAGGGGGTGGATGTTGCACTCCTTTTTGGTGAAGATACCTAGTAACTATGAACCCATTATCAGTTTGCCATCCATTCCTTATTGCAATATTACTAGCTTATCGTGCTTTTAGTGTAGCATAGGCAATTTATTCCTCAAGGGCAACAAGCACTTTATTTGTAGATGAAATAATGAAATATAAAGTTGTTTGCTAGCAGCAACCTCTTCATTAGTTACAGATCTCTTTAATGTGGAAATATTTAGATGACTTTTACTTCTTCATAGATTGTGCATATTTATGGATACTGGTGGACTGTAGAAGTTTGAGTAGACTTTTATGATGGCAATGTTCTGAACTGGGCAGTTTTGTCATTATTTGTGCATACATTTTGTTTCATTGTTTGCTGGAAAAATGTTCAAAACAATAAATTTAAAATGCCCTCAAACTGTACTGTATTGTACAAGGAATATAATTTAATACAATCAGGAAGGTGTATGAAAGAGCATGTGTATGCTTCATGTGCAAGGGGCCTGTGATTTGAAAACAGCCTAAACCCAAAGTTAATCTTTATCTGCCACTGGCAAAATGTATTTTCTTTGAATGTTGGTTTCAATGCTGTTTCAATGAATGTGAGTTTCAAGGGCAGAGAAGTTTTAATGCTGTCTGTTTTCATTGTGAGACTGCATTGCTTTGTTTAACAGAATTGTTTGCGCTGTAAAATGCAAAATAAAACTTTCAAATGAAGTCCAAATCATCGCAGAAGTAAAGCAGTATGCACATTAGTGTTTATGATAAATGGGGTGAAATAGCCAAGTAATGGTTCATTGGAATGGCTGTAGGGGGCAGGCACCACTTGACCATGATTTTGTGAGGGGGAAGGGCGGCAAACTAAAAGACAGCCCCGGCTGAACTATACCTCTCAAATGTTGAGGTTTTTGCTTCTTATTTTTGGTTTGTTCCTCATAAAATTTGTGGTTTTCTGGCAAATCATTTAGGAATTAAGTCACTAAATAATGACAGACACTGAGTTTCAGACTTCATAACCTTCAGAAAAATGCATGCTAAAGCAAGACCTGTTATTCTATCAGCTGTCTCAGTTTATACAAGAGCAATTTTAGTACTGTTTATATGTTCCCCAATATATTTGGCCTTGTCCAGATTTCCTGCATTAACAGGTTGAGAGGTACATGCAAATGAATTGCTTTATAGAATTAGGCATATCCAAACCTCTCAGCTGTCCCCGAATTTGGCTCAAAATTTTGCTCTTCCCCTAATAATCCCTCCGCAAAATGGCAAATTTGGAAGAAAACCTGGAGGATTTACAATTAATAAATAACTGTAATAATCAGAGTTATAGATTACTTTTATTTCAGAAATGCATGCGGATTGTTTTATTTTGTCAGCTGCTCAAGTTAGCAGTACTAATATTAAAAAAAGTGTCCCTTCTTTGACAGGTTCCCATCTGTGTGTGGCTATTTTATATTTTTGCATCACATTTTTGGTCCATTTTTCATAAAATTGTGTTTTTTTTGCAAATTTGTGGCAATCATTAAAGACTGAAGTTAGAAAATAATGACAGACATTTGAGTTTCAGATTTCATACCCTTCATAAAATTCATATTAATGCAAGACCTACTATTCTATTATCTTTCTAAGTTTATAAGAGCAATATTTAAAAATTGTCCTTATCTTTGGGCCTTTGTCCCACTTCTATGTATGGCTTTGTCCAGATTTCCTGCTCTGAGGTTGAGAGGTATGACAAATGTGTCAGGGCCATCACAGTCAGCCAGAGACATTTCAAATTGTGACATACTTGTTGCACCCCACTCCCCCATGTAGTGACTTTGGATGTGTCCAGGCAAGGAGCAGTTATGCAGTGTACCCCCCATCTAAGGTAGACACAAGTACTACAGTGGCTTTTCATCTGTACTTTATTTGGCAGAATGTTCTGGTTTCTGTCATATTTTTATACTGTTGGTTTATGCTTATTATTATTCAGAAAGTGCCTGTTGCTCTGTGTTTAAGTAGCAATGCTTTAATGACCATCAGGTAAGCTTGTCTGAGATTGTAAGATGCAAGTAAGCTTCAATAAGCATACTGTTAAAAAAGTGCCAACATTGAAAGCCTTTCTGTTGTTGCCAGGCAGAGAATACTTACATAACTAGATAATGTATAAGCCTTGGGTATTGAAATGCATATGACAGTATTTGTAATAAAGGACAGGATTACAGTATTTTAAGATGCTCATTACCTTTGTTGGGGACTTGCAGTTATCTTTGCAGGCTTTACCCGTAAACTAAACACAATGCCAGTCTATCATGTGTGGTCCATAACCTGTGCAGTAATCCTTTAAGCAATTTATCTTGAGCTTGTTTCTTGCTTGCTGTTCATTTTTTACTTTGATCATGTTTTCCCCATGAAACAAGTAGATAGTTGTTGTCAGGCAGCAGGTCTTTTTTGGATAAGAAACATTTTTACAAGTGGGGGTATCACAGAGATTGCTACTTGGTACTTTTATAAAGCTAAATATAAATTATAATTAGAACAAGGATAAGTGGTTTGAGTTGAGTGCTGCTTGATTTTGACTGGCATTCCAGTAATGTATTTAAAAAGTAATTTATTTTTTCATGCATCACAACCTTTTAGTTTCCATCTAGATATTAAGTAAGCTGTTATGCAGCCAATGCACTAAAATATTTTTTTTCTTCTACACTGCAATTTCTCTTGATTGGACTCTGATAATGACGGCTTGGCACCCAGGGCAGCGTATTTAATTAAAGTTACAGTTTTTGTGGTTTTGAGCATAGCTCCTCCCTTTTTTAGTTGGTCACACCCCTTCCCATTGACCCACCCATTCAGCTGTCTGCTGCAGCCCCCATTTGATTTGAAGTCACCAGCCGCCACTGGTTATACATTCTGTGTAGTTAGCTACAAAGCAAATATACGTATGATTGAACTGTTAAAAGTTACACAAGAATTAAATGCTAAAGAATGAATAAATGACTGAGTGACTCTCTGTTTCAAAAATATGGAGACCTTGGTATGTTGTTATTGCCTACTGTGGATTGATTCCAAGTTCCAAATGTAGTTGCCTCACACACCTGTTCAAGGCAAATGTTTCTTAGAGTTTCACCTGGGGAACTCCCAGGCCTGTTTTTCAGTGCCCAAGTTTATTGCTCATTGAAAAAAAACTTGTTTTGAGAGAGACAAAAATACGATTTCTGAGAATTAATATTTTAATGTCCTGTGAGTTTAGTTGACATTTGTTAATCAGGGTAGTCCATCTGAGAAAAGCCCTTTTTCAGTTGAGGCCCAGGGACAAAAGCTTCACAGTACAAGTAAGCAAGACAATTTATAAAACTGAAGATGAATACAGTGAAAATGTACAATAAAACAGTTAAGTAAATGTAGATAAAGCTCCACAGTACAATATAGTAAGAGTCATTATAACATTGAAGAAAAAAACATAGCAAAGAAATATACAATAAACACTTGAATGAATTTACATAACACATTGGGTTATCTTCAGAGATTAATTGTGCAATACAGAGCAGTTAAGTGAGTTATGGTAGTAAAGAAGGGAGGAATAGAGAGGATAGTGATAGAGAAAGGGGTGGGTTTATGTGGGATGATTATAGAGGCAAATCCATGTGTTATTAAGGTACCTTTTGGGAGTTTTCTTGAATTTGTGGATGTAGTAAATGTTTCTAAGGTTCATGGGGAGCTTGTTCCATGAAAGCACAGGGAAGTAGCTGTAGAGATTCTGTCCAATAGATTTTTTAGATTTGTGAATTTGTAAGAGACATTGGTCAGAGTTTCTGAGGGATCGAGGGGGCTTATAGAGGGAGACAATTGAGGAAATGCTAGGGTAAGAGGAGGGCTTATTCAAAATAGTATGGATAATGAGAAGTTGAGTAAATAAGAGTTGGTTAGGAAACTCTAGCCAGCTGAGTGTCTGGAGAGTGTGACGGTGTGATCTAGGAGGCAGATTGGCTGCAAATCTAACAACTTTGTTGTAGGTGGTTTCAAGTTTGGAAAGTAGTGAAGACTGTAATTTGGTTAAAATTTGAGAGCTGTAAAAGAGGTTGGGGGAAAGGTAAGCTTGGGCTAGAGAGATCCTGGAGTTGGGTGTGAGTTTCCTTTTGTTTCTATAGAGTAAACCAAGCTTTTGGTGGGCTTTCTTGATGCAGTTAAGTACATGAAGGTCACATTTTAGTTGATTGTCCACTATTACTCCAAGCAGTTTAGTCCGTGATTCAACTATGACTGTAGTGTTGTTCAGGGAAGAGATGGTAAAGGGACTTTGGGAGGAAGAGAAGAAGTTTTATCTTTTTAGGATTTAGTATGGGTTGGTTGTTAGTGAGACATGTTTCATTGAGGTTGAAAGATGTTTGTGTCAGGGTTAGTAGGTCAGTGAGACTGTCAGTGATAGAAATGATGGTGGAGTCATTTGTGTACTGTATGAGGGAAGACTGAGGATAGGATGTGTGAAGTTGGTTGGTAAAATGTTAAAAAGGAGGGAGCCTAAAATAGAGCTTTGAGGGATGCCCATTTTGATTGGGGAGAAAGAAGAAAGAGCAGAGAGTCATTTTACACATTGCAGTCTGTCTGTGAGGTGCCAATTGAACCAAAAGAGATAGTTGTTGAGGAGAGGTTGAGTTGAGAGAGTTTGGAGAGGATGATGGGGTGAGGGACAGTGTCAAAGGCTTTGGAGAGATCTAAAAAGATACAGGACGCTAGATTATCATTGTTTCTAGCTAGGGAGATGAAGTTAGTAAAAGAAATAAGTGCAGCAGTATATATATATATATATATATATATATATATATATATATATATATATATATATTTATAGATATAGATCTATATATGTGTGTGTGTATATATATATATATATATATATATATATATATATATATATATATATATATATATATATATATATATATATATACATATATATATATATATATATATATATATGTATGTATATATATATATATATATATATATATATATATATATATATATATATATATATATATAGCATTGAAGCCCATTCCATGTAATTGGTGCATTTGGTCTGCATTTTTTTGAGCTGAAAGTAAATACCACTAGAGGAGATAACCAAAATGGTTTTGCTGTCACAGCTAGAAAAGCAGGTCTTTCAAACTGCATGACTTTTATTACTTTATTTTTCAGTGGCTCGGTTGCTTAAAGCGACATTACATATAATATCAACAAATATTAGAAAGATTAATGCATAGCAATACATGAGGAATAATCAATGAACATAATTAATGCACAATAATATTCAGTCTAGTATTAACGGCAGTGGTAACAATCAATATTACTAATCCTTTTTTATCATCAAAAAGGTTTTGTTCTCTGCATTTTCCCCCATATTGAAAGATTGTGCACAGCAAGGTACATCTGCATTCAATACCATAATAAGAAGTTACGATTATTTACCTCTTTAGTCTTGTTGCATCATTACATTATACTGTTATTAAGTGTTTGTTCAGTCTCCTTTTACATATTCCAAGCTTGCCTGCTTACTTTTTGGGGTAGGTTCAACTCTTCTTTATTTTGTCAGGGGTCACAACTGATTATTGTGAACCCATTTAAGTAAAGCCTCATTCACTGCGTTTTCTCTTTTTTTTTCTATTTGATAGACCACTTATAAAGAGTGCAGCATCTCAGCTTGGTAGAAATTAGTTTTATTTTGCCTTTTCTGTGCTATAATTAAAACTGAAACATTTTTTCCCTGATTTGGTATAGCATGGCGTTGCCTTTAATATCATAATACCGTTTATTAGCCTGAACACTGTTTTCCTCATTACTTAAAGTAAAGGCATTTTTTTAACTGCTCGCTTCGATTTGTCAAATATTTATGGTCAAATTAAAGCACGTATGCAAAAGCAGCAGCATTATCCTTCCAGTTATTCTATGATTTCAGTGGAGCTGAGGTCTTATTTTTTCTTGGCACATGGATTACAGTTTGATTTGATCTATCTCTCTTTCTACTGGATTATTGGACTCTGGATAATGGAACGCATTATTTTTCTTTTTTTTTTTTTATTTTGCAAAATTTTCCATACACTTTCTACTACCTCAGTAGTGAAAAGTGGTCTCCTTTCAGACTCTACCCTCATGGGTACACTTCAGTGACTAAATACATTGTTCATTATAAGCAGGGCAGTTGCTTGTGCAGAGTTATTAACAGCAGGTAAGCATTCAATTTGTTTTGTAAACTTAAATGTGACAATTGACAAGTTCTGGTTCTTTCTAGAAGACCTAGTTAGTGGAACAATCAGCTCAATTTGGAGGTAAGATCAGGCCATTTTGATTCCTCTTGCCTGACGGGACCACCAGCATTTAGGGGAAAATGGAAACTGTTGAATATTATACATCCATGCACAAACCTAATAGCAATTCTACACATAATAAGACCATTAATCTACTTCTCATAAGTTTTTCTGCCTTCCTCTGGGCTCCTGTTGTCTCATTATATGCCTGCTGAAGCATAATCTCTCAGTCTCACAAAGGTACAACCCAATGGAATCTATGTGATATGTCCTTACCAGGAAGCCATCTTTTAACAGAAATATGTCTTTTTGGTTACATGTGGTCTTAAGATCATACAGGTTCTGCATATCACTTTCAGCATGTTTATTTTCACTGGGATCTTGAATGAAGCAATAAAACTTCCTTGCAATTTCATCTTCCTAATACATTTTACCAAGACAAAATTATCTTTGTCACTAAACAAGTACAACACATTATTCTGCTCCTGTATTTTTTTAAATGAGTAATTAGATCTATATTTGCTTGGATGGAAGTAAAGCCCCATGTTTTATCATTTAAGATGCCTTCCATTTCCACAGCATCAGCTGGGTCATTTCCAGTTTTGTTTGCCCCATGCACGCCCCATGCACTTTCGAGAGGTCCTTTAACTGTTTCCAGCTTGCAGTTAAACAATGATCTTGCACCAACTGATTTCCACCCAGGATTAGTGTGACATGCATAACTCTTTCTTTTAGAATTGAGCATGCCATTTACCTTACAGCTTGGCAAATGTGTGAAGATGTTATGTGTAGCATACTGAGTCACCTCTTGCAAACTGAACTGGCTGCTGTTTGTACACTTACAAATATACTTGTTAATTCAGCCTGTTTTGTGTCTAAGCTGCTACTTAAAAGTATGGCATGGTCAGAGCTTTTGGAGTCAGACTCAGGGTACTGAACACCTCTCCCCCTTATACATGACCACAAAATGTCATTCATAAGCTATTTGTAAGGTTTTTGCATTGCTTGTACTACTTATTTATACTATTTTATATTTGGTTGTATTTATTTATTTATTTGTTGACATTTGATTACCAGGAAAGTCATGCTGGCTAGAAGCCCACTTTCAATGGATGTGTATGGAGAAAAGCTCCAAATTATTACAAAACATTTTTAAGAACAATAATTTTAATATCTTCAAAAATAAAACAAAAACATCTGCAGTTTAAATAATTATGACAGATTAGGGATAATATAAAAACATTGGTTAAGCATAACAAGTTATATGATAATCATTTAACATATGTAGAAATTTTAGACAGTTTGCAGAGAAATTAAAGGTAATTTAGTCTAATGCAAACAGAAACTGCAATATGATTTGAGGGAAAAAAACAATCTTATGGTATATTTAGAGAGAAAGTCAAGGAAGATAATTTGATAGAAGGAAGGAAATAAGTGAACAATGGAGAATAAGGAGATATAAGGAAATAGAAGGTGCTTGTTCACATTTAGGGATATCGTTTATCCTGGTTTTGAGCAAGAACAAAGCCAGATTTTAGCTAAGAAATCTTTCAGAGTGGTTTTGAAAGATGGGAGGGAGGGCATTGGTCTGATGGATACAGGCAATGAGTTCCAGGACTTAGCACCCTTGTACAAGTACAGACAATGCCCAGGAGATTTTATAGATTTGTAGGCAGACAGGAGTATTTGGTTACTTGACTGCACTCACCGACTGGGAACATAGTTGTGTAGAATGTTTTTCAGTGCTGGACAGGCAGATGGATGCAGAATCATTTTATAGGTGGTAAGAAGCTGTGTATACAGTGGTGGGTTTTGAAATGGGTATTCGCTGCACATTTAACAACTTTGTTATAGCATTGTTCACATTTTTAGCTAATACTGCCTTAGATATTGCAGGAGGTTACACATTAACAATTCTGAGTTTTTTAAAATACTGTTTTGTTCCTTTTATGTCAATGTCTTGATAGTAAATCTGCTTGGCGAGGATTGGAGGCCATTCTAGAATCAGATTTGTCATCCAAATGAGAGTAAGACTGATTGCTGCATATTCTAGGTGATTAATGGCCCTTGTGCTGCATGTTCTAGGTGATTAATGGCCCTTGTGCTTTACATTTCACCTACTTTCATTGGTTCTTTTGGACTCTTCCATTGCATTTACTGTACAGTGCTGTGGTAGTGCATGTATAATTCTCTCCCTTCTTGTACCACATGAAGGGTACGTTCTTATAATATATGTGAGTTACTTATACATTTCCATTTTATCTAAACTGCTTGATTTGAGTTGTGTGAGTTTCCTCTTAGTTGAGCTGATCTGCACAGCCTGAGTACCAGCTGCACTTGGCAATGTGGACTTATGTTGAAAATATAAAAAGTCCAGCAAACTTCAACAACTGTAATACATCTCCAGCCTCAATTAGATCCCGTCTTACTTGTAATCTTCCAGCAGTGGTCATTGATGAGCATCAGCACACAAACCTCTCCTCTACTGCCAGCCTTATAACACATGGAATTCTGAGTGAGTGTATGAACTGCCTCATGTGCACCGATCACAAACCCTTATGAAAACCAAATGACTATCTGTGATAAGTGTAAATGCTTAACTCAACTGGTGATGACTCTCTCTGCCAGTTAATCAGCTAAGCATGTGCTTTAAATTCCAACAACTCAATGGCATTGGAAGCTTTATTTGCAGTTAGAAATGTTTGCATATTCCAATGAAGTAATGGACTCCATATTAACGTCTGCCAACACCACTCAGCATATTTGGTGTTTAGTATCAATCCATTTTAACTGACTAGCTACAATCATGGTCAAAGCCTCTTGCACCATTTTTTTTTATTTTCATGCATTTGCTAAACTGGTAATCCCACTGTAAAACAGTGTCCCTTTTAGGGGTGCCACAGGAGTACCACCTGACTGCATGTCATATTTCCCTGCTTCATAAATATCATTGGTATTGTTAATTCACCAAGTGCCATTTGCAAAGTCAAATCTACTAACATTAATACTGAACAAATTTTTCTTTAGCAAGTAAGGCACAAGTTATCCTATATCTGCTTGTTTCCTCATGCCTTCATTTATCACTCATCTAGATCTCACAATACTTGCACAGTAAGCAAATACCTGTCTTATCTAGGCTTTTTATGTTGTGAGCATGTTCTAAATAATATTTTACAATGACTGGCCATTAACATTCTAAAATGAGCATGCTGATTGGTCAGCCCAACCAGTGTGCCCATTGTAAATCCGAGAATATACCAATGGAAAAAGGTCCGGTCGCCCAGACTTTTTTCTGTTGGTATATTCTTTAATTTTAACTTTTTTTGAACAAAAATAAAAACAAAATTTGTAGTCCAGAGGACTTGGATATACGAGAGAGACACCATGCAGAAAATACAAAGGAAATCAGGTACGTTGTTTAAAACTAAAGACATGTACCTGATTTCCCTTGTATTTCCTCCATTCTGTCTCTCTCCTACCCTAAACTTCCCAATTTTTTTTTAATTAAAAAAAATAAATAAATGAAATATGGAGCAACAGAGATCTTCTTTTCTCCGTTGCTTACTTTCCCGAAAACTGATGCACTGGTTATGCATGGAAATGCAAGTCCCATATGCATGCAAAGTACATCAATACAAGGAAGCAGTATACCACCAACCGTGGAAGAACAGTAATGCGCCATTATACAAAGACATTATTTAAGAAAAGTAACTAGTTTTTTTCTTAAATAATGTCATTGTATAATAGAAAAACTGACTCCATGGTTGTGGTATATTGAAGATTTACCCACGGTTGGCTTTATTTAATCACTCGATTTGCCCTCATGATTAAACCACACCAGCCATGGGTAAATCTTCAATATACCACAAAGACGTCATAGATTATTGCTATAATATTGCTATTACTTGGTCAAAAGACTCACTATACCCATGTCCAGCATATATTTTCCATGATTCAGTGTCTAAGGCTTTCAGTGTTCAGGCATAAAATGTGAGTCAGCTTCTGATCAAAGATCATTCTGAGGGTTCAAAAATATTAACATACAAACATCATTCAAGAGCTGTTTATCATGTGCCATGGAAACAAGAAAAAAAAAGGTTTATTATGAATGCATGCTGTAAATAGAAAATAAAGGTTAAACAATGGTTCAACATGAAGTCTTCTTCAGAATGAATCAGAAAGATAAAAAAGCCCATTACATGAGAGAGAGATAAAGAGAAAGAGAGAGCGAGAGAGAGAGAGAGAGATGAAGCACATATGCATACATAGCTAAATGCAATATGAGGGACTGTGGAAAAAAGATTGACAATGTTGTCAGGATGAGAGAAAACAAGAGTGAAAGGGAAGAGAAAACATAACAGCCTGAAAATACCTGCATAATGACCTAACTAACACAGCATGGCAAGAAGACAGCTATGAATGTACAATTACTCATAAACTATATAAAATAAGAGGGGTACACAGTTTCTATTAATTTGCTTTATTCCCCAATGTGACTTCACTAAATGGGCAATAACAATCACATCTGGGTAACATGGTATGCTCAGTTCCATGTTGTACCAGTTGTAGCTGGAGATATGATGAGCACCACCCCAAAATTGGGTCAGAGGTAAAAAAAATATGATTCTGTTGTTTTCTGTTGTTTATTATAGTATTTGTTTTGTTTTGTTTTGTTAGGTTAGGTTATTCAGTGTACATTTGCAGGTGGTATATTACAGTGCCATGAAAGATGTGGAATATAAGAATTCAATAGGTAGTTTTCTGTACAGAGAGGCTTCTAAAGGGATTCCACCGTGAGATGGAGTAGGTACAAAAAAAAAGGCACTGAAAAGCTATATTATATAGATAGATACATGAGTTTATAATGAATAGATTACATTTGCAATTATGAAAAAAAAAAAAATACTTCCCCCACATACCTTGGAATTACATATAATAACTTTGGGGCTGCACAAACATGAAAAACAGGAAAAAAAACCCTGAATTATGCAAAAGTCTATATAATGAACTTCAGTCGATTCATAATTTGACAAACTGTACCATCAACGGAATCTGTCAATACAAGTTATCACTGCATGCATTTTAGCACATGGTGAGAAAATGGTGTTTTTCTATTGCAATTTGTTGAATTTTTTAATGGCAGATTATATTGACAGTTACCCATAATGATGCCTCAACACAAAAGGAAAATGATTGACTTTAACAACTGGCTTAGTTTCTGGTGTCATTCCAGGGGGATCTAGTACCTGGCAGCCTGGGAAGATATGATCGACTGACCATGATGCATTGTTAGAGATTGCCTGCATCTGTCTCACTTGGGCATCAGGCTTCTGGCAAAGGTCCTTGCCTCCCCCATAGTGGCTTTTTTAGAAAAAGTCATGAGGTCAATACCACCAGCATAAAAATTTCAACAAAACGCAAATTAAAGTTTATACTGCTAAACGCTAAGAGTCTAAACATGAAACTGCACACATTGCAAGCATTCTTAACCCTGGAAGATGCTGACATTTGTGCAGTCACAGAAACCTGGTTTAAAGCTGTGGAGAGCACCCCAGCCTTACCTGGTTACTCATCCTATCACACACTCAGACTTCAAACTGTGGGCAGCAAAGCCAAACGAGGTGGAGTTTCAATATATATTAAAGACATACACACCTCCAGGCTGGTCAAACAGTATGACGCACAGGATACACTCTAGGTGCAGTTAACCATTGACAAGACCTCTATTCAAATTATAGCCAGCTACAGGCCCCCAAGTTTGATTCAAGATGCCCACTTCATCTATCTAGACCTCTTCAAATCTATCAAGATTCAGCCCTTTACCTTGATCCTGAGTGACTTTAATTACCCAACCATAAATTGGAAAAATGACTCATGCCAGAACACAAATGCCCAGAGATTCATCAATTTTATCAATGCAAATGCCTTGGAACAGCTAGTTGATACCTCCACAAGAGGTTATAATACCTTGGACTTGATATTAGCCAACATGAGTAACCACTACAGCACCCCTACAGTATCATCCTCATTAGTAAGATCTGGCCATAAAGTGGTCACGTTCGAAGTCACCATCTCCCCTGACCCCCCCCCCCTAGCTAGGGTCTAACAAAAAAAATGTCTCCAAAGCTGATTACAACCTCCTGAGGAATGGTATAAACAGCTTCACAGCTCCCTTCACCACTGTAGGAACTGACACCAAAGTCCAAATCTACACCAAAGTACTGTTCAAGCATTTATATAGCTGTATTGAATCAGGAATACCTGACACAACAAAATCATCCTTTGCAAGGAAGAGTAAATCTGTCTGGCGGACATCTGCAATAAATAAACTATATAACAAAAGGAAAAAATTACTGTCCAGGATCAAGAAGGAGCAGATGCCCAATTGGAAGCAATCTCTCCTTACCCTGAACAAGCAAATAAGAGCACTACTGAAATCCTCTAAAGCCAACTTTGAGTCCAAATTGTCCACATCTACTAGAGACAATCATAAAGCATTCTTCACATATGTCCAAAATCTCAAAGGAAGCAGCCAGATCTGTTCAGAACTGGTGGTGAAGGACACTACATACACAAATGCTGTAGATATAGCCAATCTACTGGCTGACAGATTCAGCGAAAACTTCTCCCCCATTTCCCTGCGAAGAGTAAATCAGTACATCCCCCATTACCCACCCCCCACCCCTTATCTCTAGGGAACAGGTCATCACTGCCCTCTCAATGGCAAAAAATACAGCCTCCATGGGACCCGATAACATCCCTGGCTGCATCCTACATAAAATCAGGCATGAACTTGCAGCACCATTAGGTACCCTATTCAACCAAAGCCTGAGTACCGGCTTTGTCCCAGCTGAGTGGAGAACAGCCACTGTTATCCCTTTACACAAAGGTGGAGCATCCACTAATCCAAGAAATTATTGACCCATCAGCCTAACTAACCTGATCTGCAAGACCATGGAATGGATTATCATGGACCTTATTAACAGGAATATTGGCAACCTCCAAACACTCGACCCCACACAATTTGGCATTGTCAAGGGAAGGTCATGTCTGTTAAATCTGCTCAACTTCTTTGAGATAGTCACCAAAGCCATGGGTGAGAGGAAGACAGTGCACACCACCTACCCTGACCTGGCCAAAGCCATCGGCACTATTCCCTACTCAGGCATAGTAGATAAACTCTCTCAACTATGCATCAATCCATAAGTTACCAGATGGTAGCAAACTGGCTCACTGATAGAACCCACCTCAGCAAAAGAGGGGAAGCCACCTCAAGCAGTCAACCCATAACAAATGGCATACTCCAGAGATCGTTCTTAGGGCCTCTGTTATTCGGGATATACTTCTCTGAGGTCCAGGCCAAAACAAGTGGACTATGGCTGACCAAGTTTGCAGATGACTGCAAGCTGGGCACAGTCATCAATTTCCCAAGTGATGTGGACGTCCTCCAAGAGGGGTCTCACCTAAACAAATGACTGGTTCCAGAAATATGGCCTCAAGATGAATGCCAAAAAATGCATCATCATTATCCTCTTTGGGGAGAATGACATCCCCACATATTATCACATTAATAACAATATCCTAAGTACACAATTAGTAATGAGGGATTTGGGCACCCAGGTTCATAGTAACCTGACGTTTGATGACCATGTTGCTTCTGGTATACAGAAAGCTTTCTACATGGCCCACCTCATAATTAAGGGTATCTCATCCAGGGACAAAGAGGTCATAACATCCCTGCATTCTTACCTTATAAGGCCAACTACTGAGTACAATGGCCTTTCAGCATGTACCTCACAAAGCACATGAAGCAGCTGGAAAGACCATAGAGGTTCCTCACCAGGAGAATCCAGGGCCTCAAATATCTACCCTACACAGATAGACTAAAAGCCCTACCCCTCTACTCACTTTCATACAGACTCCTCAGGGGTGACCTCTTTTTGGCATAATCCTGGGATTTTCCTCTTTTCTGCAACAGTTTCTTCCTTTTGTTGTAAAGTTTGTATATGGCAAGGGACCACCAGATTGGATTCCTTTTTTTGGAGGAGAGCATCTTGGTTCTATTGGGGATGGCATGATTCATGGACGAGTGGATGCGCTTGTACAGTGCCATAGTGTAGGATTCAGCAGTTGAACTTTCAGTTCCCGTCTGCATGTGTGTCATGAAGTTTGTCATTTCTGACTTGAGTAGCATGAAGTTGGCTTTGGAGAAGTTTTTTATGGAGGTTTCCTTACTGGGGGCGTGGGGGTGGGATTTGGATGTCGTGGGTGATTAGCTTATGGTCAGATCTGACCAACGAGCGGGTAACCATAGTTGTGGAGCATCGATTTCCCATGTTGGTAATGACCAGGTCTAGGATATTGGAGCCCCTGGTGGGACTAAGGATTAGTTGATCCAGGGCGTTGGAATTTATGAATTCCAAGAACTGTTGGGCAAAGGTGTTGGTACATGAGTAGTTTTCCCAGTTAATGGCTGGGTAGTTGAAATCACCCAGTATTAGGGTGTTTGGTTGTATCTTAATATTTTCCATTATGTTTAGAAAGGTGTAGTGAGAATCTTGGAGCATGGTGGGGGATCTGTAGCAAGCTACAATTTGGATTGGAGTCTTACCAAGTGTTAGTTGCACCTAGAGAATTTCAGACACATTGTGTTGGGCAACTAGCCTGGTGTTGTAAATATCCTTGGTGAATATGGACACTCCTCCACCTTCAGTGTTTCGGTCCTGGTTTGGTGGCCAAAAAGTGTGGTAAGAGTTGTAGCCTGGTATTGCAGGGGTGCTCTCTGGAGCCCTTGAACCAGGTCTCAGTTACTGCACAGATATCAATGTTCTCCATTTTTAGGAGTGCCTCGAGAGAGTGCATTTTGAGGTTTAGGCTTCTAACATTGAGTACCATTACCTTCAGATTTTGCATGCTTGTACCTGTTACGGTGGTGGTTTTGTCCTTTGATCTTGGCCTAAAAAAGGCACTATAAGGGTGGCAAGAGCCTTAGCTAATAACCTGAATCCCATGGGCGACAGGTGCAGACCATCTATGGCAAAGCATCATGGTCTATCGATCATGTCGTCCCGGGCAGACAGATACTGGATCCCCTTTGAATGACCCCAGAAGCTTAGCCAATTGTTGAAGTCAATCATTTTGTCCTTATAATGTGGTATCATTCTGGACGAAGGCAGGATGCTACTCAGGGCTAGGGTCATACCTGCCTGGGCCACATGATCTGAGAGCTCTTCCATGTTTCTTTTCATGTAGTCCAGTGAGGTATGTCTCAAGTCATTCCCTCTAACATGGACAATGACAGAGTCATATTTGTACTTGTTGTGGAGTGACTTGAGTGCATGCGTTATGTGGTGGATCCTGGCACCCGACAGGCAGCTGACTGTAATTTTTTCCGTGTTCAGTCTGGTGAGTGTGACATCAGTGTGCCTGACTATAGAGTAACCTATGACTAAAGTGTTGGGTACATTGTCTTGCCTTAGGGGCTGTTGTTGGCTGGCACACTGGTGTTGTGAGCTATGTGACACTTTGGTTGTGACTGGTGTTTGTTTGCATTTCAGCTTCGGAGGTCCATGTTGCTTGGGCAGGTTACTGTTAAGAGCCTCCACATATGTGGGTTTAGTGTTGCTATGTGTGGATGTTGGTGGTGTGGGTTTAGAAGGTCTATGTGTTCCTTGAGGTGTAGTGAGTGTGTTATTCTTCTCCTCTTGACTGTCTAGCACAATCTTGCTTCCAGTTTGGCTATGTAAGTGCTTCTGTCACAGGTTGTAGTGTTGGGTGGTAGGAGGAGAGGTTGTCGTGTACATGAGGCAATTGCTAAATTGCCCTAGTATGCCCAGATTCACCAGGTGGACAGGAGAAATCACCAGAAGCTGACCCTTGGACATTCCTGATTTAGTGCTTTTTTTTTGTAAAGTACAAGAGCTGTTTTCCTTTACCTTAACAAGGTACTTTGCAATTATAGGCTGTTTAGTGCCTACAATTAATTTCTCATTATTAACAAGGAGAGCTGAGTGCTTTTATCAGTTTAAGACTTCCTAGTGCTTTCCAGCATGTTTTAAACCACGTGCTAGTCACAGGGATGCTTAAAGGTAAGATGAAAAAAATGGTTTATCCTAAGCACTGCAGTGTGCATTAGAGGAGTTACATGTGAAAGTAGGTAACTTAAGTTTTACCTGTGTTAAAAGTTAAGTTTTAGTGGAGAGTCACTATTTTTAAAACAGCAAGATAGATTGAAAGGGGGTGGTTACTTTTGTATTCTGGTACTATAGAATACAGTAAGATGGCCAATAAATTTAAATAGTTGAAGGGGAGTGATTTCACAAAATTATAATTTTGTGCTTACTCACACAAGTCAGTAAAAACAGAGACGAAATGAGATATATGGCCAAATTAACATAAGGGGAAGTTAACTAGAAAGACAGTGGTGTTTAAGAACACTACAGCAACCTGGTGTAAGGGTGGGGAAACAAATTTCTGCCTGACTCACAAGAGACAGAGCTGTGGTCTCTTTTCAAGTTTTAATATGCAGTTAAAAGCAGAATAAAAGTAAAACACAAGGTAAATAAAACAAATCACAGTATACAAAATAGAAAAAGGCAATAAAGTAATACAACAAATAAAAAGCAAACTAACCTTTCCCTCATGGCAAAGTGTAGCAGAGTCTGGGTGAGCCTTTCTAGTCATAATTTTTCCCTGCGGAACTTGGGCTACTCAGAGGCCCCACAATGTCCATACCTACCCTCTGAAATGGCTTTGCAGTCACAACCAAAGGCATCAACAGAGCCTTGACCTTGTCCCCTGCCTTGTTTACCTTTTAGCACTGCTCACAGGTCCTGCAGTACCCTGTTGCATCCTTTGCGATCCCAGGCCAATAAACATTCTGCATAATAAGTCTCTTGAAACATTTTATGCCCATATGACCTGCAAAAGGAATGTCATGGGCTATGGCTAGAAGTGCCGGATGGTAGCCTTTGTACACTACCATGTGCTGTATTACCTCACCCTCTAGCCCTCCCTCAAGGGTTCAGTCTCTGTACAGTAACCCTTTATTCCAGTATAGAGGACTCCCCTTTTCCTTGAGAATCAGGTGTCTTCTTAGCTAACTCCCTCAAGCCACTTAAGGTAGAGTACAAAAGCTTAGCCTGTCTTAACTCTACTTTTGTGACCCCCTCCCAGCTCCCCTTCAACAGGAAGCCTAGTATCTTCTAACAGTGGTGACTCACTGTCCGCCTGGGTACTACTACTCACCTCTGATCTTGCAGTGACACTGTTCATGGGAACATCAGTACCTACCAGCATCTGTGGCTTTCTTTTAGGCTCACTACTACAGGGTAGCTCCCTCCCTGAAATAGCCATATCAGTAGCCTCAGCTAGACATTTTAATGCTACATGGCCCCTCTGGTTGCATTTAAAAAATCTAACCCATGATCCTGGCTGTGTACCTGAACTACTGGCTTCCCCTGTTACCGATAGGCTCTGCTGGAGTGATTTAGACTACCCACCATGGCTTTCCTTATATCCATATGCAGCACTGGGTACTCTCTTCTTGTGCAGTGATGCACTGTTTGCTAAGTACAGATCCCCTTTTCCTCCCCAACTCATCTTCAGAGTTACACTCCCGATCTGATATCCAGATTCTCATGTCTCAGGCAAAGTATTAACGGCTTGTTCCCTCACCAAAAGGTCTGCCAGTCTTTCAAAAGTAGTGACCTGATACCCACTCGTCCACCTATGAAAATAAATGCTTAACTCAGCAATGTAATCACATACACTTTCTTCTCTTGTGTCTATGTTCACAAAACTTTTTTCTGTAAGCTTCAGGTGTTAGCTTACAACAGTTCAATAAACATTGGTACACTTTGTTTGCTGTAGCACAGACTAGATCCAGGCCGGCTGAATCTAGCTTTGTTTATATGCTTGTTGTTTGTTTGCTTGTTATTTCCCTGGAACGCTAATTCCACCTAATACACGGCTTCTCAGCGCTTCTGTGGATCACTAGTGATATCTGCTTGCTTACTGTACTTATTTCCTTGTTTCACTTGAAAGAAAGTTACTGTTTGTCATTTTTGCATTTAAGTTACCTGTAACACATTGCACTTAAGTTACCTGGCACTTGCGCGCTAAAGCAATTATATAAGTCAGCACTAAAAATGAAAAGCACTACACCCTCACTCCCCACTGGCCCTTGTTTTCAATTATTAAGGAATTCCCAATATTATTCTAGCATGTCCAAAGGTCAGTTGTCAATCTACTCTCCGGTCCAGCTGGTGAATCTGGGAATCTTGAGGCAATGTTACAACTGCCTCATGTACACAGACAACCCTCTCCTCCTCCCAACAAATTCCAACACATGTGAGAGATGCAACCATATAGCCAAACTGGAGGCTAAGCTCTCTCAACTCAGTACTGGCATAACCAGTCAGGAGGAGAAGGAAACCACACTCACTACAATTCCAGTCTCGCATAGACCTACCACGACAGCAAACCAAACACATAATCACACAAAAACATACTCAGAGGCTCTAAATAAAGATCTGCCTAAGCAGCAGAGACCTCCAAAGCAGACACCCAAGCAACCGCTACCCCAAAACAAAACACGTGCAACACATATCTCACAAAGCCAGTGTGCCGAACAGTCACAGCCCTTAAGACTAAACAACACATCTGATACACTTGTAATAGGTGACTCTATCGTCAGGCACACTGACGTCCCGCTCACCAGGCTGAACAAGGAGAGGGTCACGGTGAGCAGCCTGTCCGGCGCTAGGATCCGCCACATAACACAAGCACTCAGGTCACTCCAAGGCAAGTACAAATATGACTCAGTCATTGTCCATGCTGGTGTGAATGACCTGAGACGTACCTCCCTGGACTACATAAAAAGAGACATAAAGGAGGTCTCTGAGCATGTAGCCCAGGCTGGTATGACCCTGACCTTGAGTAGCATCTTACCCTCACCAAGAATGATGCCACAATATGAAGACAAGATGATCAATTTCAACAATTGGCTTAAGTACTGGTGTCATTCAAAGGGGATCCAATGCCTGTCAGCTTGGGATGATATGCTCGACAAGCCACGATGCTTCGCTAGGGACGGCTTGCACCTGTCACCCCTGGGCTTCCTGATATTGGGAAAGGCTCTTGCTACCCCCGTAGTGCCTTTCTTAGGCAAGGCTCAAAAGACAAACCCACCTCCATAGGTATCACAAGGGATAAGAAACTAAGGGTAATGCTACTCAACGCCAGAAGTCTAAACCTCAAGATGCACGCACTCAAAACTCTCCTTAGCATGGAGAACATCGATATCTGTGCAGTAACAGAAACCTGGTTCAGGGCACCCGAGAGCACCCCAGCACTACCAGGTTATACCTCATACCATGCTTTTCGGCCCCAAAACTTGGACCGAACCACAAAAGGAGGGAGAGTATCGATATTCATCAAAGAAACCCACACCTCCAGGTTGGTGGCAAAGCACGAAGCATCAGAGACTATCCATGTGCAACTAACAGTGGGTAAAACTGCCTTCCAGTTTATAGCATGCTACAGACCACCCTCCCAAACCCAGGAACCCCACTCGGCCTTTCTGAGAACACTGGAAAATATGAAGGTCTCTCCAAACACCATTATATTGGGCGACTTCAACTACCCAAACATAGACTGGGAGCATTACTCTAGCTCCAACACCCTAGCCCAAAGGTTCCTAGAATTTATAAACTCAAATGCTATGGAACAACTTGTTACCACTCCCACAAGAGGGGAAAACATACTGGACCTGATCATCACCAACATGGGGACTCTATGTTCCAGACCAGAAGTGTATCCCTCACTGGTAAGATCAGACCATAAACTAATCTCACTGGATATTCACATCCCGACCCCACCCCCGCCCAGAAAACCACAGTGAAAAACTTCTCTAAAGCAAATTTCACACTCCTCAAAACCAAGGTGGAATCCTTCAAAGACCCCGGGCCTGTGGAAAATACGGCCCAGACCGCAGAATCCTTTATAAATGCATTCTATGAACACCTTCAGGAATGCATGGATCATGCGATCCCAAATAAAACCAAGACCCAATCCTCCAAAGGCAGACGTCCTGTCTGGTGGACCCTAGCCATAAACAAACTATACAGTAGAAGGAGGAAGCTACTACATGATAGAGCAAAATCCCAAAAAGGGAAGGCATCACTGATCAGTATTAGCAAAAAACTACGGGCACTCATAAAATTGTCTAAGGCCAGCTTCGAGAGAAAAATTGCACAGGACACTAAGGATAATCACAAGGCTTTCTTTAGTTATGTTAGGAACCTGGGTGGTAATTCCCAGATATGCTCAGAATTAGTCCAAAATGACAAAAAATACACTGAACCCACAGACATTGCCAACATCCTAGCTGACAGGTTCAGCGCAAACTTCTCCCCCCCTTCCCCACCAAAAGGGCAAATATCTATTCCAGCAGAGTGCTGCCCCCCCTGACATCTCAGATACTCAGGTAAGAGCCGCCCTCTCCAAAGCAAAAAACACAGCATCAATGAGACCAGACGGTGTCCCGGGCTCCGTCCTATATAAACTCCAAGAAGAGCTAAACCCAAACATAAAACTACTGTTCAATCTCAGCCTTACTACAGGATATGTGCCCAAAGAGTGGCGTCCAGCAACAGTGGTCCCTCTCCATAAAGGTGGTGCCTCAACGGATCCTGGAAACTATCGCCCCATAAGCCTGACTAGCTTGGTCTGCAAAGCTATGGAAAGGATCATCATGGACCTCATAAATAAAGATATTGGGGACCTACAGACACTGGATCCTACCCAGTTCGGCTTTGTTAAGGGCATATCCTGCCTCTTAAACCTGGTTGATTTCTTTGAAACAGTCACCAAGGCCATTGACGAGGGGAAGGTGGTCCACACAGCCTACCTGGACCTCCCAAAAGCCTTCGATACAATACCCCACTCGGGCATTATAGATAAGCTCACGAGCTTAAATATAAACCCCTATGTCACTAGATGGATTACAAACTGGCTCAAGGACAGGACCCACATGGTTAGAATTGCTGGAGCCATGTCAGACTCCAAACCAGTTACAAGTGGTGTCCCACAAGGCTCAGTCCTGGGACCTCTCTTGTTCGGTATATATTTCTCGGAGGTACAGGCCAACACGGAAGGATTGTGGCTGACCAAGTTCACAGATGACTGCAAACTGGGCGCCATAATCGTCTCTCCAGCCGACACAAGCATCCTCCAAAAGGGCCTCATAGAAACAGACAATTGGTGCCAGAGCCATGGCCTCAAGCTAAATGCCAAAAAGTGTATAGTCATCCCCTTTGACAAAAACAAAGTGCCCACAAATTACCACATAAGTGGTAATCCATTAAGTACAGAAGAAGTAATTAGTTTCCTGGGGACCCAAGTTGATAGCAATCTCTCATTTGACAACCACATGGCCAAAGTGGTTAGAAAAACATTTTATATAGCCCACCTAATCATGAAGGGATTCACATCTAGATCAGGGGAGGTCATCGTGCCTCTTTACTCATCCCTCATCAGGCCCATAATTGAGTACAATGCCCCTTTTGGGATGTACCTTACCAGACACCTGCAGCAACTGGAAAGACCCCAAAAGTACCTCACCAAGAGGATCAAAGGGCTCAAACAGATGCCATATGCTGCCCGGTTAAAGAAACTCCAGCTCTACTCAGTGGCATACCGCCTGTTCAGATGCGATCTGTGCCTGACGTATAAATCCATGTCCAACCCAGAATTAATGGACATGCTGCACCTCAGAAAATCCAAATCCCATCGAGCTACGCGCTCGAGAGACTTGAACCTCAGCACTGAAATAAATAGGACATGCTGGAGGGACAGATTCATAACCCAGAGGCTCCCTTCACTCCGGAATAAAATCCCAGTCCAGGTTAGGCAGAGTCCCTCATTGACTCTCTTCAAGAGGAATCTTGATGAGTGGATGGGAGATCGTAGGTTTACCCCGGGTATCACTTCTGTGTCACTGTTAGACAGAGGCACAGTATACTAACCTCGAAAAAGGGCATAGCAAAATAAATTTAAAATGGGTGGCGAAAGCCAAACACATTCTGGCTAGGCTTATAAATGCCCTAGGGCAGATAGCCTAGTATGAACCTATGAACCTATGAACCTAAACAATATTTCACTCTAACATAGTTTAAACAATCAGTATCAGACAATTTAGAAACAGCAGTTACAACTTTACCATTGAGTAAAGGGGTCAGGAACTGTACCCAGAGCTCTTGGTCAACATTTTACTGTTTATATACTCTTTCAAATATATGAATAAAACTATCAAAGTTATCCCTCTCTGCAAATTCTGGAAGAAATTTACTGATTTTTTTTGCTTCTGGGGTCCAGTTATTCCCTTCCCCATTACCTCTATGCTCCTGACTAAGAGTCAAAATGTCCCGCTCATCTTGTCACCATTTCTCCTTTTCTTCAGCTTCCAAATGTCACAGTTCATGCTGACGGTTCTTCTCCTTTTCTTCAGCCTCCATTTCAAATCTCTTTAACTCCAGATGGATTTTTAAGCCCTCTGAGGAAGAGGTGAACACTCCTGTTTCTGAAGACTGCACATCCCCAACACCAGACTGTCTTCCTGGTCACTGATCCATGCTACAGCTGCAATTAAAGCAGAAATAATTCCCTCTTTAGTCCAGTTAGCATGCAGCAGTTCTTTGGCTTTGCATACCTTGGCTAACTGGTTCTTTGTCAGCTTACCATAATCCTCTGCTGACATGTTTGCCTGCTTTCCCCTGACTAAACTAAACTAACAAAAATAAATAAAACTGTTGCGAAAATTAAACTCTGAATGTTTAACTTGTGGCTGGTAAAAGTACACATATGGCTGTTAAAAGTACACATCCCTTCAGTGACAACTGGCCACAGGCTACTGAAGTTCAATTAATATCCCGCCACTCTGATACCAATATGTGACCGCCTCTCTTTACCCCAGGCCAGTTATCAAGGATCCTCAATCCTCACCACTGACACCAGTGAGACACAGTCACTAAAAACAGGAATGAATTTACACAGTATTTTCAAATGCAGCTCTCTGCATTAAAGACAGTTTCCCAGAAGAGCACATAGGGAACACACTCCACTGGGACTGGTCTCTCTGTCTCTACAGATCCCAAACAAGACTCACTTTGGAGCACTGTGTCCCATTTCCAAGTAGCTGACACACCCACACCTGGGTATTGTTTGATTTTCACACACACACACACACACACACACACACACACACACACACACACACACACACACACACACACACACACACACACACACACACACACACACACACATAAACAAGAATACCTCAATCACCAGTAATATCCAATCCATACTTCAGTATGACTCAGTCATGTGGCAGAGTGTTCTCCAATAACAGCCATCTTTTACAGGCCTGTCTGTCATGGACAGAACTGCAGGGGTGCTACTTTACAGTGCATGCAGTATATGCCTTAGCTGTGCAACACCACTGCTTGCTATATGCTGGCTGTGCAGAAGTTGTAGAGCATTGCATGTGGAGTACATTGTATATAACACACAGCACGGTTCTTTTCATGATATAATGTCATGGCAAATACAAGGTGTACTACTAGTGAATGCCTCTGGGAAGGCATTTTACACATGTGTGGTTAGTATATGTGAAATAATTATCCAAAAGCCACAGACACTTACCGTGGATATGGGGAACTTGACTTACGCTCAGCATGTGATATTTGCAAACATTATCTACTGAAACTGCATAGGATAGCCTTAGCCATATATCATTCCAAAGAGCTGCCAGCCCTCACACACACACACATAATCCCTAAGAGGGTAATAAGGCATGCAAGGTCTCATGTTGGTATTTTCACATCTGGTGGGTTTGACAGCAGCATTTATTAAGCATCAGTCTTTCGATTAGAAGAGTTGCTGTATGTGTTTATCTAGCAAAATTTGTGTGGTCCTATACAACGGAGTGGATTATGTATATAATAATACAACTCAAATGTGCAGTATTTAAATCATAATGTATTTATTCATTTTAATTTATTTATTTATTGCCTCTGTTGACTGTGAAAGTCTGACTAATCTATACAAAACACTTTTTCAGCAGAGGGCCAGGGAAAAAAAGCTCCACATTCATACATTTAAAAATACTTATATTACAAGTAAGTAAATTAAAAATATATTTAAATTACAAACAAGTAAAATGTAACTGTAATTCATACATCTGTACATAAATTAGAGTAACACTCTTTAAGAAGTAACAGACAGACAACTATTACAAGTTGTGAAAGTTGGTGTTTTATGTTAAATAGGCAAAATAATAGTAGTATATTTGATGCATAAAGAGTAAGGCTAACTTGGATATTAAGTATTGAATACTTTGTGATTAGAAGTATATATTTAGGAGGTGTGAAAGGAAAATGAAAAAAATCAGGAGTAGGTTGGGCTATGTCAAACCATACAGAGGATGAAGAGGATATATCATTGTCGTGTGATGTTAAAGCAGGTGAGATGGGATTGAGCTAGAGTGTAATTTAGAGTGGTAAAGATGTGAAACTACTTAAAAGCAGTAGGAAAAAGGGAGATATATGATGAGACAGTTGTGAAAGAAAGTTGGAGGAAAGGAAGAGGGTGAAATTACATAGGAGTTGAATTTGGATGAAAAAGGAGGAGAGAGAGAGAGAGAAATTAGCTGCAGAAGGGATGTGGGATGAGAGAGCGAGCAGTGAAAGAAAGATGGAGGAAAGCAAGAGGGTAAAGTAAACTAAGAGGAGGTGTATTAGGATAGAAGAGGAGAACAGACAGAGAGGTAAGCTAGCTGTAAAGGGGATGTGGGGTGAGAGACAGGGAAATGTGAAAGAAGGATGGAGGAAAGTATGTGGGTGAAATAACATAAGAGGAGGTAAATTAGCATGTAAAAGAAGGAGAGAGAGAGAGAGAGAGAGATAAGCTACATGCAGAGGGGGTATGGGGAGTGAAAGAGAGAGTAATGAAAAAAAAGACGTAGGAAAGGAAGAACATGAAATAAGATGAGTAGATGAATTAGGATGGAAAAGGAGGAGACAGAGAGGGAGATAAGCTACATGCAGAGGGGGTATGGGGTGAGAAAGAGAGAGAAAGAGAGAGTAATGAAAAAAAAGATGTAGGAAAGGAAGAACATGAAATATAACATAAGAGTAGATGAATTAGGATGGAACAGGAGGAGACAGAGAGGGAGATAAGCTAGGTGCAGATATGTGCAGTGTGAGAATCAGAAGTAGTGAAAGAAGGAGAGGAAAGAAAAGGGGTGAAATAACATAACAGGAGAATTAAGTTGGGAAAGGAGGCGAGAGATAAGCTAAGTGGACAGGGGATGGGGTGAAAGAGAAAGAGAGTAGTGAAAGAATAATGGAGGAAAACAAGAGGGTGAGGACGTGAAAGTGAATTAAGATGGAAAAGGAAGAGAGAGAGAGAAGAGTTGATAGTGAGGTAGTGAGAAAAAAGAAGATATTTGTGAGGAAAAGGTAGGGAGATAACGGAGCTGTTTGTGAGGGAAAAGATAGAGAGTATGGCCAGAGTTAAGGTGAGGTTTAGTGAGAGCAGAACAGATTTAGAGCATTAAGAATCATTTAGGTGTTGCTTTAGGGTTTGCTTAAATCTGTTCAATTTGTCAATTGTTTATATGTGCGAATGACTGAGTTCCAGAGTTTTTCTGCATAATTTAAGTATAAAGAGTCTCCTGCAGAGTTGTTACATTTTGTTATCTTAAGTAAGCATTTGTTGGTTGAGTAGAGATGCCTGTGTGGAGACTAAATCTGGGCAGACTTCTTTAGAGTGGGGCAGTTCTCTGGTTTGTATTAAAGTTTGTGACTTGTGAATAACTAATTGTAGGTTAGACATTTATGTAGTTTTTAGCCAGTCTTGATGTTTCAGGGCCTGGTACTGGTAGGATGTAAGTCAAACATTTGTTCTGAATGTTATAATTTTGTTACAGTAAGAGATGAGTTTGTTTTTAAGCATAGTATTTGTAAGAATGGGAGATGCATAAGGAAGAGTTGGGAGGAGGATGCTTATGTGATGGTCTTCCTTGAAGAGTCAGTGAGAAAATGTTTAATGCAAGAAATAGAATAAGTTCAAGAATTGAACCGCTGTCAGTACATTGCAGATTGCATACTCCGGTGATGCATGTTTCTGCAGCATATTACATTCTTTAGGCACATTCCAGTCAGGCATATGCTAGTGTATGCTATAAAAACATCAGTGTCACAAAAAGTATACAGTGTATTCAGCCACCAGATGCTCCCAACATGAAAGCGCATACAGAGCTATACCTCTTTCCTCTGTCTGTATGAGTTTTTCTTGCTGCTCCAGTTTTATATCACATCCTAATGGAACACATTCTTAGTACAGTTGGTCAACCCTTCAATTGCCCTTAGGTATGACTTTATGTATGTGTGCATGTCTTGCATTCTGTGATGGACTGGGATCCCATCCAAGATTGTTTTTCTGTCTTGCTGGGTCTGGATACCTCACAACCTTTAATGGAATAAAGCATTAATCATTTTCTGATTAATGCTTTAATGGAATAAAGCATTAATCAGATAATGAATGAATGAATGTTATGGACAGCACAATGTAAAGCTGAAGCAGAATATTAAATCATTTCTCATACATCTGTATTTTGTTGTGGTCACTTAAATTTACTGGTTCTTCTCAGGGTTCTTATATATTTTAACATATTCCATTAGTAATTCTTTTTTCATTGCTGCACATTAGGATCTTTTGGTTACTTTTTATAAAGTACCTTTTAAAGCACTATGCATCATTATGTCCTCTCGAAACTGTACATGTGAAGAAGAGATTTGTCTTTACTATAAATAGAATACATTCAAAATAGTCTCCACTTCATTTTCTTAATGTCTCACCTTACCTAAGCTGTCCACTTACCAAGAGAGATATATAATACTATAGTGATTTTTTTTCCAAACAGACTTAGCACTAAACATTTCTTAGAACATTCCAAGTATATAAACTAGGTTATCAGTGTTGAAGACTTTGACTTCATCCCACTTAAATGTCAGTATCTGGTGAAGCTGGTATGTGTTTACAGAAGTAATACCCATCAATTTTTATTTAAATGTTCATTTTATTTATTCTTTGTTGACTGAATTAATCTCACTAGGATAGTGGCCTCTTTTCAGTGGAGACCCAAGGTGGACTGAATTAGTCTCACTAGGATAGTGGCCTCTTTTCAGGTTAGTCCCAAAGTGGTATTTATACTACTGGGGGAATTTTGGCCAAGACATCTGGGAATTTCCACTACTCTTCCATAGGTGCCATGGGATCTTTTACATCCACCTGAATTACCACCAACTCAAGCTAATGAGACCTTAGTTTAACATTTCATCCAAAGGACAATTCACTCAAGAGAGCCACATTGTCTAATGCTGCACTGCATTGTCAGCTATGCATCTACCTGGTGTGAGTATAGAACCCCCAGCTTTCTATATCAAAGGTTAGAATGCTACCTGTTGCACTAGTGATACTACTTTGAAACATAACTTTCATTGTTATGAAATCATTCTTCCATAGACATGGACACTAGTATGATACCATAAATTGCTGTCATTTCACACCTGATAAGATTTCTTTGCTTTTGACTTAAAATGGGATGATCCACACCCAAAGACAAGCTTTGACTCACCAAGTGGTACAATAAAATGGAAATTTCATATTGTCATTATGGTTTATATCAACTCCTGTCTGAGAATGTTGTGTCTTTCGGCTTTTCCTTGTTAGGGGTCTGAGAATAAAATGCAAAAATAAATGTGTTAGATAAAACTGAAACACGCAAGACTGGGCATGCATAAAGGAGCAAGAACAATAAAACTAAGGAGGCATGGATATTTTATTAGGCTGCTTTTATAATTTAGAGTCCTACATGTAAGATCAAAACACAGCAGTATAATGTATTTTTTGTTCTAGATGTGCAGGTATTCTGAGATACTGGTGAGCTTACCTTTGTGTTTGCCATGCATTGACTGCACCATTGCCTGAGGCTTTCCCCTTTTCATCACAGTGTGTTGTGATGGTAGAGTTAGTTTATATTCTTTCAGGTGGTGAGGGGAGCTTGTATCCCCCCCACATCTCATTGTTTTCTATATGCGATTTGAGATGAAAGATGAAATGAACAATCATTCTTTTTATCTGTATAAGGAAACTGGTAGTGGTATGTGTGGGGACTAAGATGTGACATAAAATGAGATGGCATTTGAAAACATTTTTATTTGACAGATTCATGCAAAGTTAAGAAAAAATGTGCCATCTGATTTAACCCTTCTTTTCTGATTAGAAATAAAAACTCCTTCTATGGCTGTCTTAATAATTTTATGATAAACTAAGGACTGAATTTCTTTTTTTGTATTAAGATAGTAAAGATAAAAAACATAATTGCGTATCTTAAAAGAAACAAATAGCTGTACCTGCCTGCACATAATTACCATATTATGCTCTGTAAGCAATCATTTTTGTACACATTGTACAATTCCTTTAGGACAACCACTGTCTTTTTTGAATACGCAGTAGTGCAATTTCTACTTTTGTATATTTATTTAGGCTTTAAAAATGAATGCTGTCAATGATCCTTACATTTTAATGACTAGAATTTATGTTACACCATGCTGTAAAGCATAGGAACATTTCACAGATGTCTGCATTCTCATTTCTCAAAGTACCTTGCTAGAATGAAGCACTGGTAAACTGAAACATTACTGATAGATACAAATTCTGCCACTTTCTCGGTACATTGATATTTAGCAGTAGCAATTCATTTATGTCTTCAAGTACAAGCATCCATAATTACACATAAATAAGTCTAAAGAATCATGGTTTGTTATCTGCTTGGCTGTTTAGCTAAATTAAATTGGTATTTAACAATGTTTTGCCAGAAAAATTACTTTTGTGAAGCATAATACTGTTTAAGAAGGGTCTATATTGTATGTTTGAAGTTTGAAAACTTTGAATCTCATATGATCGACATCATATGAGCGAAGTTTTCAAGCGTCAAACATTTCAACGGAGATCGCCGTAGGGAATATTTCCCTTCACTTCGATGTAGTGCAATCTTGGAGTTGGTATATTTAAGTAGCAGCAGGGTGTGGGGGGTGCAGCCCTCCTGCATAGAGCATTCAGGTATTTTTTTTTATTTTTAGTTTGTTTATATTTTATGTTTCATGTTTGAAAACTTTGCTCATATGGAGTCAATCATATGAGATTTGAAGTTTTCAGACTTCGAACATATAATATAGATTATATATAATATAGTTTAAGAACATATTGAGAGTCAATATGTAATATAAAAAAGGAGTGTCAAACAGTAGAAATAGTATTATTTCATTACATGGTTAAAACTTAAGCAAGAAACTCTCTTATTGATAAATGTGTAACTATCTAGGTTCACACTTTATACTTAAAGTAGTATAAGAAGGCAACCTACAAATATTTATGTATAATCCATTGTAATTATGTAAATAATTATTTTTTTGCATAATATTGGGGTGTTAAATTCTATCCATAAAGTGTAGTGATGTTCTTTCCACATTTATAGCATCATAGGAGGTTACTAGACTAATGGCCTGGGGCCCTTACAAGCCTAGCCAAGAGTTTATACCCAAAAAGAAACCTCAGTCAGCACCTGTCACCCCTGTCAATGAGGGACTCAGGTGGAACTCCTGGGACAAATTTGTGGTTACCCATCCACTCATCAAGGTTGCGCTTGAATAGAGTCAGTGAGGTGCTCTGTTTGACTTGTATAGGGAGTCTATTCCAGAGACGGGGCAGCCTCTGGGAGCCAAACCTGTCTCTCCAGCAGGTTTTGTTGATGTCGCATATTAGATTCAGACCTTTTGAGCAGGTAGTGTGTCAGGAGTTAGACTTATGGAAATGGAGCATCTCTAGTAGGCAGGGTCCAAGATTGCCTTGTAGACAAGACACAGATCACCCCTGAGCAATCTGTATGATACCAAGTAGAGTGATAGTGATCTGAGCCTGTCTGCATAGGACAGGTGTTGGAGGCCATGGTTTCTCTTTGTGAGGTATTTCAGTGGCCTTTCCAGTTGATGCAGATGTTTGGAGAAGTACATCCCAAACGGGGTTTTATACTTAATTATTGGTCTAATGAGGGAGGAGTACAGAGAGATAATAATCTCCTTTTTTCTGGATGCAATGCCTTTGCTTATCAGATGAATCAAGTAAAAGGCTTTTCTGACAACTGCCGCTACATGATGGTCAAATGTGAGGTTATCAACCTGAGAACCCAGGTCTCTTACCACAGGTTGTGTGCTTAGGAGGTTGCTGTTGATGTGGTAATTAGTGGGGGTCATGTTTTTGCCTAATGGTATTATGATACATGTTTTGCATTTAGCTTGAGGCCATGACTTTAGCACCTGTCATTAGTTGCTGTGAGACCCTCTTGCAGTATGTTAACATCATTTGAGGAGTCAATGACAGCAACCAACTAACAGTCGTCCACAAACTTGGTCAGCCACAGGCCTTTTGTCTTTGCCTGGACCTCTTTAAAATAGATGCCAAACAGTAGGGGTCCCAGCACAGATCCCTGGGGAAAGTCTACTAGTGACAGGTCTGTTATCTGAGGTGGAGGTGCCTATTTTAACTTTAAGGGTCCTGTTGGTGAGGCAGTTGGCCACCCACCTCATGAGATAGGGATTTACTCCAAGTTGTGTTAGCTTTTCGATGATGCCCAAGTAGGAGATTGTGTCAAAGGCTTTGGCCAAGTCAAGGTAAGCTGTATGTACTTACTTTCCCCTCATCAAGGGCCTTGGTGACAGTCAAAGAAGTCAACCAGGTTCAACAGGCAAGATCTGCCAATGACGAATCCAAACTGGGTGGGGTCAAATGCTTGGAGATTGCCTATGTCCTTGTTTATGAGAAGCATAATAATACGCTCCATGGCTTTACAGATCAGATTTCAGTCATAACAAAGCCTTGATTGCTTGGTTTATTGTAAACATGCAAAAATACATTCTGTAGAACTTAAAAAGAAGCATACCTAATTTTCCTCATATTTTTGTGCTGTCCCAGTAACAGTTAAAAAAAAAACAACTAAACAAATAGCAAATGAGATTCTGTTTTCTCATATTTTTATGTGTCCTCCATTATATGTCAATAGGAAAATCTGGCAGTGTAAAGACAATGTCAGGAGTTGCCATCTATACCAGAGAGAATAGGGCAGTGCATGTGTAATGTATGCTAACATAGTTTGCTGAAGTTTTGTAAATAATTTTGTGTCATTTGACTATCACACAGACTTGTACAGATGCTTGTGTTAAAAAAAATATATCAACAGTGTTATTCTGACTAAATATTTATGTTTAAGCAAAGAATTGTGGAAGGGAAGAGTAGAGGTTTTTGAAATTGTTCTATAACTTTCAAATACTTCAACAGATATTAGCAATGCTCTAAATGTGTATTGTACCAGAGTCAAGTAATCAAATATGATGTCATTCTATAGCCAGCATTGAGATGATGGAACTCACACAGCAACGTGTTTTGTTTTGTTTTCTTCTGATATTTATTGTACTTTGATATTTAGTATTCTCGTGTTTTCTATTTTACTATTTATTATTAAATGTTTTTATACCTTTCATTGTGGCTGGTCTTTTAGAGAATAGTTTTAATGTCTTGAGAGTACCTGTGCTTAGTGTACTGATGCCTTGGCCACTATAAAAAGCCTGGCTGCTTTGGTTGCACTCTACTGTTTATGTTAGTATTGATTTTACTGAGTATAATTGCATACCCTTGTAAGAGCCTGACAGTGGTTGACTGGTTGCAGTGAGGTTACCTTATAGTCTGGGTAAGAAGGGGCACAGCTAGTAAATGTGCACCAGCCTTTCCCAGGAGTGTGTGTGTGTGTGTGTGTGTGTGTGTGTGTGTGTGTGTGTGTGTGTGTGTGTGTATATGTGTGTGTGTACATGTGTACGTGTGTGTGTGTGTGTGTGTGTGTGTGTGTGTGTGTGTGTGTGTGTGTGTGTGTGTGTGTGTGTGTGCGTGTGTGTGTATATGTGTGTGTGCACATATGTGTGTGTGTGTGCGTGTGTGTGTGTGTGTGTGTGTGTGTGTGTGTGTGTGTGTGTGTGTGTGTGTGTGTGTGTGTGTGTGTGTGTGTGTGCATGCATTATGTGTGCCAAAAAGAAATATATGTACTTGAACGACTGTGCTAATACAAATGTATACAAGCTAAAGGTGAAAGTGCTGAAGATTTTGTTAGGTGAGTGCATGAACTGGTTAAAATCATGGCTTTAACAAAATGAAGAATGAACATATTAAAGACATGATCACAAGTGGGCCAGCTGATGATAAAATATCTCAGTAACCATAGGTAGAAGTGATTTTCACTTTGAAAAAAATGCAGAATGCCAAAGAGGCTGAATTTGCAAATATGGCAAATAGTGTTTGTTAGGCAAAATGTATAGAAAATTGCATCGTTAAAAAGAAGTATAATACTGGTCAAATAAGCATTTACAGGAGAAGAAGAATAAATGTATTTTTGCACAGACATATTTGTCAGGAGACACCTTCTTTTGTTAGGTTATTTCATGAGGGGGGGGGTTAAACTGAGGATAGAATGTAAATTTAGGTTAGGGTTTGTCTAGGAAAGGGTTAAGTGGGGAGGATTAAAGTGTTGGTTAAAAAGGAAGTGAGGTAAATGGGGGAGGGGGTTATTAAGTTATTATTTATAAGGTGGGACATTGGAATTTAACAGTCTTTTTGGTATGGATTAACTTTAAACTCAACCTCCCAATCCCTTAGTCATGAGAATTGTAGATAATTTTGAGTGGAGGAAGAAAGGAGCACCTTGAACCCCTCTTCTGTTCATCCTTTTCCTTTGTTATGATGAATTTGGATATGACATTTTTTAGGTGAGTAGTGGCACACTCCTTAAGAAATAAGGGGTTTCAAAGTGAGAGGAGGAATGTAATGCTGCTTGTATTGAGAAAATGATGCTGAGTGGGTCTAACACTGTTTATTGAAATGAAAATATATAATTGTGTTCTGTTGGATTTCATGTATATTGTTGCTATTTTACTTGTCATTACATGTGTTAAGATTTCATATTTCAATAAAGTGGTCACAGTCGCAGAGATTGGTGTGCCTTTTGTGTTGAGGTGTTTATGGACAAATGCCATTTAGTCAAAAGCACAAAGTTTAATCTTCAAGATGCAATATCAGAGCAGAGTGCAGCATGATGCAGAAGGTGTAGGAGTTGTAAAAATTTGGACAGTTTGCTGTCATTTGTAAGACAAACTTAAAAATGTTGCTTCTGACAACAGAACATTAGAAAATAGCATTTAGATACCATGTTTGCTTGGTTTAGTAACTATCAATACTTAATACTGAATCATACTAGCAGGGTTCCTATCACGTGATCAAAAATTGTAAACAGCAAATACGTATTGAGCGAACCCGATTGGTCGAAACATCGAAATGTCGTGTGCATAACACTGACATTGCCATAGGGAATATTTTTCCTTTACTTCAATGCAGTGCGATCACGGAATAGGAATATTTAAGTAGCAGGGGTGTGGAGTGCAGGGGGGTGTGACCTGCTCCATACAGCGTTTAGGTAAGTATAGTTTTTTATTTTTATTTTTTTCATTATATTTTCGAAATTTCAAACATCTCTTATATGGTGTCGACCATATGGTGTTCAATGTTTGAAACTTTCAAAAATATGATATAGACCCCATACTAGCAAATAAAACTCCCTGTTCAAGGAACTTAATACAAGGGTCAGTGTTACTGTAGTATCACATGCTGCCGATATAAATATCTTAAAGCATCTGTAGTTGTATGAAACAGAAGCAAAAGTATTAGAAATCTAAAATTGTTTGAGTGGAAGGAGACAATTATGAGTTCTGGGTTTATATGTAGGATGGTAAATACATAAATAATCTGCTCAGCAGAGTATGCCATGCAAAATGGAATGGATGACAGGTATAAATGAAGTTAGTGTAGATTCTGGTAAAGTTGGTCTGCCTAACTGTGAATGCATAAAGATAAAGTAAAATACATGTGATGTTCCACATGTCTTGAACACACCCAACAGAGTATGATTTCATATGAAGTCCAAAGTAAAAGCAAAATTTAAAAAAAAAATGCCAAAAATTAGTGGCTAGAAACAGAATCTGAGCCAAATGCATGGTATTTGCCAATGATTACAGTACTGATGAAAGCAATGTACATGTCCGAATACGTATTGATTTTGAAAATGTTTACTGAAGCACTCATGCGAGAAAGGATTTTTTTATCTACAGCGGAAGACATTGTACCCACACTGTCAATGTGAAATTTTTATGCATGAAATGCTTACAATGAGTTTAGCAAATACCTCTAAAGGAAGACGGCCAAAATCTGGCTGCCATCATTGCTGTAATAGGAAGCTTCTGTTTCAAAAAAAACTACCATTTGGTATAACCTCAGCGTGACAAATAGTTCAGCATAAAATAAGTGACTTACTAAAAGACCATGAAAATGTTGTTTTCATCAGGTATGGCATACTACTGTTTGGTTCTGGGAAAAGAGGCATGATTTCAGATGCATGCTTCAGTCCATTAAAGATTTCATTTTTTAACTAAACCAAGACCAATCCTGTTCTGAAAAAAACAAAGCTTCAGTACTTTGAGCAAAACATAAGTGTTAGTAAGCTTAGGTCAGATGCAACCATGGTCAGAAAAATGACTGATCTAGAGTCCATCACATGAATGGAGCCACTGACTGAGTAGTCAAAACAGCTAAAAAGTTCTAGAAACTACCTGATCCATACAGAGCACTCAGGGTTATACTGAGTTGCACATCACAGTACTACAAGAAGTAATGCCTTCACAACTAATCCTTAAAAGTCAAAAAAGGACTCAAATGCCAGTGCTGGAATCCAAACATGAGCCCCAAACGATTCAGAATGAATCAGTAACACGAAATGACCAAAGAGATAAAAATGTATGCAAAATGATCTATAACAAATGCTATTCACCTCATCCACTATCTACCCGTCATCTGGGCTGGCCAGTGCACCTAAAGTTAGAAAAGAATAGAACATTTATTCAGTACAAAAAACTGATGGACTGAGGTCATGGATGATACAAATAGAGGATGGTGCCATAGCTGACTCCAACCAGAGGTATATTCAAGTACTTTCAGATGAGCCTCAAGCTGAATGTTGAGATCTTAAGAGTAAAGGCTTGCTTGGCTACAAACATCTTCATTACAAGTTGAAGCTAAGTGAAACTTGCAGTAGTGAATTTTAGTCTTCTGTTAAGTACAAACTTGCAGTTTTAAAAGTACTGTATTTTCATTTTTTTCTCTTTCCTAATTGTGTGTTTCTGAACAGTGTGCTGTGTGCCTCTCTGCAGTTATTTTGCTATAAGAGCGGGAGGTGTTATCACTTCTTTGTTATCTGATATTTAATAGCCTAGAGGGATTCCTCTGTACTTTAAGTGCTAGCTGGAGCGGTCTTAGTTCAGCCGGTGCCCTAGGCAAAAGGGCTCCATGGCACCCCACACACCACCCAGGTGCCCTCATCCTGGTCTACCTACACCAAGTAAATACTGGAAAAGCTCTCCTGCTATGGCAGTGCCCTAGGCAGCTGCCTAGTTGGCCTATGCCTAAGGCTGGCTATGAGTTCTAGCCACAAAGTTTGAGAACTCATTTTATGCTCAACTCCTGAGAGACTTGCTTGGCTACAAACATCTGCATTACAAGCTGAAGCTAAATGAAACTTGCAGCAGTGAATTTTAGTCTTCTGTTAAGTACAAACTTACAGTTTTAAAAGTACTGTATTTTCATTTTTTCTGTTTCTTAACTGTGTGTTTCTGAACAGTGTGCTGTGTGTCTATCTGCAGTTATTTTGCTATGAGAGCGGGTGGTGTTATCACTTCTTTGTTATCTGATATTTAATAGCCTAGAGGGATTCCTCTGTACTTTAAGTGCCAGTCGCAATGTTTGAGAAATCATTTTATGCTCAACTCCTGAGAGACTTGCTTGGTTACAAACATCTGCATTAGAAGCTGAAGCTAAGTGAAACTTGCAGTAGTGAATTTTAGTTTTCTGTTAAGTACAAACTTGCAGTTTTAAAAGTACTGTATTTTCATTTTTTCTGTTTCCTAATTGTATGTTTCTGAACAGTGTGCTGTGAGTATTTCTGCAGTTATTTTGCTATAAGAGTGGGTGGTGTTATCACTTATTTGTTATCTGATATTTAATAGCTTAGAGGGATTCCTCTTTACTTTAAGTGCTAGCCACAATGTTTGAGAAATCATTTTATGCTCAACTCCTGAGAGACTTGCTTAGCTACAAACACCTGCATTACAAGCTGAAGCTAAGTGAAACTTGCAGTAGTGAATTTTAGTCTTCTGTTAAGTACAAACTTGCAGATTTAAAAGTACTGTATTTTCATTTTTTCTGTTTCCTAATTGTGTGTTTCTGAACAGTGTGCTGTGTGTCTCTTTGCAGTTATTTTGCTATAAGAGCAGGTGGTGTTATCCCTTCTTTGTTATCTGATATTTAACAGCCTAGAGGGATTCCTCTGTACTTTAAGTGCTAGCCACAAAGTTTGAAAAATCATTTTATGCTGAACTCCTGAGAGACTTGCTTGGCTACAAACATCTGCATTACAAGCTGAGGCTAAGTGAAACTTGCAGTAGTGAATTTTAGTCTTCTGTTAAGTACAAACTTGCAGTTTTAAAAGTACTGTATTTTCATTTTTTCTGTTTCCTAATTGTGTGTTTCTGAACAGTGTGCTGTGTGTTTTTCTGTAGTTATTTTGCTATAAGAGCAGGTGGTGTTATCACTTCTTTGTTATCTTATATTTAATAGCCTAGAGGGATTCCTCTGTACTTTAAGTGCTAGCTGGAGTGGTCTTAGTTCAGCTGGTGCCCTAGGCAAAAGGGCTCCATGGCACCCCACACACCACCCATGTGCCCCCATCCTGGTCTACCTACACCAAGTAAATACTGGAAAAGTGCTCCTACTACAGAAGTGCCCTAGGCAGCTGCCTAGTTGGCCTATGCCTAAGGCTGACTATGAGTGCTAGCCACAAAGTTTGAGAACTCATTTTATCCTCAACTCCTGAGAGACTTGCTTGGCTACAAACATCTGCATTACAAGCTGAGGCTAAGTGAAACTTGCAGTAGTGAATTTTAGTCTTCTGTTAAGTACAAACTTGCAGTTTTAAAAGTACTGTATTTTCATTTTTTCTGTTTCCTAATTGTGTGTTTCTGAACAGTGTGCTGTGTGTCTATCTGCAGTTATTTTGCTATAAGAGTGGGTGATGTTATCACTTCTTTGTTATCTGATATTTAATAGCCTAGAGGGATTCCTCTGTATTTTAAGTGCCGTCACAATGTTTGAGAAATCATTTTATGCTCAACTCCTGAGAGACTTGCTTGGCTACAAACATCTGCATTACAAGCTGAAGCTAAGTGAAACTTGCAGTAGTGAATTTTAGTCTTCTGTTAAGTACAAACTTGCAGTTTTAAAAGTACTGTATTTTCATTTTTTCTGTTTCCTAATTGTGTGTTTCTGAACAGTGTGCTGTGTGTCTTTCTGTAGTTATTTTGCTATAAGAGCGGGTAGTGTTATCACTTCTTTGTTATCTTATATTTAATAGCCTAGAGGGATTCCTCTGTACTTTAAGTGCTAGCTGGAGCAGTCTTAGTTCAGCCGGTGCCCTAGGCAAAAGGGCTCCATGGCACCCCACACACCACCCAGGTGCCCCCATCCTGGTCTACCTACACCAAGTAAATACTGGAAAAGTGCTCCTGCTACAGAAGTGCCCTAGGCAGCTGCCTAGTTGGCCTATGCCTAAGGCCAACTATGAGTGCTAGCCACAATGTTTGAGAACTCATTTTATCCTCAACTCCTGAGAGACTTGCTTGGCTACAAACATCTGCATTACACGCTGAAGCTAAGTGAAACTTGCAGTAGTGAATTTTAGTCTTCTGTTAAGTACAAACTTGCAGTTTTAAAAGTACTGTATTTTCATTTTTTCTGTTTCCTAATTGTGTGTTTCTGAACAGTGTGTTGTGTGTATCTCTGCAGTTATTTTGCTATAAGAGCAGGTGGTGTTATCACTTCTTTGTTATCTGATATTTAATACCCTAGAGGGATTCCTCTGTACTTTAAGTGCTAGCCACAAAGTTTGAGAAATCATTTTATGCTCAACTCCTGAGAGACATGCTTGGCTATAAGCATCTGCATTACAAGCTGAGGCTAAGTGAAACTTGCAGTAGTGAATTTTAGTCTTCTGTTAAGTGCAAACTTGCAGTTTTAAAAGTACTGTATTTTCATTTTTTCTGTTTCCTAATTGTGTGTTTCTGAACAGTGTGCTGTGTGTCTCTCTGCAGTTAGTTCCCCTCCCTCCCTGTTCCTGTGTTGGTATTAGTGTCTGTGGCTCTGGAATTGTCCGCCACTAATGTAAATCTGTATTAGAACACTCCTCCTGGGTCCGTCTCATTTGTTCACTTAATCAAGTACAGTTAAATCATATTCTGAGTCTAGTGTTCACTTTACTTAATACAGAGAGAAGATTTGAGAAGGCCAGCCCACTTAGGTTTTTCCTTCCTCCCTTCTTGCACTTAAAAAAAAATTTTTTTTGCACTTTATTCATTTGCTTTTACTGTATTTGTGTTTCCTCCTACTTTATTTTGCTTTTCTTAAAAGTACTCATTTTTATTTATTCTGCTGCATTTATTACTGCTTGGTCGTAGCCTGATTAAATTGTAACTGTTATTCTAAGTCTTTTGGTTTAAGCACTTGGGCTTTATGCAGGCTGTTTTACATTAAGAATGTTTGTGGTCTGCAATGTTGTGGCAGGACGGGTAGCTTACATCCTTCTAAGCTGGAATTGCTGATTGAAGGCCCAGTGTCTGCTATTCTAAAAGTGTATTAGTTCTGGCTTAAGCACTTGGGCTTCAGGCCAGTTATTTCTACATTAAGAAGGTTTGTGGTCTGCACTGTTGTGGGAGGAGAGGCTGGATTCTGCTCTACTGAGCTGGGATTTTCTGGTCATAGGCTTATTGTGACTGCTTATTTGAACTGTTTCTTTCTGAAATTGGTGCGCCTTGTTGCTGTAGCATAGACCAGATTCAGGTCTGCTGAATCTAGCTTTGTTTGTATAACCTGAGCACAGATCCAGGCCATCTTTTTTGGAGAAGGTTCCCCTGCACCCTAGTAAGCAGGGGTGTGCAGTTAGAACTTGTCTGATTGAAGACTGCTGGAACAGGGCTCAGTTTTGAGCTTTTTTCTGGTTAATTGGGTAACTTGTTTAAGTCAGTTTGTTTACATATACACACACATATATATATACATATATATATATATATATATATATATATATAAAATTGTACTTTATTCATCTGCTTTTACTGTATTTGTGTTTCTTCCTACTTTATTACTGGGGCAATGACTACAACTCTGATCTGTGATATATGACAATAAGTATCCTTTTCTGTGCTTTTAAACTGTTTTTTTTTAGTGTATCTGCTTTATTTTCTAAAATATATATATATATATATATATATATATATATATATATATATATATATATATATATATATATATATATATATATATATATATATATATATATAGATATATATATATTTGCTTCCCTCCTTTCTACGCTAGTGTAGTCCAGTTTTCAGGTCAGTGCTGAATTCAGGGCTGTGTTACAAAGCTCTATTTTTGCCCATACCTTACTTGGATAGAAGGAAGTTTCTCTGTTCACCTGTGAGAGAGAGGAGCTTTGAGCAGCCTATCTGTCCCTGGAGGAGTGGTTTCAGCCCAGAAATTAGTCATTTATTGGCCATTTTGGGCTAATTTCTATCTCTTTCTTTTACCTGCTATAAATACAGTATTTCCCGGGTTTTTGCACGCCGGGCAGCGCTGGTTAGCTAGGGTAAAACTATTCCCGGCTCCACAAAGTCTCCTCCTTAATTTTTCCCTTGGAACTAGACAAACTTTCAACTTAAGCACTCAAGCCATTCATTTATCAGCCCGGCACTTGCTCAAAACTTATAGCAAGCACTTATAAACCCTAGCACTAGACCGTCCTGTACTGTACAGAAGGACAAGGCTCTCTATTCGATCTTGCCAGCCATCCAGTAAAACAGTTCACTGTACGTATCCAGGCATGTCCAAAGGGCAGTTTCAGGTGTACTCTCCAGTCCAACTGATGAATCTGGGCATTTTGAGGCAATGTTACAACTGCCTCATGTAAACAGACAACCCCCTCCTCCTACCATAAAACACTAATACATGCGAGAGATGCAGTTATACAGCTAAACTAGAGGCTATGCTTTCTTAACCCAAGACTGAATCAGACAGTCAAGAGGAGAAAGGAAATACTTGCATCACACCACCAGTCATACATAGACCCATTAAATGAGCACCAGCAAAAAACACACATAAATACATGAAAACATACTCGTTGGCTCTAAATAAAAATCTGTAAAACCAACAGAGACCTCCAAAGCAAACATCCAAGCAACCTCCACCCCCCCAACACAAACCATGAAACACATACTTCACAAAACCAGTGTGCCATGCAATCACATCCCTTATGGCAAAATAACATACCCAACATACTAGTAATAGATGACTCTATAGTCAGGCACACTGACATCCCACTCACTAGGCTGAATAAGAAGAAGGTTACTGTTAGCTGTCTGTCGGGTACCAGGATCCATCACATAACAAAAGCACTCAGGTCACTCAAGACCAAGTACAAATATAATTCTGCCATTGTCCATATTGGTGTAAATTACCTGAGCCATATATCTCTGGACTACATGAAGAGAGACATGGAAGAGCTCTCTGATCATATAGCCCAGGCCGGTATGACCCTGACCCTGAGTAGCATCCTGCCCTCACCAAGAATGATACCACGGTATAAAGAAAAAATTCTCGAGTTCAACAGTTGGCTAAGTTTCTGGTGTCATTCAAAGGGGATCCAGTGTCTGTCTGCCTGGGATGACATGGTCGACAAGCCACGCTGCTTTACTAGAGATGGCTTGCACGTCACCCTTAGGCTTTTGAATACTGGCCAAGACTCTTCCCACCCCCATAGTGCCTTTTTTAGACAAGGCTCAAAAGACAAACCCACCACCGTAAATAGCACAAGTAACAAAAAACTGAGGGTATTGCTACTCAATGCCAGAAGTCTAAACCTCAAAATGCATGCACTCGAGGCACTCCTCAGTATGAAGAAAATCAATATATGTGCAGTAACAGAAACCTGGTTTAAGGCTCCAGAGAGCACCGCAGCACTACTAGGCTACAACTCATACCATACATTTCAGCCACAGAACTCAAACCGAAATACAAAAGGTGGGGGCGTATCCATAATCATCAAGGATACCCACACCTCCAGGTTTGTGGCACAGCACGATGCTTCAGAGATCATCCACATGCAACTAACAATGGGCAAAACTGAAATTCAAATTGCAGCTTGCTACAGATCACCCACCATGTCCCAGGACCCCCATTCCATGTTTCTGGAAACACTGGGAAACATAAAGGTCCTACCAAACACCCTAATTTTGGGTGATTTCAATTACCCAAACATTAACTGGGAGAACTACACAAGTACTAACTCCCTTGCCCAACTTTTCCTAGAATTTATAAACTCAAACGCCCTGGTTCAACTGGTCAACACTCCTACCAGAGGTGACAACATATTGGACCTGGTCATCACCCACATGGGCGACCAGTGTTCCACACCAGAGGTCAACACCTCGCTGGTTAGATCTGACCATAAACAAATCACTTTGTGTATCCATATTCCACCCCCACCCCCGGACAAGAAAACCACTATGAAAAACTTTTCAAAAGCAAACTTCACGTTACTTAAGACCAAGGTGGAAAGTTTCAAAGCCCCCATGCTGAGGAATAACACTGCGCAAGCTGCAAAATCCTTTACTAATGCATTCTACGGGCAGCTACAATAATGCATGGATCGTGCCATTCCAAGCAAAACCAAGACTCACTCATCCAAGAAAAGGAAACCAGTCTGGTGGACTCCTGCCATAAACAAGCTATACAATAGAAGAAGGAAACTAGTACAGAAAAGAGTTAAATCCCAAGAAGGGAAGACATCCCTGATCAGTATCAGCAAGAAACTATGATTCCTCATAAAATCATCCAAGGCGAGCTTTGAAAGAAAAATTGCCAAGGACTTCAAAGATAACCAGAAGGCATTCTTTAGCTATGTCAAGAATCTAAGTGGCAATGCTCAGATCTGCTCGGAGTTAGTGCAGAATGGCACAAAATACACTGAACCGACCGATATCGCCAACATCCTGGCAGACAGGTTTAGCGCAAACTTCACCCCCCTCTAAACCCAAAAGGGCCCATAACCATACCAGAAGAATGTAGAGTCCCTGAAATCACAGACACTCAGGTTAAAACAGCCCCCTCCAAAGCCAAAACACAGCATCAATGAGACCGGATGGTGTCCCAGGCTGCGTCCTACACGAGCTCAAAGACGAACTAACCCCTCACCTAAACACACTGTTCAAACTCAGCCTCTCCACAGGCTACATACCCATAGAGTGGTGCACAGCAACAGTTATTCCGCTCCACAAAGGTGGAGCCACAACAGACCCCGGGAACTATCGCCCAATATGCCTGACTAGCTTGGTCTGCAAGGCTATGAAGCACATCATCATGGAACTCATTAATAGAGACACTGGGAACCTCCAAACATTGGACCCTACCCAGTTTGGCTTTGTTAAGTGCAGATCATTCCTCCTAAACCTGGTGGAGTTCTTTGAGACAGTTACCGAGGCTATAGATGAGGGAAAGGTGGTACACACAGCCTACCTAGACCTCGCTAAGGCCTTTGACACCATTCCCCATTCTGGTATTATAAACAAGCTCAACAGCCTGAACATAAACTCCTATATCACAAGATGGGTTGCCAACTGGCTCACGGACAGAACTCACATGGTGAGAGTTGCGGGAGCTAGGTCCGACTCTAAACCGGTTACAAGTGGCATTCCCCAGGGTGCAGTCCTAGGACCCCTCCTGTTCAGCATATACTTCTCAGAGGTACAGGCAAGCACAGGAGGACTACGGCTGACCAAGTTCGCAGACGACTGCAAACTAGGGGCTATAATTGACTCTCCGGCTGACACAGACATCCTCCAAAAGGATGTCACTGAGACGGATACCTGGTGTCAAAATCATGGCATCAAGCAAATGCCAAAAAGTGCATAGTCATCCCCTTTGGAAAAAACAAAGTACCCACAAACTACCACATAGGTGGTAGTCCCCTAAATACAGAAGACGTAATAAGGGATCTGGGGACCCAAGTAGATAGTAATCTCACATTTGATAATCACATTGCCAAAGTGGTTATAAAATCCTTCTACATGGCCCACCTAATCACAAAAGGGTTCGCATCCAGATCAAAAGAGGTCATTGTACCCCTCCACTCATTACTCATCAGACCCATCATACAGTACAACACCCCATTTGGGATGTACCTTACAAGACACCTGCAACAGCTGGAAAGACCACAGAAGTATCTCACCAAGAGGATCACTGGCCTCAAACAGATGCCCTATGCAGCTCGACTGAAGAAACTCCAGTTGTACTCTGTTGCCTACCGCCTACTCATAGGTGATCTCTGCCTGACATACAAGGTCATGTCCAACCCAGAACTGATGGACATGTTCCACCTAAAGAAAACCTTATTCCCTCGAGCCACATGTTCTAGGGATCTGAACCTCACCACAACAATAAATAGAACATGCTGGAGGGATAGATTCCTGTCCCAGAGACTTCCCATGCTTTGGAACAAGATCCCAATCTACATTAGGCAGAGCTCTTCACTAACACTCTTCTAAAGAAACCTTGACGAGTGGATGGGAAACAGAAAGTTTACCTCGGTGATCACTTCAGTGGCTCTGCTGGACAGAGGCCCAGGGAACTAATCTAAGGGGGTGGCGAAAGGCAACACATTATGGCTAGGCTTATAAATGCCTTTGGGCAGATAGCCTAGTGCCAACCTATGAACCTATAAATCTAAAGTGCTTTAACACAGAATAATCAGGTCCAGAGACAGTAAAAGTGCTTCTGTTTTCCTTTCAAGCACTATCGCCATCCAATATCCAAAATAAGGGAGGAAATTCAAAATCCACAATATGCATTGACAGATAGGGTGCTGCCCATCTGAATGCAACTATTACTGTTAAGACTGTTTTGCAGACTGATTCAAAATAAAATGCTGTTCATTATAATTATTCCACAGGTTCCATTTCCTGTTGCTGTACCATTCAATAGGCATGTAGTAGAAGAGAAATTAAAACGTTCACGAGATATAGATACTATGATGGAATAAACTGACAAATAAGTAACTGTTTCAGATTTTTCCTCATAGCTCAACTTTTTTATGTCATAAATTTAAGGTAAAATAGCATATGTGAAAGTTTGGAGTGCTTGCACAGTCAATATCATTCAAAATTATTGAATATGTGCACCAGTTGTACACATTTCTAAACTTTGTAGTTTCAGACAGAGCATTCATTCTCTTGAGGAAGAGACATGAGATAAGAAATACAGAGCCGTTATATGACTGTATATACAGTAAATATGTATTGCAATATTTCCACTTTAAGGTCATGGTATAGCATTACCATTTTAAGAATTACAGTATCACTAAAAGCATACAGTCTAGTTTGGGTTAGAAGTACATTCATCAGGCCTGAGCTGATAACATCTTTTCTATTGTGTTGACATTTTGTACTATACTAAAGTTGCAGTTTACTGCAGATGTTGGTGCATGCAAGTGCTATTAACATTACTTTTTGATATGACTGTGTAACTAGAAATGCTCATTAAGACAGACTTAAAGGACTTTTACCTGTTATGACAAGCCATGGGTCAGCATAGGTTCTAGCTGATATACATAAGTTACATCATTTACTTGGTTTATCAAGAACTTGAGATTTGGGAAAAGGACAGGAAAATCTTACAGTCATAGGAAAAAGAAGATGACCTCTAAAGTAGCACAGCTAGGTTTGGTAGACGGTATCAGCTGCCTTAGGGGCAAGCTGCTAGGTGGCATGATCAGTACATTAGAAGAGTTTCTGATTGATCATAAGTGTAGTACTGGCATTCATTTAAACAGATACGGCTCACACCACATCTGCTTAAATAAAAGTCTTTTGTCTGGAGCAAGAGCCACCAGAAGGTCAAGGACCTTCTTTTAGGTCCACAACTTTGATTTGGGGAGAGCCAGTCTGGGAACTGCTAATGGTGCCAACTGAGCTAGCTACTTCCCTGGAAATCTTTATCAAGAAGCTAAATGCCTGTAAAAAATGTCCAACACTGAAGATTTTTATCAGGATGGGAATTGGAATAGGAGCTTATAAGAATTAAGAGGCAGCAACTTCACAAGATCCCTTTTGGTCCTGACAGAGAACATTCACATCTGACCAATGACGCTGCCACAGGGGCTGTGAAGCTCATAATTGCAACAGTCAGTTAGCAGATAAATCCAATGCCCCACTATCTCAGTGCACAGATCAGAATCCAAGAAACTACAGATTAATTAGGGGTAGCTCGTGGTACTGGCTTCTAGGCTGCTGTCTCCCAGTTAAAAATAAGAGAGAGAGAGAGAGAGAACATACTTGGGAAGCTGACACAAACAATCCAACTTTTTTCTCTTTCTTTCTCACTCAGGGTCTCAGAACTTTACATATGCACATGTGTGGAGTGTGTAGTTCAGAGAAGTTCTGCCACAACCAGAATATACTAGCTCAGGACATATATACACACATGGGATAGATGGTTATGGTTTCTTACATTAATCTCATACTATATAAGATACACAAGTAATATACTGAGACTGGTTACTTTGGTTTTACACACACACACACACACACACACACACACACACACACACACAAAGACTCAGCATATTTTGCTTTCCAGGCTGTTTTGAAACCACACAGTTTAGGACTTTATAAATTCAGACTCCTCAATCCCCAGAACTGTTAAGAATGTTGGAGACATCACCACTCAGCAAGTGCTTCATTGGGCTGCTGAATGAAGCAGAGAGGAGCCGTTTCTATTGGCTGCGGCTTTCAGGTGACTGGGACAGCCTGATTTTGAAAGTAAAAGAAACATTTATTGTTGGTAGCCTTGCAAGATCATGGGATTTCTTTTTCAGTCAGTATGCCAGGCCAGCATGAAGGAAGATGAGTTCTTACTTATTTAATTGGTATATGTGTGTGTGTGTGTGTGTGTGTGTGTGTGTGTGTGTGTGTGTGTGTGTGTGTGTGTGTGTGTGTGTGTGTGTGTGTGTGTGAATATGTATGTATGTGTATATGGATATATATATATATATATATATATATATATATATATATATATATGATATATTTTTGATATATAGATCTTTTGATCTGTTTTCTTATACAATATGTGCTGTTCTGACAAAACAGTGAGGACTGCAATTACTAAGTAATGACAGACATTTGAATTTTAGACATAACAGCATCAGAAAAAAACATGCTAATGCAAAGCATGCCTGTTATTTTAGGAACTTTTTTAAAGGCAATATTCGTCCCTTGTTTTGGTCCTTTGTCCTTCTCTATTTTTTTGATTTCCCCATAATTCTTGAGCTGCAATGTTGAAAGGCATTTGGTTGCAGTGGGTTGAATACTAAATTCTGGCAGTACTGACTTGAGAAGATACATTGCTGTGTGGCAGTTAGTAAGGTATTTATTCATTCATTCACTCATTTGATTATAATCAGTCATTTGAGGTTTACATAGTCATATAAGTCGTTGTAACTGATGCTCACATTTCTACGTGTGTGTGTGTGGGGAGGGCATAGATGCTATCAACTGTTCCTAATTTTGCAGAATGTTTGAATTTTTGCCTTATTTTGTTCTGTTCCTCATAGAGTTTGTGTTTTTATTCTGGCAAATGAATATGGATTGCTGACACTAATAACAATGACATTTAGGTTTCAGACTTAAAAACCAAGAAGAAACTTTGCAGCGTGGAGGGTGTGAAGTTCACTCCTTGAGTTATGTTATGCACCTAGTTCACTAATAAAAATTGAACTGCAAAATGCATACTACAAAATAATAAAGTAGAAAATAGTAGGTAGTCCCACACGAGTTAAAACGGTATATCCTTTATTGAAACACACAAACAAGCGATCCTAGTTGAGTGCAATAAAAAGCATCAAAACATTCATTATTTATATATAATCAGGTTAGTTGGAGCAAGGGAGTGGTTACAGAGGGTGGTTGTGTTAAGAGTAATAAAAGCATTAAACTCATTCCTTCAACCAAGTCCCCCTTCCCCTTAACAGCATAGTGTAAACTGAGACTGTGCTATCTTACAACTGAAACTAAAAAGCTAGAGACAAATTAAAATATATAAGAACAGCTTATTAAGGCTAACCTACTAATCCAAACTTTATTAATTAAGAAACCAGCTCACTAACAAAATGACTATTAAACTAACAAAAAGATCTAGCACTTGATATCTATCGGAATAAATACTGCTTTTGTACCAAATAAATATGTCATTGGGTTTGTGTGTAAAAAAAATATCATAATATTATTGAACATGTGTATAAAGCTACATGTGAACACCTAAGTAGGGTTAAAAACAATAGCTATAATTGCTAAGGTGGAAATGCAGTGAAAAATCTTAAAAATAAAGTATTAAGGCCCTAGGGATCTGCTCAAGTGTCACATCTAACTAAGAAAGTGCTTAGTCTGAATAAGAAAAAATGCACTCAAGAGTATCAGAGAACAGTACCAATGTCAGTTATTTCCAGTGTTTGATACCGATTTATAACAATATTAATATGTATAATATTAGTATGTAATGTCAGCATTAATCTGTACCATATCAGGCTTTTAATAGTCTTTTAAACAGTGGGGCAGTTTTCTGAGTTCTAGTATGCTTTTTATGGAGCAATAATAATTAAGCACTTGTTTTCTAAAATAGTTCAGTTTCAGCTGTCACAACTTAATAACCTTGAAAAAACATACAAATACAAAGCCTGTTTGTTATTCCAGCAAAATTCTGTATTTAAAATTATTTATTTATTTATTTAACATTTATTTTACCAGGATAAATCCAACTGGACATCATGTGTCCTTTTTCAGTGGAGTCCTGGGGAGAAAAGCTCCAAAGAAATAACAGTGTACATACATGCTTTAGCTAACAATAAAACTGGCATACAAGATAAGAGAAACAATGAAGTACAAAAAAACAATTATGTAGAACAATAAGATACTCAGGAGTAGTACCATTATTTACAATATATACAAAAAGTGCATTTCAGGTGAGAGCATAGTGTATGCATTAAATGCTTCAACTGGTCAATTACATATGGAAAAGTGGGTCTTCAAGGGGGGGGGGGGGTCTTTGCAGTTGCAGAGAGGGTTAGTATTGAGGTGTAATTTATGAAGGCCTTTAAAGGTGCCTGTGTGACTTTGTAGCCTAAGTTCAGGTGGGAGGGTGTTCCATGCTTTGGCAACATTATGGGAGAATAAGGCCTCCCCAGATCTGTTATTGCATGGATTAACTTCAATCAGGTTTTTGATACATGAACGTAGCTCCCTTTTAGGGTTGTGAAAGTTTAGCATGTCGGCAAGTGCAGGGCACTTCCCCGGATGGAAGAGAATGTGATGGACTATGATCAGTTGGTGGTAGCATAGGAGGTTTGGAAATTCTAACCAGTGCAGTTTAGTTAGGGACAGGCAATGGTGGGAATGTGATCTATTATTGGCAGTGAACCTAGCTATTTTATTGTAGCATGTAGAGAGTTTGTTCAGGTTGGTTTTGTTAATATTGGTGAGAACTGGAGAGGTGTAAAGTAATGTTGATAAGAGATGAGTTCTGGCTATTGTTGTTCTAGTCTCAGGGGTTAGGAATAGTTTGCAATGATATAGGCAACATAGTTTTTTATGGACTTTAGAGATACTTTGGGATATGTGCTTGTTGTATTTAAGTTGGTGATCAATAGTGATGCCTATGAGATTAGCCTCAGTTACTGGAGTGATTAGGGTGCCATTGGTAGACATGATGGTAAAGGTGGTGTTGCAGTGTTTGGTTGGGTGGAATAGTATTAGCTGTGTTTTTTGGGGGTTTAGTATTAGTTGGTAGTTGTTTAGCCAGTTCTCTACCTCAGTGAAGGATTCTTGGGCTTTACTTTGAAGTAACTGGATGTTTGTTGATGAGCAGATTAGGGTAGTGTCATCCGCATACTGGACAATGTTGGCTTTAGTGGTAGCTAGGGGGAGATTATTTGTAAATATGTTGAAGAGAAGGGGGCCAAGGATTGAACCTTGTTGGACACCACATGTGACAGGGAGTGGGGGGACAGGGAATTGCCCCATTTGACAGATTGTGACCGGTTGTTTAGGTAACTGTTAAACCATTGTAGAGTGGGGTCATCAAGGTTGAGTTCTGCTAGACAGGTGAGGGGTTTGTTATGGGAAACTGTATTGAATGCCTTGGATAGATCTAAGAAGGTGGCAGAGACCAGCTTTCCTTGATTCCTATGCAATTTTATGGTATTGGAAAGGTTAATTAGGGCAGTGTTGGTGCTATGGGAAGGTCTGAATCCATGTTGGGTTTTAGTTAGAAGGTTGTTGGTTAGCAGGTGGGTAAGGAGTTGGTGGTGGATACATTTTTCTAGAATTTTTGAGAGAGGTGATAGGATTGCAATGGGACGGTAGTTGGAGAGGTCAGTAGATGGACCTCCCTTGTGGAGGGGGATGATATATGAGATTTTCCATAATGAAGGAATAGTATGCAGGGCGATAGATCTGTTAATAAGTAGGGAGATGGGGTAGGTGATGGCCTTGGATGCAATTTGTAGATATTTAGCTGGAAGACTGTCGGCAGCTAGGGTAGTAGGTAAACCAAAAAGCACTAAACAAATGACAAACCCGGTAAACCAAATGAATGAGCTGTAGAAAGCACAAGTCCAAGGCTGACAATAAAAAATGTAAATTTAATGAAGTAAGCACACGCTTTCGGAGAACTCAATGGCGCTCCTTCCTCAGACAAAAAAGTTTTACATCTCTGAATAACAACCACATTTTTATACAATCAATTATGCTAATTAAGTGTGTTCAAACTAACAAATCACATAGACCCATAAGGGGGTGTGTTCCTATTACTAGCACCAGCAAACAAAGTACTTTCATCCTAAAAGGGACAAGTATAACAAACTAAAATCCTACTGCACCATAATTAAAAACCAACACAAAAAAGATTATTATAATCTTAAATAACCGTTGATCCAATTAACTTCTCATTAAACCTATAAGCTTATATGTGATTGTCTATGTGATTTGTTAGTTTGAACACACTTAATTAGCATAATTGATTGTATAAAAATGTGGTTGTTATTCAGAGATGTAAAACTTTTTTGTCTGAGGAAGGAGCGCCATTGAGTTCTCCGAAAGCGTGTGCTTACTTCATTAAATTTACATTTTTTATTGTCAGCCTTGGACTTGTGCTTTCTACAGCTCATTCGTTTGGTTTAGCTAGGGTAGTAGGTTTGAGTTTAGCTAAGAGATTTTGAATGGTAGATGTTGGTACTGGGGTGAGTGTGAAGGGGGTAGAGTTAGTCTGGTAGTTTAAGGGTTGAGGTTGGGTTGTGGGTGATATTGCACTTACCAGGTTCAGTATTGAAGAGATAAAGTAGTTATTGAAACTAGAGGCTATATGTGAATCAATACCTTTGATATCTGGGGGTGGTGTGGTGAGTTTTCCAGGCTGGAGGATGTTGTTCACTGCAGCCCAGAATTTCTGTGGGTTGTTGTTATGTTTCCTTTGTAGGGAAATATAGTGGTTTATCTTGTCCAACCTGACCTGTTTTTTTTGCTTTATTTCTGAGCTCAGCAAAGCTTTGTCTAGTTTTGGAAGTTTTGCATTTTTGCCAAGTTAACCAAGCTTTGTGTCTAGTCTTGAGTAAGATTTTAGTGGCTTTGTTTAACCAGGTAGCAGGGTTACTTCGCAATCTTATTGTTTTTAGTGGGGCTAGTTGGTTTAAAATCCCTAGGAATTTGGCATTAAAGTATTCTACTGCAATATACAGGGGGAGGGTTTTTATAGGAGCCCAGTCACAGGATTTTAGGGCTTCTGAGAATTGTGCTGGGGTGTGGGTGTGGATTTGTAAGAGAGCGGGGGTGTTGGTAGATTTTAGTTTGTGCCGAAGGAGAAAGGTTGGGTTATGGTCACTGAGGGAATCAGGTAGTATCCCTTATAGGTGGTCAGTATTGGGCTGGTTAGTCAGGATCCAGTCTAAGATGGATTCACGTTTGGTGATTTTGTCAATTCTTGTGGGTGAGTGTATGAGTTGTACGAAATTATATAGGTTTATGTGGTTAGTAGCTATGCGTGAGTGTATGGTGTGCCAGTCTATGCTGACATCACCTAGGAGTACAGTTTCTTGAGACAGGGAATGGGAAGCCCAGCAGAGTATAGATTCTAGTGTCTTAATGTTGTCTCCTGGTGATATATAAATGCTGAGTAGGTCTAGTTGTTTGTGTTGATTTAGTAGGATTTTGGTGAATAGGGTCTCGGCAGTGTTGAAATCTGGGGTTTCTTTTTCAGGTAGCTGAAATTTTAAATTGGATCTGTAAAGAAGGGCAATGCCACCACCTTTTCTGTGAGGTCTGTCTACTCTTAATATATTGAAACCAGGTGAAGTTATGAAGTTATCTTTAATGTGGGGTTTAAGCCATGTTTTTGTAATCACTATAATATCTGGGTTATATACAAAGATGGTTCCATGTAACTGTTCTATTTTATTTATGATACTGCGAATATTAGGTTTAGTATGAGTATATCAGTGGATTTGTGTTTAAATGGGAGATTGGGGTCAGGTGTCGTATGGGTGTTGTTTGTTGGGCCAGGGATGGGGTGAATATTACCTCCTAGTAGTAGTTCAGCTGCAATGCTGGTGATGGTTTTAAGGTAGAATATAGTTAGGAAGTGATATTTGAGGCTAAGGTGTTTTTTAGATTGTGAGGTATAATGGATAGGAGAGGTGAGTTGTAACATTAAAGGGTAATAGATAATTAGTTGTGTGTTTGGAGGTATGGAGGGGTTGTTTGTGGTGTATGGAAGGGTGGATGATTTGATACAGTACATGGTGTTAAGTGGGTGGTGATAAGTAAAGACAGATGGATAGTGAAGGCAAGAGTAATGGGATGATATGGTTGTGGGAGAGTGGTGTTGGTAACATGGTAATTGAGTTCTCTATGTGAGAGGCCTGTGGATGGTTGTTATATGAAGTTTTGTGGTTAGAATAGAGGGTGCTTTGGGTTTGATGGAGTGAGAGTGTGATTTAATTTTAATTACATGCAGTATAAACAAAATCTTTTAAGTTATACAATAATAACATCAGGCAGAATACAATTAAAATAAATATTTCAATGTCAAAATAGATAAGAGTAAATGCATACAGTAGTAGGGTTTCTTACACTATTGATATTCTAATCAGATACAGTTAAGTAACTAACTTATACAACATATAAAACAGATGTTGTTGCCCTTTGGTTTATTTCTTACTTGTGCGGGCACAAATTCTGTTTGTTGCTTTTGTACAGCATATAAGAAGTACAGCACACCTAGGGTAAGCTTACACCAGAGATTAGCCTCACTGCTGTCCACTAACTGATGGCAGCTGTGAAAAATCTATCAGACCAGCCCGCTTGGGTCACCGGAGAAAAAACAGTCCCTGGGGACAAAAGAGTCCTTATGGCCAGTGCTAGAATTCAGCAAAGTCCCTTCCCAGTCTGTCGTTCATAAAACTGCTAAATCCACCAAACTAGCATTCTCTTAAAGCAAACACACTTCTCCACTTCCTGGCCTCTTCCTGCTCTGTTATGTAGATTCACACCATCCACTGCTCTCTCTGTTTCTGTTGCTCCACAAGCGTGTGCATATAAAATCGGCATGAGTCTGGCTCTGGCAGCACCAACAGAACAGTGGCAGCATAACTCAGTTATATCTTCACCTTACGTACTTTCTTTTTTTTCTCCTTATTCTTCTCTTTTTCCCTACAAGCTTTCTTGCCTCAGGAGATCGCGATTTATGTATTCCACAATGAAGTATTCAAGAAACTGTCATGTAGCCTCCAACCAAGTAAAAAATTAAATCAGACTGAGTATAGCATTAATTTACGCTAATAAAGTTACTTGTCGGTGATTTCCAAGCTCAGTACTTCCTGGAGATGCATATCTCTTAGCACTGATGTCATCAGTAGGCGTTGCATTGCCGAAAATAAGAAGCAAAGAAGTTGATGGTGTTTTCTGGTTGAATGGATGATTATGAAGCAGTGGAAGCTAGTGGATAGCCTGCACGAGGTGAGTAACATGCAGAAATTGTCTCTTCTTGTATAGATTGCTCTAAGCGTTCCTAGTCATGGTTGCTGGCACAAAAGTTAGTCCTCTGTTTAGCACAGTTCTCTCATGCTGGTCTAAACGATAGATAGACAAATTCACTAACCTGTTACTAGATAATTCTGCCAATCTGAAATATTACACCCTCATTGAGATTATAAAGCTCTGTCTCAGGAAGACCCTTTCTTTGAAATACTGAAATTACTCCATCTTGGATACTGTTCCACGTAGCATTTGCTCCAGCACGTCGCTGTTGGGTTCCCCGTTCATCCAACAGTGTCTGATCTCTGTTGCCCAGATCGGTTAGACTGGGTGAACTCATGAACTTCAACCTTTATATTTTGATGTCCCTGGAACTGGGTTCAGTAATTTGACAGTGATTCAGCGTTTCTTACTGCTGTAAGCGGCCATGCGGAATGGCAGAAGCAAAAATCAGACAGTTGTTCCAATAATGGTGTCAGTATAATAACACAAAGAGAACAGTCTTCAAATGCAATACATCTGTTATATCTTATGTTGATTTTCTAGGGGCTCTTTCAGTCGTGTTGCATAGTATACATTGAACTGAAATGTATAACATGTCGCTGTCTATAGCAGAACAGATTATTTGCCAAAAAGGAATAAACATACCGTGAAGAACACCGGATAACAAAGGGTAAAGATCTGTATGCGCGATCTTCTGGAATCAAAAAGTAATAACTGTCCCTGATCTTGGCCCTTTGTATACCATTAATTTTTATCTTTCTCCATGATTGTTGAGCTAAATAGCTGAGTGAGCTGACAAGATAAGTCTGTTTGTTATTCATGTATTTAGGCATTCATTTGATTGCAAGCATCTATAATCAAAGTCATATAATTTGCTGTAACTGCTTGTCTCATCTGTATGTATGTGTAGGGGGTTAAAACTACTATAGCCAATTATTATTCTTTATTTTATTACATTCTTATATCAGAGATGTACACAGTCAATACCACTGGCTTTAATGGCTGGGTACAGGAAGCTGACTTTGGATGAAAGTGATTGACACTGTTGTCATATGTTCATTTTAAGTAGTCATTCTCCTGGCTTTTTAGAGTTAGTGTGCAATTTTCTGAAGCCAGCTAGAATATCTTACTGGGTCTGTTTTTAAAACAATGAGAAACTGGAGATGTACACTCAATAAGATGAATGAAACTGAGACTTGTCTCTTACGAAAATGACTGCATATAGGTGCTGATGGGGTTGCAGTAGATCTAAAAGTAACAGGTTGCCCATAATTGCTTTCACCTTTATCACATTCAGTTGTCAGCACTGCACTCTTCATCTTCTTCTTCATATTTTGACTATACCATTATACGTTAGCCTTTCCTACCCCTCTATTCCTTAAATTCCAGAGAAGCTACTAGGACAATCCAACTCTCTTCTTTTATAGAAAACACTTCTCTCCTTTGCTATCCTCTACCAGCTTCCAGAATCCACCATCACTGAATCTCCTACTGCCCTGCAACTTCTTTCCCTCTTCATTGCTAATTCCCCACCACCTGACATCTATAAATTCCAGATACATGTACTTAATTATGCTGTCTTCAGCTTATCCTCTATTCTCCTCCTGCTGTGCTATCTGCCATCTTACCATGACTTAACAATATCTCTCAACATCTGTCTGACGTTGTCCCATCCACCTATCCATACATCCTCTTTACATTCTCCACACATTGCACCAAATCTATTTAATATTGCCCCTCAACCTTATTCCAAATATAGACTGATTAACTGCACTTCAACTCAAACCAAAACAAAATTAAGTGCAAGAATCATCTCCAAAAAATAGTAGGTATAATTCCCCAGTATATTAAAATCCTTCTAGGAGAAGATATACAGCCTAATCCTGGACCCATCTATCTCAATGAACACAAAGATACTTCTCTTCCACGCACTTCTCTATCCCAGTAAATGACAATCCCCAACCCCTGTCATCTACTTTTTGCTCCAATAAATGTTATAAACATAAGAATTAAAACTGCTGATCTACATGCCTGGATTACTCAACATAACCCTAATGTTCTTTCTGTAACAGAAACCTGGCTTAAAACCAGCATAAATGACTCAGAAGCTGTACCTTCTGGATATAATATCATCCATAATGACCATATAAAGAGGAAAGGTGGTGGTACTGCTTTAATATATCCCAGGGCCTACCACATTTTCCCTTACAGCAAACCAACACCAAAAGTCAGTTCAGCAGAGCTTCTTACTGCTTTCCTCAAATAAACAATTATAAACAGATATGTATTACTGTCCCTTATATCCCTCCTAGTGACAATATGGCTATACTGGAAACTATCATACATTGGATATCCTTAACATTTCCACAAGAAAAAATATTACTAGCTGATGTGAATGTCAATTTCTTGGACATAAACTTTAACTCCCCTACATCTAACATGAACTTATATGGTTTCACACAACTAATTAATAGTCCACACATTATAGCAAGACATCATCATCATCATCATCATCATCTTCTTTCAGCTGTTCCCGTGAGGGGTCACCACAGCAAATCACCTGTTTCCATTTCTTCCTGTCCTCTGCATCTTGCTCTGTCACACCAACCACCTGAATGTCCTCTCTCACCACATCCATAAACCTTATCTTAGGCCTTCCTCTTTTCCTGTTACCTGGTAGCTTCATCCTTAGCATCTTTTCCCAATATACTCAGCATCCCTCCTCAGCACATGTCTAAACCAACATAATCGTGCCTCTCTGGCTTTGTCTCCAAACCTTCCAACCTGGACTGGCCCTCTAATATACTTATTCCTAATCCTGTCCACCCTCATCACACCCAGTGCAAATCTTAACATCTTTATTTCTGCCACATCCAGCTCAAGCTCCTGCCTTTTTGCCAATGCTACTGTCTCCAACCCATATAACATAGCTGGTCTCACTACCCTCTTGTAGACCTTCCCTTTCACTCTTACAGGTACTCGTCTGTCACAAATCACTACTGACACTATTCTCCACCCACTCCATCCTGCTTGTACTCTCTTCTTCACCTCTCTTCCACACTCACTGTTACTCTGAACTATTGACCCCAAGTATTTAAACTCATCCACCTTCACCACCTCTACTCCTTGCATCCACACCATTCCTCTATCCTCCCTCTCATTCACACACATATATTCTGTCTTAGTCCTGCTGACCTTCATTCCTCTTCTCTCTAGAGCATATCTCCATCTCTCCAGGGTCTCCTCCACCTGTTCCCTACTCTCACTACAGATCACAATGTCATTTGCAAACATCATAGTCCACGGAGACTCCTGTCTGACCTCATCTGTCAACCTGTCCATCACCATTGCAAATAAGAAAGGGCTCAGAGCTGATCCTTGATGTAACCCCACCTCCACCTTAAACGCATCCATCACTCCCACCGCAGACCTCATTGCTGTCACACTACCCTCGTACATATCCTGTGCCACTCTTACATACTTTTCTGACACTCCTGACTTTCTCATACAATACCACAACTTCTCTCTAGGCACCCTGTCATATACTTTCTCTAAGTCTACAAAAACACAATGCAACTCCTTCCAACATTCTCTGTACTTCTCCATCAACACTCTCAGAGCAAAGATCGCATCTGTAGTGCTCTTTCCTGGCATGCAACCATACTGCTGATCACTAATCATCACATCCCTTCTTAACCTTGCTTCCACTACTCTTTCCCATAACTTCATGCTGTGACTGATCAATTTTATCCCTCTGTAGTTACTACAGCTCTGCACAGCACCCTTATTCTTAAAAATTGGTACCAAAACACTTTTTCTGCATTCCTCAGGCATCCTCTCACTTTCCAAGATTTCATTAAACAATCTAGTTAAAAACTCCACTGCCATTTCACCTAAACACCTCCATGCTTCCACAGGTATGTCATCTGGGCCAGCAGCCTTTCCAGTCTTCATTCTCAGACATCAAATTCCCTATTAGACTGCATCCTAGTATCAGACCCAACAAATACTCCACCATAGGTACAATGTCAGACTCTCTCAGGGATCATCTCCCAATATATATGACCGGACATCTCACACATTCAGTTAAACAGCATATTTATAAAATAACATGCAATCGTTCCAAGTTTAACCCAGAAATGTTCATTATTACACTATCATCTATTAACTGGAACTTCTGAAAAATCCTCCCCATACATGATGTTGTACATGAATTCAGTACAACTTTTCTAAATATCCTAAATAGCCTTGCAGTTCCTACAGGGAAGAGACTAAAAACAAATAATGCAATTTGGTTATCCAAAAAAAGTAGAATGCTAATGCAGGATACAGAAAAAGCATGGGGCTAGTAGAGATAATTTCAATACATGTAACAATATGGTGTTAAGTTACACCTTAGATGTAAAAGGGATTGAAAATATTATTACCAAAAATTGATCAATGTTTGATTGTGAAGAGAGTACTAGGTCAAATGAGGCACTGAGACCTACTTTTACATATAAGAGGAAATACAACATTAAAGATCTTTAAGAGAGGCCACTGCATAATGAGTTAGGTGCTTGGCCAGTCACCCTTAAATGTGGTAGGTGCAAACAATGTAGATACATTGAAAGTAACTACACTGGTTGGCTTTACAACCAGATTGCAAGGTTTGTTACAGGCAGCAAATATAACGTGGTCTGAAAGGGTTGTTTACCTTGCCTTTTGTATCTACTGTCAAGCATTCTATGTTGGAAATACAGTTAATGGGCTTAATCAAAGAGTATACCAACATTTATATTGCATTCAGAAGCTGGATAACAAACATGCCCTGGCCCGACATTCTATATGAAAGATTTGATAAGTTAAATTTTTTTTATTCTTGAACAAGTTTCTGCCAATCCTTATTCTGGTGACTGGAAAAAAATGTTATTACATCAAGAGATGTTGTGGCAGCTAAGATTAGATGCTGCCACTCCACCTCGTATTAATGAAGTCATTTTTATCACCAGTGAGTTAAAGAAGAGACATTGCATGGTGTAGTGTCTTATATATGTGTTTATGTTTATCACTGGTAACAATGCTTTGATGGAGTTGTGTTACATCTGCATATAGTATGTACCTTATATTTTATTTTTGTTTACATTTTTGCTATTATACTTTTTATTGTTTTGCCATTTTATTTTTAAGAGGTATGGTGCAGAAACGAGACTGTTTTCATTGAACTTTTGATGATTGGTTCACTGAGGAGGTGGGTTTCATGGCCTGGGTAATTTAACTCGGTTGTTCATTCAAATAATGGCTCTGATGATGTCTGTAAATTGAGAGACAAAAGCACTTAACCATTTTTAGTTACTTAGTTTATTGAAGAGTTTATATTCCTCACCCAACCACCTTTTTAGTGTTTTTAGGTTTTTGTTTTTGGTTGTACACTTATTTCGGGTTTCTCCATTCTGTTTATTTTTGCTCAGTATGAATGCCTATATAGTGCATGGAGCACAGTGATTACACACCAAAGTTTGGAAAAAGGCAGCTCAGTTGTGTTAAACTGGTGCAAAACTCAATCATAATGACTTTTAAGCATCTCTTGCTAAAGTTGTTAAGGTCGAGTCCAGTGGTAGGCAGTCAAATCTGCCAGTACTGACCAATAAATGACAGCAGCAGTACTGCTGTCCAAAGGGATAACATGTCCCTTCCTCTTACAAACTTTGAAAGCAATAAGAATAACAGGATGTGTTCAACTGAATTTTCTTTTCCTAAAAGAAACTAATGCTGAAACTCAAATGCATGAACCTATTCAGTGACTTAATCCTCCATGATCTGTCAACCATAGACTTTATGAGGAAATGCCCAAACAAATGAGGCAAAATCTGGACTTTCTGCAGAAATCTTGATAGTTGAAAACCATGAAAGTTGAGTGTAAATATAATGGAAAGCATTACACTGCCTTTCTGACAGCTCACCCTTAAGTGCTTTACAGCTTTGAAAGCAGTCAAAACACTTAGCATTTTTTTTTTCTGTAATTCGTAGTACATGGAATAGATAAAGTTCCATGAACTAGAAAGAATTATGATTGGGTTGCCAATCATAATTCTTTATTATGTGTTCTTGGCTTCCATGTCTCAAACACACAATAAACAGTTTTTGATTGGAGACCTGATCATAATCCTCTACATCTATATCTCTCTATATTTATATGTATATCTATGTCTATATCTATAGCTATCTTTAAATATTTGTCTCTCCCTATATATTTATATCTGTCTATATATAGATAGAGAAAGAGAAATGTCTATATTACTTAAATGCAGATATATTGCAGCATCCTCTCAGAATACAATGTAGCTGTGTATAAATAATTTATTTTCTACTTTTTACATAAGTTCCCTTTCATGAAATGACTTGGGGCTGACTACCGATATTTTAGTGCATGCACTTAGTAACACAATGGAGTCTTCAATAAAATATATCTGTTGTTTTTAGCCTGTAAATTAAAAAAGTGTTAGCAGTATGTATTTACACCCTACATTTCACTTTTGTCTTTACTTTGCAAAGAATCTTCTTATACCAAGTCATTAACATTACTTTCACAGACCATCTTATGTCCAAGTTGTATCCTTACCATTTCTTTTCCTGCATATACTTTATATGTATAATACTGCAAATAGACTCTTTAAGACCACCCTCCAACCCTCATAGTAAAGTCTTTTTTTAATTTCTCCACATTGTTTGGGTTTCTAATACCCTGACAGCAATTGGTTATGGTCCAAACAAACACTGCATAATCTGCATGTCTCTGTCTGAAATAGTCCTCCCCTGCAGCCGTCTACTCCACAGATTACTCATCCAGCACCTCCTAAACTGCTGAGTGGAGCATACTCCTCCTACATGTGTCTGCCTTACTGTAACTGCTTATATATAATAATGGTGTATGTCAGGGTCCCGATCTACATAAGACAGAGACCCTCACTATCACTCTTCAAGAGGAACCTTGATGAGTGGATGGCTAACAGAAAGTTCACACCGGGGATCACACCAACAGCACTACTAGATAGGGGGCAAGGGTACTAGCTGCTAGTACAAGAGTCTAGGGAACTACTAAAGGGGCGGTGAATACCGCACAACGTGGCTGGGCTAATATATGCCTTCGGGCAGATAGCCCAGTACCAACCTATGAACCCATGAACCTATGAACATTGCAAAAACTGCAAAAAAGTTATCGCATGTTGCAAGGTCGTACTGCAGTACATAACCATATAAATCCAGATAGTGGAAGTGGGCCTTACCCCAGTCAAAGAGCAGCTGCATAGGACTGAGACAGGGCATTATTATACCCATTCACTGTCATGGCATGATGATTTATAATAGGTGTCCTTAAGCATGGATCTAAAGCATATCTGAAATCACCAGTCCCTGGTTAAAATCACCCCACACACAAACTGCTGCTTTGCCATATGTTGGAGTCATGGTAGGACCTATACAAAGTGTCTGCCTGGGTGGTCAGACACTTTATATATTATACCCTCTGCATTACAGACCACCTGGCAGCAGAAAGAAGGGAACCCCTTAAGGTCAGTATACATTATTCTATACTCCCCAATTGGGTCTTGTTTTGCAATGTAGGTGCAGTCTATGGCCTCCAGTTGTTGTTGTTTGTCTTTCGGCTTTTCCCGGTTAGGGGTCGCTACAGCAGAACTCCAGTCCACTAATGATTGGCAGTAGATTTTCACGAATGCCGAGGTGCCAGCTCGACGTCCAACCTTCAATGAAGGCACGCCCATCTACGCATGTCTTTCGAATGCCCACCCAACCATGGGGAGAACATGCAGACTCCACACAGAAGGCACTCCCTGAACTCCAGCCGAGAATTGAACGGGAGAACCTCTTGCTGTATTAGCTCCTCCCATGGTGTTGGATCTCTCCTCTGCAGTGTGTAGAATCCACATATGCCCCCCATATGATATAGCATAACATTGAGAAACATCCTGGGATACATCAGTCATGTCACCCACTGGTCACTGAAAGGTCTGTGTTGCTAGAATTGCCAAACCCACCTTATTCTCTGGAATGATAGGTACTCCATGCATCCCATGGGCCTGCATATGAGGACAACAGATCTCAACCAGCTCATGCATGATATCTCTGTCCACATACAAGTGGTTTGCAATGTCAGTGCAATGGAGGGTATAATATGTAATGGATGGCTCAATTCCACAGAAGGCAAACACATGCAACACCACAACCACTATCAGTGATAATAGCCTCATGCATATTCAAATTAACTGGAGTCATGACTAAATATTTCACTCATACATGCTTTCTTGGTCTGTCTCTCATAAGCTATTTAGCTGTGATTAACAAATCTGGAGTTGGCACCTTTATATGTTTATGAAGCACTCCACCATATTATTTAATCTCATTTGTATCTAGGGTTGCCCTTATTTTAATACTGTTGCTCATTACCATGTCACTATACCCTCATTTCCAAATTATGCAGGCCACATAATCTCTTGGGTTTCACTACTTGCTCATTACCATGTAATTATACTGTATTTGCATATTATGCAGGCCACAGAATCTCTTGGCTTTCCCCACTTTAGATCAGCATTTCACTGAATAGACTCCACACTGTGAGATGACACTTTTCACACCAAATCTTCTACTATGATGCAGAAATTGTTTCTGAATTACAGCTTGGATTCCAATTATTCCACATTTGTAAGACAGAGCCAACAACAGTTTTTAGTAAGCAAGTCAGTATATAAACTGTCTATCAACTACCTGTAAAGCAGCTACATCATATGTTTTGAAAAGAAAATAGTTGAGTTTATTTTGAAAGGATGGGGGTGTTTGCTGCTACCTAATTTTTTTAGGAAGGATGCAACAGCAGACTAGAGCTATTTGGAGAAGGCCTGTTTTACAAATATTTGTGCTGAAGAAGGTCTTTTCAAGGTTAGCACATTGCCGTGTTTTTGCTCTGAGACCATATAAGCTGGTTGTTGTAGAATGTCTTGAAGGGAAAGGAAGGCATATATGCTGATTTATTATTATTTGAATCAGAAAGTAGCAAGAAGTTGTATCAGCTTGCCTTTACCAATTGCCCATTTTAACAATTGCAAATGTAGGCGGTGCTGAGTTCTAGGATCAGGTAAGAAAACTGCATTCTTTGCAATGTTTTATTTTTGGCAAGTAATACATTTTTTGCCAGTGACATTATTGGTTGAAGAACATATACGTCATATCATCTACCCTTGATGTTGTGTAGCCCACAATACAGACAATGGCCTGTTTACATTATGTCCTACCCCAATCAGTTTAAGCTGAGAAATGTACTGTCATCACTTTGACGGCATGCAATGCCTTCTCCTATGAATGCACACTCCCACAAATGTGCCTTCAAAGGTTACTAAAAATAGCTTAGTAGGCTCATGCAGACATCCAGATATATAGTGCTACAAAAATGCTCCTCTGATAAGATGTTATTGCAGAAGAACAGACTACCTCCCTCAATCAGAATGAGTGAGCCAGAATAGGATACCTACTCCCAGAATCCCTCACTGGCTCCTCAAACACCTTAATCACTAATTGTTTATAGGTTTCCTAGGATGCATTCAGGGATTTATGTCTCAGTGTCATGAACCTTGCTGTCCAGTGTTAAATTAAATTAATCTAACTGAAAAAAAGTATATAAGCCACCATTTTAAACATTACTTAAATTGAAGAAATGAATGGGATAGCAGAGGATTCTTAGCAATCACTGGAAAGCAATCATAAATGGTAATGTAGCATCAATGAGGAGAACATCTACAGAACAATGGTATAATTTAATAAAGAAATGTCAGCTATATACCGCCATTAACAGTGAATAAGCACAGGTATTTTGTAAATAGGTATGCAAATGTAACTTTTAGCAATCACCCAGCTGACAACACATGGGTATGAATTAATTTAAGATATAAACTAATATGGAAATGAAAACTTATCAACAAGGGATGGCACAGTGGTGCAGCAGTAGCATTGTCATCTCACAGGAAAAGGTTCTCCTATTTGATTCTTGACTGGGATGCCTTCTGCGCAGAGTGTGCATGTCCTCCCTGCTTTCATGTGGGTTTCCTCTGGGTGGTCAGGTTTCCTCCCACATTACAAAGACATGCATTTGGAACATTTCTCCCTGGGCCTCCACTGAAAATTGTCTTTGTTCCAAGTCAGACTTTGCCAGTTAACAAATGTTAAATAAATAAAGAAGTGGTGATCCATCCATCAGCATCCCCTTTTCCCATTTTTGCACAAGGGGTTGGGGTGTCATGTCAACAGCGATAATCATCCAAAGCCAAGGTTCATACAACTGAATGGCTAGACCTGCTGTGGTTGTTCTTTCATACCACACACACTCACTGGCCAGTTTAATGTGTCCAATCCAGCTATTGCATGTCTTTGGAATGTGAGAGGAAACTGACCGATGGAGGAAACCAACATGAACATAGGGAGGACATGCAGACTCCACACAGAAGCACCTCAGCTGAGAACTGAACTTGAAAACCTCTTACTACAACATAATAACACTATCCGCTGTACCACTGCGCCATCTAATAAGTTGTGATAACTTGTATATACATCTGTCTATATAGAGATTTGGGACAAGGTTCATCAGAACTACAATGATACTTATATTTTTAGAGAGAGACAAACTCACATAAGATTAGGGAATGATGAGTGTTTAGAGTATGATATTGGTTGGATGCAGATGACACCAATATTCTTACAGACCAGGTAATGTTAGCTGATATCATATAACAGCACCGGAATACTTAATGTAAAACTTGCCAAATGTTTCTCAATTAGTAACCTTAGCATCTACAAGTAACAAAAATCTGCCCACGTACAGAACAGCAATAAAAATGTAAGAAATGTGGTGGTAGTAAATCATAATGTTTTTAATGTAGAAGCGCATAATAAACATCCATTAAAATAAATTCAGCTGTATATTATGGTTGACATCAATGGTCACATTTCTGTTGTGGACTACAAAAATGCTCATGCACTCTAACAATGTAAGGACTGGCTCAAAGTCAGTGGGAATCTATTACCATGGGTCTGTGTGTACCAGATATGCATCCTCCTCTAGTAGGATGTCACAAAAAGCATAAAAGACCTTTTTATGAACATTATCAGTGCACCTAGTTGATAGGTTTGCCACTTGTCTCTCTTTCTATATTTCTGTCTTATGTGTGTGTGGGACGGGGCTTGAAAATGGTAAATGTGTTGATACTTTATATGAAAAAATATTTTCTGATTTTTCTCTAGATGTCACATAAATCGTTAACACTGTATTTACATTATCTTAGCAAATAAACTGTTATAAATAACCAACATTTACATCTGTCGCTGCTTATGTAAATTTCTCAGAAGACATAACAACTGCCTTTATACCCCTGACTGATCTAATTGCTTCTTTTTGCTATGAAAGGTGAGTGCTAAGTTCTCCTCCTCTCTGCAGTAAAAATAGTGAAAAATAGTTCCACAGCTTTCTGTCTTTTTTATATCAGCTGCAGTGTTCCTGACATTAGCAGGATTAATTGCCATCAAAGATTGACAGCAGTACCTGACTGGGTAAACTACAGATTTAACTGTCTGTGTCTGTGATTTGTCATGCAAGCAGAGACAAATTCCTCTGTAAAGTGTGTGAGAAGTTAAGTTTAAAAAAATGTAGGTGGGCTTTCCCTTCCTTTGATTCCAATACAAGGAAATAAAAGCTTTAAAAATGTACAAGCATGTTTCTCGTACCTATGCAATACTGGAACCATATGGTAAGGAGAAAAAAAACTAAGGATTGAGTTAAACTGTAGGAGAGGGTGGAGTTTTCCTTTAATTTAATTTATCTCTCTCTCTGCTCTAATCTATCTGTCTGTCTAACTATCTATGTATCTCTATGCATATTTGTCTGCTTTCAGTTTTTACTTCATGTGTCTGTTTATTGTAGTTAATGAGATACAAATGCATTTCATTTACCTTAGTAGAATTATATCACACTTAGTTGCACTTGCGGATTCCCAGAATAACTGTGGAATATTTCCACCATTGCAAGCATTTTTCTTCATTGCCATTATACAAATCTGATTAAAAGAAATTGGAATTTGCAAACTCTGTTAGAAATTTTATCTGTACACATGAAAATTCAGCACTACTATGCAAACACCTTAAAGGAAAATGATGCTTTGCGTCTGTGAGACTATTAACAAGTGTTAGCAAGCAATGGTTCACAGAAATACTTTTAACACCTTATTTCAACTATCTATTTCTAAATTGTTGACTATGGCTTGCAAAAATTTCCCAAAGGAAGGCACGTTTCTAAACATAAAAGGGGAGAGTGTATGATCTTTAGTAAATATTTTCAGATGAATTATAGAAAGGGCAGAGCAATTCACCCTACCACATTGATTTAATTGTTCTCTTATAATAAACAGGCAGGTGCTTAATCACTTCAATTGTAAATATAATGACTATGATTCCAGCTGTTAGATTGATTTCACAACCTGAGCCTACTCCTTGCAACCATCTTTAGTACCTTTAATTTACTGTGCATCTATCAAAGGTGCATATATGGTGAACTTTAATGAATGTGCTAATTTGGCAGATTGTTTTCATGACAGTATGAATGTTTTCTTAATTTACCTTAATAAATAACATGGCAATCTCTGAAGAATAAAAGTTCCATTTCTTAAGCTTCCCAGTGAGTGCTTTACTGAAGATTTTAATTTATTCTTGACAAAAAGAGAGTTATAATTGGCTGTAACAATTTAAGAATAAAAAAGAAACTAAGTGACAAGCATTATGATGTTAATTTATTAATCCTTATTTCTCATAAAGAGATTATGCATTTCATTAACTGAAATTAGACTGCCACTCACTGAAAGGATTCTAGTTTTATCATTTTGGGTTAGATGTGTTAATCATTACTTTTCTGATAAAATGTTATTAATTTAATGATTCACTTCTAAACAACTGGCAGCAAGGTCAGCAAAAACAAACAGTATAGCACTTTTTACTGACAGGCACTGTGATGAGCCTCAGCAAAATCATAAACATAAGACATGAGCAAAACATTATAACTTAATTACATTATTACTGTTAACAAACTATGATCAACAAGAGACCAGTGTGAAAAGAATGAAATCAAATTATTAGCATTTGCCATGACATATTTTTAAACATGATAGTACAGTTCTGCACATTGCTTATCTATAGGTCTGGCAATGCCATTCCTTGCAAAACAATAACAGAGAATTCTGAAGGCATGAGGTCCTCAGTGATAAAACAATGGCTAGCTAACTCAACTTCCAGTTAAAAAGAAAGGCACATAGCAGGTCTAAATATCATCATCTTAACCTGCAGAAAAAAAGCATAACGCTTATATTACTATGGCTGTCTTTGATGCAGTAACAAAATTCTGAATTATTCATAAAACTGTAGTCTAAATAAGGTATTAAAATGTTGTATTCTTGTGATGAAATTACATGAAGCAGGTTAATTTCTTCAAAAACAGCACAATACCAAAGCAAAATGTTGAATTCCTTCCTAAATGCTAAAGCACCGCACCTTCCAGACAGTTAGACAACTGGATATTTACAACCTGTGATGACATTATTATCTTTGTCTTGCTTAAATGAATCAGATCCTTTATGTCCTATTGTTAGTTCAGTACCCTTGAATGTTTCTTTACAATGGGCAGCAACCAAATGCCAGTAAACAGTAATCCACCACTAGTATGTTGTGACCACACCCCTTTAAGAAAGTCACATATATGAGTACTTTATTATTTGTAAGAACTTGCAGAAAAGGCATAGAAAATAATACTTGTGTATTTCTCCCATTTCTAAATGCATGCCTAGTCATGCCAGAGGAAATAAAAGTTCTTCTTTACACCTCGCTAATCTTAATCAGTAGTGACTGCAACACTGCGATGTTTAGCCTATAAAGTAGTCACCTGACGTAACTTAAAAGCCAACAGTGATGTCTTACTAGAAAAAAAAAGTCATAGAATTGGAAAATTATTTAGGACCTGTCATTCTATTTTGTTTCACATAGGTTACTTATAGGTGACCTCTGCTTGCTCTGTAATGGAGTGTGTGATCCAGTTCAGTTTGCAAGATTAACTAGTGAAATGTGCCACTAGTGATTCTAACAGTGAAGTGGAGAACTTAATGCTAAAAATAAATAGTACTAAAAAAATAACAGTGCATTATGCAATGCTTTCCATGATTATTATAGGTTCATAGGTATGTATTAGGCGAATGACCACCAGAGCCTTTATAAGCCTAGCCATGCGACCCAACCCAGTTGTGCCCCTGTGTATCATGGGTGATTAGATAGAATGGATTATTATTAGGTAGGTTAGTTACGAAATTTCTAGATGTTATGTGTGTGTGGGAAGGGAATGTTAGTTTGGACATTACTCTCTGCCTCTGTCTGAGACATGGGACCAGACCCAGGGTAACTTTCCCATTTCCATCCATTGGTCAAGGTTATGCTTAAATATGGTTAGGAATGGACTCTGCTTCACATGGATGGGAAGACTGCTCCAGAGCATGGGGATCCTCTGAGACACATGTATGTCTCAACACCGTGTCTTATTTATATCATAAGCAAAATTCAAATCCTTTGATCTAGCAGTTCTGAAGCTTTTTCTGTGCAGATGAGCAAAAGATCTATCAGATCAGGATCCAAATATGCCTTGTTTGCCAGGTATAGATCACCTCTCAGTAACCTGTAGAGACATAGTATAGAGATAGGGCTTTAAGACAATCTGTATAGGAAAATATGTTTATACCCTGCATTCTCCTGGTAAGGAACCTTTGTGGGCTTTCCAGTTGCTGCATATGTCTGGTCAGGTACATGTCGAAATGGTCTGATAAGGGCCAAATAAAGTGGTACTATGACGTCCTTGTACCTGGATGCCATGCCCTTACTTATAAGTTGGATAACATAGAATGATTTTCTTATCACCTTGGCCATGTGTTGTTCAAAGACCAGAATTCTGTCTACATATGCTTCTAGGTCCCTGACTACCAGATCAGCTTTTAGGAGTGTCTTAGCATTCACATTATTAGCCTGGGTGACAGTTTTTCCAAAAGGCACTATAATGCATTTTTGTCATTGAGATTTAATTCATGACTTTTGCAGCAGTCATTTGTATATGTTAGATCATTTTGTAAGATGTTTGTTTCATGAAGGAATCCATGTTAGCTCCCAATTTGCAGTCATCTGTGAACTTGTCAGTCAAAGGCCCTTGACCTTATTTTTTACATCTGAGAATTAGATGCCAAATAGGAGCTGTCACAGTATGGAGCCCTGAGGTACCCCACTGGTGACTAGTCTCTTAGTGGAGGTGTCATCACCAGTCCTAGCTTCCTAGGTCCTGAGTGTGAGATACATGGCAATCCAGTCAGTTATGTAGGGGATTATGCCCAGTTTGGTGAGTTTGTCAACTGTACCTGAGTGGAGTAATGTACTGGACACATTAGCCAGGTCCAGGTAGGTGGTATGCGCCATTTTCCCCTCATCCATTGCCTAAGTGACCTTCTCAAAGAAGTAAACCAGATTTAGTAGGCATGACTTTCCCTTTGCAAAGCAAAACTGGGTTGGTTCTAGTGTCTGAAGGTTGCCTATGTCTTTGTTAAACATTTCCATGATAATTTGTTCTATGGCTTTGCATATTAGACTAGTCAGACAAATAGGTCTCTAGTTTCCAGGGTCAGTTGTTGGTCCACCCTTGTGAAGTGGGATAACCATTACATCCTCCATTCCTGTTGTTCAAAGCCTGTTTTAAGGCTATAGTTGAAAAGTGACTCAAGTGGTACTGATAGGGCATGTTTCAAGCTATTTAGGAGGCAACTGGAAATATTATTGAGGCTAACTGAGAATGTGTTTTTGGCCTTAGCAAGTGCCACCAGTACGTCCCCCTGTTAATAGCTTGGGTTTTATGCTCATAGGTATTTCATGGGGGAGGCAGAGGAGACTGAGAGGTGAGGAGTTTTGATCTAAATTTGTCAGCCAGCAAATTTTGTGTGTTACTCTGCTCAGTGAAGGTGGCACCATTGACCACCAGTTTGGCACACTGATATGTGCTGCCTTTGAGGTTTTGGACATAGCTGTGGAAGACTTTGTGGTTTTCTTTAGCGTATAAGTCTGTCTTGGCCTTATAATTGACCTTGTTGGACTTAATTAGTCCTCTTAGTTTAATGTTTAGTATAATTAGAGAGCTCCTATCATTATGAGACCTGCTCTTCCTGGTTTTAGCCATGATTTTTTTTTCCTTTTGTCATATACCCTATTAATGTTATGATTTTACCAGTGTAGTTTGTTTTGAATTTAATTCTAGTAGGTATAGCAGACTCTACACAGCCATTTACCTAATTGTACAGGGTCTCTGTGAACAATTCTACATAGGTTACCGTGAACTCAGGGTCGCGAGAAGCACTGAATTTTGGCAAATTATAACTTAATAGACTATAGTTTGTTTTTGGAATAGTACTTAACTGTTAAAGAGTTTGCTGGGGTTACCCAGTTGATTTTATTTCACAGGAGACAGCTTTGTGGACTGACCTCATCAGTGAGGATGTGACGTAGGGTGGAGGGTGCAACACTCTCCCATATTGATGAGTACCAGGTCCAGTATATTTGAATCTTTGGTGGTTGTGCACACTATCTGATCAGCAGTATTTTTGTTAAAGTCCAGGAATCATTGTACCTACAAGTATGACACAGTGTATGTATCCCAGTCTATAGAGGGGTAGTTAATGACTTGCATGAATAGGGTAATTTTTTAATGATGAGCGTCTCCAGTAAGTCTAGATATGAGCTCTGGGATTCTAGAGACATAGAGGCTGACATATAGCTTGCTTGGATATGGTATGGGACCTTGCATATGGTGATTTGCATGTGGAAAAATTCCAGAGCATTATCCTGTTTAACCAAAGGAGAGTTACACTTGTTGCTACTAGAGATTGAGGATTCTCTGCCTTTGACCATGTCTGTGCAGCTGATGGTCTAAATGTATGGAGGGCACTAAAACCTTGCACTGCAGAAGTACTTCCTGTGGATTTAAACTGTGTCTCAGCAAAGGCACAGATGTCTATGTTCTCCAGATTGAAGAGAGCTTTTAGGGTGTGGAGTTTCTTGTTTAGGGTCTCCTTCATTGAGCAGTAAGACTTTTGGGTTTCTTTGGGTTTTATTTGCTATATCAATAGGTTTGTCAATTTGGCATTGCCTAAAAAAGGTTCTAAGGGGGTGGATAACAAAGGTAACCACCAGGAAAAACTTCTCCAAAGCTAACTTTGGGGTCCTAAAAACAGAGATGGCTAACTTCATGGCACCCATGCAAATGGAGAATAGTTGCATGACCGCCAAATCATACACCAATGCACTGTATGAACACGTACACAAATGCATGGATCTCACCATACCCAATAGAACTAAGATGCTCTCCTCAAAAAAAAGGAAGCCAATCTCGTGGTCCTCTGCCATAAACATACTTTACAACAGAAGGAGGAAACTGATGTGGAATAAGGTGAAGTCCCAAGACTAGAAAAACTCCCTTATCAGCCCCAACAAAAGGTTGAGATCCCTCATCAAATCCTCTAAAGCTAGCTATAAAAACAGAATTGCAGCAGATAATAAAGACAACCACAAGGCCTTCTACAGTTATGTAAAGAATCTCAATGGCAATACCCTGATTTGCTCTGAGCTACTGCACAATGGTACCTCCTATACCGAGCCAACAGATATTGTAAATATACTGGTGAACAGATTTGTGCTAACTTTACCCCTCTCACCCCCCCAAAGGACCAATCACAATACCAGTAGATTGCCAGGCACCCAATATTACTGCTGCACAGGTTAAAACAGCACTGTCCAAGGCCAAGAATACAGCTTTTATGGGACCCGACAGTGTCCCTGGCTGTGTTCTGCATGAACTACAGAGTGAACTGGCACCTCACCTGTGTGCCCTGTTCAATCACAGCCTCACCTCAGGCTTTGTCTCTACCGAATGGCACACTGCTACAGTCATCCCTCTCACAAAGGAGGAGCGACTACAGACCCCGGGAACTATCACACCATTAGCCTGACAAGTCTGATATGCAAAGCTATAGAACTCATCATCATGGACCTAATAAACAAGGATATAGGGAATCTCCAAACTCTGGATCCTACACAGTTTGGTTTTGTGAAGGGTATATCATACCTGCTCAACTTGGTTGACTTCTTTGAGTCAGTCACCAGAGCTGTGGATGAAGGTAAGGTGGTTCATTCAGCCTACCTTGATCTGGCCAAGGCCTTTGATATCATTCCCTACTCAGGATCATAGAAAAACTTACTAAGCTAGGCATCAACCCCTATATCACTAGGTGGGTTACAAAATGGCTCAAAGATAGAATCCACAGTGTGAAAGTATCTGACTCCAAGTTAGACTACCTACCAGTCACGAGTGGAGTCCCACAGGGTTCGGTCCTGGGTCCTCTCCTGTTTGGTATCTACTTCTCTGAAGTCCAAACCAACACTAAGGGACTCTGGCTGACAAAGTTCGCAGATGATTGCAAGTTGGGAGCTATTATTAACTCCCCAAGTGATGTTGACATCCTGCAGAAAGGCCTCAATGACACCAACGACTGGTGTCAGAACCATGGCCTTAAGCTTAATGCCAAAAAATGTGTCTTCATCCCCTTTGGGAAAAACCCGGTTCCCTTGAATTGCCACATTGATGGTAGTCCACTGAACACAGAAGGTGTTATAAGAGATCTGGGAACACAGGTTGACAGCAACCTCTCTTTTGACCACCACGTTGCCACTGTGGTCAGAAAGTCCTTCTATGTGGCACATCTCATTACTAAGGGTTTTGCATCCAGGAAGAAAGAGGTCATTGTCTCCCTCTACTCTTCCCTCATTAGGCCAATCATCGAGTACAATGCCCCATTTGGCATGTACCTTACTAGCCACCTGCAACAACTGGAGAGGCCACAAAAGTACCTCACAAAGAGGATCCTAGGCCTTAAACACTTGTCCTATATGGATAGACTCAAAAAACTCCAACTATTCTCTGTCTCATATCACCTACTTGGAGGCAATCTCTTCTTGACTTACAAAGCCATGTCTGCTTAGAAATGCTACATCTAAAAAAATCCCAATTGCTCCACACCACATGCTCCAGAGACCTCAACCCCATTACCACAATCAACAAAACATGCTGGAGGGACAGGTTCATAACCCACAGACTGCCCATGCTATGGAATAGACTTCCCATACATGTCAAGCAGAGCATCTCTCTGGCCCTTTTCAAGAGAAATCTTGATGAGTGGATTGAAAATAGAAAATTCATGCAGAGGATCACTCCAGTGACTCTACTGAACAGAGGCACTAGGAACTAAAGATGGGTGGCACAATGCCAGGGTAATCTTATGGGCTAGGCTTGTAAAGGCTCCAGGGTCATTAGCCTAGTACACACCTATGAACCTATAAAGTTTTAGCCAATATTCAGGTGACAGGTGCAGACCATCCTTTGCCAAGCAATGTATTCAGTTAACTGTATCCTTCCATGTTGACAAATATTGAATCTCCAAGGAAAGACACCAGAAAGTAAACCGATTATTGAAGTCAATCATCTTTTGCTGACACTGTGGCATTATCCTTGGTGAAGGTAGAATGCTGCTCATTGCAATGTACATACCTGTTTAAGACACATATTCATAGAGGTCAAAAATGTCTCTCTTTATACAGTTCAGGGAAGTATGTCTCAGGTCATTAATGTCCACATAGATTATGACTGAATCATACTGGTACCGGTGGAGTGGTGACTTTATTTTGTGTGTGTGTGTGTGTGTGTGTGTGTGTGTGTGTGTGTGTGTGTGTGTGTGTTTGTGTGCGTGTGCACACGTGTGTGCACGCGTGTGTGCATGCGTGTGTGTTCTTGACAACCTTATTTCTATGTGAGATTTTTGCATCCAGAGAAACTGTGCATGTGCATCTCTGACACTCTATGTTTGCTTTTTTAAGGATTAAATGGCTATCTGTGAACATGAGACAATTGTTATATTGTCTCAGGAAGCCTGTATCCAACAATTTGGCTAAGGAGATATATTTGGAAGTTACATATCCATGTTGTCAGACATGTGGATTATAAAGAGGTTTCCTTGGGTGGTCTCTGGATTTTGGCACTAGACTAGGTTACATTATGCTAAGATTTGATAGTAGTGCTGTTTAATGTGCAAACTAGCTGCTCTAAGTTTGTCCCAAGTATGAGTTCTAAGAGAAGTTCATAGGTTCATAGGTTCATAGGTAGGTACTAGGCTATTGGCCCTAGGGCCTATACAAGCCCAGCCAAAAAGGTACCCTTGCTTTTGCCACCCAAGAAAATAATTTTCCTGTGCCACTGTCGAGCAGAGACACAGAAGTGATCCCCAGGGTGAATTTCCTATTTCCCATTCAATCATCAAGATTTTTCTTGAAGAGTACTAATGAGGACCTTTGTTTGATATAGATAGGTAGTTTATTCCAGAGTATGGGAAGTCTCTGGGACAGGAATCTATCCCTCCGGCATGTTCTGTTTATTGTGGTGACAAGGTTTAGGTTCCTAGAGCATGTAGCTCAGAGGGCTTGGGACTTCTTTAAGTGGAGCATGTCCAACAGCTCTGGGTTTGACATAGCTATGTATGTTAGGCAGAGATCACCTCTGAGTAGGTGATATGTGACGGAGTAAAGCTGGAGGTTTTTGAGACAGTCTGTGTACGGCATCTGTTTGAGGCCGGTAATCCTCTTTATGAGGTATGTTTGCGGCCTTTCCAGTTATTGTAGATGTCTTGTGAGGTACATACCAAAAGGGGCATTGTATTCTATAATGGGTCTAATGAGTGACGAGTAGAGGGGAACAATTACCTCTTTTTTCTGGATGAGAAACCTTTTGTGATGAGGTGTGTCACGTAGAAGGATTTCCTGACTACTGTGGTGATGTGATTATCAAAGGAGAGACTACTGTCCACCTGTGTCCCAAGGTCTCTTATCACACTTTCGGTGTTAAGTATACTACCGCCTATGTTGTAGTTCATGAGTACAGAGTTTTTACCAAAGGGGATGACAATGCACTTTTTGGCATTGAGCTTGAGGCCATGGCTTTGACACCAGGCATCTGTCTCAATGAGGCCCTTTTGTAGGATGTCCACATCGTTAGGAGTTTCGATTATGGCTCCTAGTTTGCAGTCATCTGCGAACTTCATTAGCCAAAGACCTTCTGTGTTAGCCTGTACTTCAGAAAAGTAGATACCAAACAGGAGAGGACCCAGGACTGAACCCTGTGGTACTCCACATGTAACTGGTCTGAAGTCAGATTTGGAGTCTGCTTCTTTCACAGTGTAGGTTCTGTCAGTGAGCCAGTTGGCAACCCATCTTGTGACATAGGGATTTATACCTAGTTTAGTGAGTTTATCTATAATTCCAGAGTGGGGGATGGTGTCAAAAGCCTTGTCAAGATCTAGACAGGCTGTGTGAACCACCTTACCCTCATCTACGGCTTTGGTGACTGCTTCAAAGAAATCTATCAGGTATAGGAGACATGATCTGCCTTTTACAAACCCGAACTGGGTGGGGTCCAGAGTTTGGAGATTACCAATGTCTTTGTTTATGAGTTCCATGATGTTACGTTCCATGACCTTGCAGACCAGGCTCATCAGGCTAATAGGGTGGTAGTTATCGGGGTCTGTGGTGGCTCCCCCCTTGTGGAGTGGGATAACTGTCGCTGTGTGCCATTCAGCGGGCACAAAGCCTGAGGTGTTGCTATGATTGAACATGGTACTTAGGTGGGGTGCCAGTTTGTTCTGTAGTGCATGTAGAACATAGCCCGGGATGTTGTCTGGTCCCATGGATGCTGTGTTTTTGGCTTTGGAGAGTGTGGTTTTTACCTGTGCAGCCATGATTACAGGAACTTTGCATTCTTTTGGTATAGAGATGGGCTCTTTAGGGGGTGAGAGGAGGGGTAAAGTTAGCACTGAACCAATCTGCCAGGATGTTGGCAATATCAGTGGACTCTGTGTATTTAGTGCCATTGTGCTGTAACTCAGAGCAGATTTGAGTGTTCCCATTGAGATTCTTGACATAGCTATAGAATGCTTTGTGGTTGTCTTTAGAATCAGTGGCAATTTTGATTTTGTAACTAGCTTTAGAGGATTTTATCAGGGATCGCAGCTTTTTACTGAGGCTGACCAGGGAGCTCCTCCACTCATGGGATTTTACTCTCGTTTGCAACAGTTTCTTCCTTCTGTTGTACAGTTTGTTTATGGCAGGGGACCACCAGATTGGCTTCCTTTTTTTGGAGGATAGCATCTTGGTTCTGTTTGGGATAGCAAGATCCATGCACTTGTGTAAGTGCTTATAAAGTACAATTGTGTAGGATTCAGTAGTTGTAACTGTATTGTCCATCTGCATGGGTGCCATGAAGTTCAGCACTTCTGTCTTAAGAAGCATGAAGTTGGCTTTGGAGAAAATTTTTGCCATTGTTTCCTTAATGGGGAGAGGGGGCAGGATGTGGATATCTAGGATAATTAGTTTATGGTTGGATCGGACCAATGAGGCATTGATTTCAGGTGTGGAACAATGGTCACTCATGTTGGTAATGACTAGATCTAGGATATTGTTGTTCCCGGTGGGGGTTGTGGATAAGTTAATCCAAGGCATTGGAGTTTATAAATTCCAGAATGCATTGAGCGAAGGAGTTGGTACATGAGTAGTTTTCCCAGTTAATGGTGAGGTAGTTGAAATCGCCCATTATTAGGGTGTTTTGTTGAACCCTAATATTTTCCAGTACATCAAGAAAAGAGGAGTGGGAATCCTGGGGCATGGTGGGGGATCTGTAGCAAGCTACAATTTGGATTGCAGTTTTGCCCAGAGTTAGTTGCACTTGGATAACCTCGGCTGTATTATGCTGAGCAACTAGCCTGAAGGTGTGGATATCCTTAATGAATATGGACCCACCTCCGCCTTTCGTGTTCTGGTCTAGGTTACATGAACAAAAAGTGCGGTATGAGTTATAGCCTGGTAGTACAGGGGTGATCTCTGGAACCTTGAACCAGGTCTCAGTCACTGCACAGATATTGATGTTTTCCATTTTAAGGAATGCCTCGAGTGAGTGCATTTTGAGATTTAGACTTCTAGCATTGAGTAGCATCACCCTCAGTTTTTGCTTGCCTGTTCCTGTTACAGTGGTGAATTTGTCATTTGAACCTTGCCTACAAAAGGCACTATAGGGGCGGCAAGAACCTTAGCCAGTATCTGGAATCCCAGGAGTGACAGGTGCAGGCCATCTCTGGCAAAGCATCGTGGTCTGTCGATCATGTCATCCCAGGCAGACAGATACTGGATCCCTTTAGAATGACACCAGAAGCTTAGCCAATTGTTGAAGTTAATCATTTTGTCCCTGTACTGTGGTATCATTCTGGGTGATGGCAGAACGCTACTCAGGGCTAGGGTCATACCTGCCTGGGCTACAAGATCGGAGAGCTCTTCCATGTCTCTTTTCATGTAGTCCAGGGAGGTATGTCTCAGGTCATTCACACCAACATGGACAATGACAGAGTCATATTTGTACTTGTTGTGGAGTGACCTGAGTGCGTGGTTTATGTAGCAGATCCTGGAACCCGACAGGCAGCTGACAGTAACCTTCTCCTTGTTTAGCTTGGTGAGTGGGACATCAGTGTGCCTGACTATAGAGTCCCCTATGACTAGTGTGTTGGGTACATTGTTTTGCCTTATTGGCTGTGGTTGAGTGGCACACTGAGTCTGTGGGCTATGTGTCATTTAGGTTGTGTTGGGGGTGGAGGTTGCTTGCATTTCTGCTTTGGAGGTCTCTATTGCTTGAGCAGATTATTACTGAGAGCCTCCCCAAATGTTTTTGTGTTTCTATGTGTGGATTTTGGTGGTGTAGATTTAGTGAGACTATGTGATGAGTGTGGTGTGGTGCAAGTGTTTACCTTCTCCTCTTGACTGTCAAGTTCAGTCTTGGTTGGAGAGAGCTTTACCTCCAGTTTGGCTAGATAAGTGCATCTCTCACAGGTTGTAGTGTTGGGTGGTAGGAGGAGAGGGTTGTCTGTGTGCATGAAGCAATTTCTACATTGCCCCAAGATGCCCAGATTCATCAGATAGAAAGTTTTACTTCCCGGACATAAATCTCTTATCTGCCAAAGATGGAACAAAATTGACTCAGGATCTCCTCAGAGTGTGCTATGGGTGTCAAGCAGATGAGAGTTTTTGGAAAATGAGCAACAGGCCATTTGTAGTAAGTGAGGTTTATTCAAGTGTAATACTGACTTAGTGACTGGCACTTAGTATTATGGCTATATTGAAAACAATGAGTGGAAAAGTACTTAAATAGGTTATACACCAGATAATAGCAATGAAAGAGGGAGAGAAGGACTTTGGAAGTCAGATTACCATAAGGGGCAATAGCCAGAGACACAGTCATTTAAAAGCACAAAAGGAAAAGGGTGGCAAGGCTGGGGAAAAATTCAAACTGGAACTATAGTTCTGTGGTTAGAATGTCAGAAAATTTGTGCTTGATGTCTCAGTGTGTGTGTGTGTGTGTGTGTGTGTGTGTGTGTGTGTGTGTGTGTGTGTGTGTGTGTGTGTGTGTTTTGCAGGGGGGCTGGGCAGACTCAAAGAACAGGGGAACAACAGTAGCAATGTAAACAGAAAGGCACTGGAATGCAACTTTAAGCAGTTATATGCAGATGTAAAAATTACTATAGCACAAGTCTTGGAACAGAATTCACAACACTTCCACTACTCCAATCCCACTACACATTAAGGCATCACATTACTAGAATTCAACTTTAAGCAGTTATATACAGCTATAAAAAGTACCAAAGCACAAACCTTGGAGCAGATTCTACAATATTGCCACTACTGCAATCCTACTGCACACTAAAGCAGCAGACTAAGCTGAAATTTGCCAGTAATGGTGTAATAAATAACTAAATAAGGCTCAAATCTGAGAGTAGATCACAGTCCTGCCACAATTGTGATAGAAGCTGCAAGACTGATGCCTCAACAGGGTTCAAAATAGAACAAAAAACACATTTTACACAATTCTACTTATAGATATATAAGTGCAGTATAATGTATAAACAATGCTAAAATTTGGCAGTAATACCCAACTGCAAATAAAGCTACAAGACTAAGATCCCAGAACAAATTAAAAAGTGCAAACAGATACATTTTTCTGATTAAACCATGGACAAAACAATGAAATACAGACAAAAAAAATATTATCACATAAGTCACTGTAAGTGCATCTTAAAGTATTCAAGCAGAATTTTGACAAAACACGTTTTTCTTCCATTTTATTTGTAAGTCTATTCCCAGAATACCCTGCTGGAAGACTTAACATAGATTGGGGAATGGAATCAAATGCAAAGTGAAAATCAGAAGAAGAAGATGAAGAAGCAAATGTCAGATGTATTATGTAACAGCTTCCAACATTATTGAATAAACACTCCCTTACAAACAGAACATGTCAGTCCTTAAATTTCCTTCAAAAAGAAAATTTACTGCTTACAGAGGGAGTAAGAAAATATTAGAATTGGGTTATATGATCATCAAGGTTCCTAAAGGCTAGTAAGTCATTTGCTTGACAGCTATAGCTAGGAAAGTATGAAAGTATTTATTTGGTGTTGATTAGCATAATCTTTATACTTGCGTACAAACTATAATGATAGAAGACTAGTTATAGTTTACTGTATGAGTTAGCTAAAGACTGACGTTTGTTTTCCATATGAGGATGATTACTGAAAAAAACTACTGTCTGCTAGTATATCATTTCATTTAATGATTAGAGAAGATGACATAAACTCATTTCAATGTCTGTATAATAAGGGCTGAAATCAAAACTGACATCAACAAATTAATTATATTTGGTTAAATGGAAGTTATGATCATAGAATTATGACTGAGTTAATGCAGCTAACTGGAGCATGATGTTGCTGGATAATGTATTAAAATGAAATACATTTGCTGTGGTTTGTTTTCGTTTCTCTTCATAGGTTGGTACAAGGCTAACTCCCCCTGTAGGCCATTTTAAGTCTATCATAGTATAAGGTAAACATCCTAACCAACATGCTAACCCCCAATACAAACATATTGTTGTAGGTTTATCCTATGCTAGTGTCTTCAGCAAAATAATAATTTAATAAAAGTGTTTAAGAAAAAAAATAATTCTGGAGAAAGGTCCAAAATCACAGACATTTTTAACTACTACCATACTTTAATTAGTTAACTCAGCAGGTTTTGAATTAAATTATTTTTCTGAACAATAAGAAATATGAAATGTTAATGTCTGGCATTAATGACTGCAATGCTCAGTGATTTAGGAGATAATCAAAACTTATGAGTGACTGGGCAAAAATGTGAGGCATAATTAGGGAATAGGGACATTCTGCCAAATTCTAGTGTGGTAGCATGATGTGTTTGGATGTAGAAAAATGAACAGTGAATGTAGAAAATCTGCCAGTTGTTAAGGAAAATGCTTAAGTTGTGGGTTAAAAAAATATAAAGGTAGGTATCACAAGAATAGCTTTCATCAATGTCAAGGGCAGGTCCTTTCTATGTAAACTGTTTGACTTCTTAAAAAACAGTTACTGAGGCAATGGATGATGGCAAAAAGTGTACAGCACATATTTAGACCTTGGAAAGGCATTCAACACCACCTCACATTCAAACCTCCCCAGCTAAATGTCAATCCTTATATAACTCAATAGATAGCAAACTGGATCAAAAATAGAATCCAGGACGTTAAGGTAGATGTCTCTACCTCTTCCAAAAGACTTGTCACTTGTGGTGTACCCCAGGATTCAATCATCAGTCCACTGTTCTTTGGTATTTACTTCTCATGGGTAAAAGCTAATGCTGATAGTTTGTAGCTGGCCAATTTTGCAAATGACTACAACCTCAGTGTCATCATAATCTCCCCAAAGTACACCAAGAACCTCCAAGGGGTCCTGTCCTGAGCAAACAGCTGGTGTCAAAACCATGAACTAAAACAAAATGCCAAGAAGAGCATATTATAAACTTCAGCAAGAATGTCTCCTCTTGTAACTATCACAATGACAATACCCCCCTTAAACTGATTCCATAGTTAGTGATCTGGCAGCCTGTGTTAATGGAACTTTCATTTTATCTGTATGCACCCATTGCTTTAAGAAAGTCCTTTTTTCATTATATAGCTGATATCTAAAGGTATTGCATCCAGATCCAGAGGAATAATTTTTCCACTGTACTCAGCACTCATTAGGCTGATCACTGAGTATAATGCCCCTTTGTTATGTATCTATGCAGATGCTTGTCACAAGTGGAAAGACAAGAACAATGCATGCATCTATCATTTAGGAGCAGGCATAGCAGAAACCACAGCTTTGATGGGAAGAGATTAGGCTTGGGAGGATTTCAGTACCTTGTGCATGTGACGGCTCACACCCATCCCTCAGCTCTGCCTTCTTACTCCCAGCCATAGGACTCTTGCCTCAGTCACAAAATGGATGGGTCAAGTTCTCATCCTGAGGGGTGGAAATTTACTCCATAGCATGCTACAGTATGAGGCTTGATGGTGGCGATGCCAAAAACAAAACCTTTAAAGTTATTGATACAAAAAACATTATGGCACATTTTACCTGGCAAACATTACAGAGTATTGCAATAAACTGTCAAGTTTTGCAAATTTCCTGAATACTTTGATCAAGTAGTTTACAAAACAATGATGCAAATGTTGAAATAATGGGCAATACAAGAGACTGCATTCAGAAATTTTACGTCTGTGGTTTTGTGATTCACTGTGCTATCCCAGCAGGAAATATTTAACCTCAGGCTGAGATTCAGAAAAATAACTGACTGTGTCAAGCTGCTTGTATGGCTCAAAGTACTAAGGCAGTCAGCTTGTGTGATGGTGCTCAGGGTTGTAATCCAGACATAAGGGTGGGAGGTTTACATAGTGGTTAAGGTGTTTACCTTATAATCACAAGGTGCAGAGTTTGATTCTCAGAAGTGGTAATTGGCTAGGCTCAAAATGGTCCACAAAGGCAGTTAGCCTAGTATTAAGCTATGAACCTACGAATGTATAATGAAGCTCTTATGAGTAAGTAATGATACAGATTAGAGTTATTAGCCAGTGCTTATTGTGATTGTGTACGTATGTCTGTATCTGGGCAAAGATAGATAGATGATATATACACTTACATGTATATACACACACCTGCACAGACAAGTATATATACACACAGATAGATAACTAGCTAGATATTGTCTGTGCATAGTGTGCATATTTTTGTTTTTTCCAAAGGTCATGTTTCATATTACTTAAACATAAGAATCCACTGTAAGTTAAACACAGCATTTTATTTGTGGTTAGTCCTGTCAGTGTGGGTGACAATGTTTCTGTTATGCTGTGCCTCTCCAACCAAAGAATACTATAACAAAAATATTATTTAAAACTAAAAAAAAAAAACCTCCCATTGTCCAGGTCCCCTTCAGTAAACACATCACACCTAATGACATTGGACAACCTTTATTAAACTTCCATAACATAGCTTTGATCACCAACATTTATTAATTACAACCGGACATAGTATAGTCGATTCTAAACACAGCATAAACATCCTTGTAATGTTGATCAGGACAGTGTACCTACTCATCCTGCCCCAGTAAGAAGCGTCCATACCTCTGCTCGCTTACTTTACTTATGAAGCAGCGTCCAAGACTCACTTCATATCCCATTTATTGAATTACCTATCCAACCAAATAATACAGGATGACATGAACTTACTCATCCTGACCCAGTAAGCAGTGTCCATACCTTTACTTGCTTACTTTACTTATGAAGCACCGTCCCCATCTCATTTCATACACTATTCATTGAATTACCTTCCAACCAAATAAGCAGAGTCCTTACTTCCGCTTGCTTATCTCTTCAGCAAACTTCCTCCAGCTGCTCATTTTCCTTTCCCCAAATCCTTGAAATGAACATCCAGAACCAGAGGGGGAACAGAAGAGGGCAAGCCTGTCCCTCTTCTCCGCCTACCCCGACTGATAAAATAACCACAATCTGCACCAACCCACCAACAAAAAAGGGAGGGTGGGTGGGTAGCAAGTTCACACCAAAATGTGATTACTTACCCAGCTACACTTGTCTAAACCCCTTAAGCCCCTCCCCACCCTTACTTCATTTTCTCCCAATTATCCCTCCCTCCATTTAACTCATTCATCTCCCCAACCCACTTAACTCCCACTAATATATCAGTCTAACCCCTCTTGGAGATGTCCCTGGACAACTTGGTTTGTTGCCAAACCTCAATTGTCCAGGTCCCCTTCAATAAACACATCACACTGAATGACATTTGATGACCTTTATTAAACTTCCATAACATAGCTTTGATCACCAAAATATATTAATTACAACTGGACATAGGTTCATAGGTTCATACTAGGCTATCTGCCCTGGGGCAATTATAAGCCTAGCCCGATTCTGTATGGCTTACGCCACCCCTTGATTTGAGTATATTGTGCCCTTTTTAAGGTTTAGTTTACTGTGCTTCTGTCTAATAGTGACACGGGAGTAATCCCTGGGACAAACCTACGATCCCCCATCCACTTATTGAGATTCTTCTTGAAGAGATTCAGTGAGGTGCTCTGCCTCACATGAACTGGAATTCTATTCCAGAGCGGAGGGAGCCTCTGGGTTATGAACCTGTCCCTCCAGCAAGTTCTATTTATTTCTGTGCTGAGGTTCAAGTCCCTCGAGCGTGTGGGTCTAAGGGATTTAGATTTACTGAGGTGGAGCATGTCCATTAATTCTGGATTTGACATAGCTTTGTATGTCAGGCATAGATCGCCTCGAAGTAGGCGGTATGCAACTGAGTAGAGCTGGAGTTTTTTTAACCGAGCAGTATATGGCATCTGTTTGAGACCATTGATCCTCTTGGTGAGATACTTTTGGGGTCTTTCTAATTGCTGCAGGTGTCGGGTAAGGTACATCCCAAAAGGGGCATTGTATTCTATGATGGGCCTGATGAGGGATGAATAAAGGGGCACGATTACCTCTCATGATCTAGATGTGAAACCCTTCGTGATGAGATGGGCTATGTAGAAGGTCTTTCTAACCACTTTGGCAATGTGGTTTTCAAAGGAGAGATTGCTATCAACTTGGGTCCCCAGGTCCCTAATAACTTTCTCTGTACTTAATGGGTTTCCGCCTATGTGGTAATTTGTGGGCACATTGTTTTTGCCAAAGGGTATGACTATACATTTTTTGGCATTTAGCTTTAAACCATGGCGCTGGCACCAGTTATCTGTCTCTGTGAGACCTTTTTGAAGGATGTTTGTGTCAGCTGGAGAGTTGATTATGGCACCCAGTTTGCAGTCATCTGCGAACTTGGTGAGCCATAGTCCTCCCACGTTTGCCTGTACCTCGGAAAAGTATATACCGAACAAGAGTGGTCCCAGGACAGAACCCTGTGAGATGCCACTTGTGACTGGTTTCGAGTCTGACATGGCTCCAGTCAACTCTCACTCTGTGGGTTCTGTCTTTGAGCCAGTTTGCGACCCATCTTGTGACATAGGGGTTTATATTTAAGCTGGATAGCTTATCTATGATGCCCGAGTGGGGTATTGTGTCAAATGCCTTTGCAAGGTCCAGATAGGCTGTGTGGACTACCTTCCCTTCATCTATGGCTTTGGTGACTGTTTCAAAGAAGTCAACCAGGTTCAAAAGGCAGGATCTGCCCTTGACAAAGCCGAACTGGGTAGGATCTAGTGTCTGTAGGTCCCCAATGTCTTTATTTATGAGCTCCATGATGATCCTCTCCATAGCCTTGCAGACTAAGCTAGTCAGGCTTATGGGGCGATAGTTTCCAGGGTCCGTAGAGGCTCCACCTTTGTGGAGTGGGACCACTGTTGCTGTACACCATTCTGTGGGCACATAACCTGTAGTGAGGCTGAGATTGTATAGCTGTTTTATTTGAGGGATTAGTTCCTCTTGTAGTTCATGTAGGATGCAACCTGGGATGCCATCTGGTCCCATGGAAGCAGTGTTTTTTGCTTTTGAGAGGGCAGCCTTCACCTGAGCATCTGAGATGTTTGGGAGGCAGCCCTCTGCCAGGATAGATACTTGCTCTTTTGGGGGGGAGGGGGTGGAGAAGTTTGCACTGAACCTGTCTGCCAGGATATTGGCGATGTCTGTGGGTTCAGTGTATTTTTTGTCATTTAAAATCAACTCAGAACAAGTCTGGGAGTTGCATCCCAGGTTTCTAACATAACCGAAAAAAGCCTTATGGTTGTCTTTGGTGTCCTGTGCAATTTTTCTCTCAAAGCTGGCATTGGAGGATTTTATGAGGGATTGTAATTTTTTGCTAGTACTGATCAGAGATGCCTTCCCTATTAGGGATTTTGCTCTATCATGTAGTAGCTTCCTCCTTCTGTTGTACAGTTTATTTATGGCAGGGGTCCACCAGACTGGACGCCTGCCTTTGGATGATTGGGTCTTGGTTTTGTTTGGGATAGCATGATCCATGCATTCCTGGAGATGTCCGTAGAATGCATTTATATAGGATTCTGCAGTTTGGGCTGTAGTTTCCACTGGCCCTGGGGCCTTGAAGGATTCCACTTCGGTTTTGAGAAGTGAGAAGTTCGCTCTTGAGAAGTTTTTCACTGTGGTTTTCTGGGCTGGGGGTGGGGTCGGGATTTGGACATCCAGTGAAATTAATTTATGGTCTGATCTTACCAATGAGGGATATACTTCTGGTGTGGAGCATAGAGTCCCCATGTTGGTAATGATCAGGTCTAGTATGTTGTCCCCTCTTGTGGGAGTGGTGACTAGTTGCTCCATAGCATTTGAGTTTATAATTTCTAGGAATCTTTGGGCTAAGGTGCTGGGGCTTGAGTAGTGCTTCCAGTCAATGTTTGGGTAGTTGAAGTCGCCAAATATAATGGTGTTCGGAGAGATCTTCATGTTCTCCAATGTTTTCAGGAAAGCTGAATGGGATTCCTGACTTTGAGAGGGTGGTCTGTAGGATGCTATAATCTGAAAAGCAGTCTTGCCCACTGTTAGTTGCACATGGATGGTCTCCGATACTTCGTGCAATGCCACTAACCTGGAGGTGTGGATATCCTTGATAAATATGGAAACTCCCCCTCCTTTTGTGGTTCGGTCCGGGTTTTGGGGCCGAAAAGCATGATATGAGGTATAGCCTGGTAGTGCTGGGGTGCTCTCTGGAGCCTTGAACCAGGTTTCTGTCACTGCACAGATATCGATGTTTTCCATACTGAGGAGAGCTTTGAGTGTGTACATCTTGAGGTTAAGACTTCTGGCGTTTAGCAGCATTACCCTTAGTTTCTTGTTCCTTGTGCTGTCTATGGGGGTGGGTTTGACTTTTGAGCCTTGCCTAAAAAAGGCACTATGGGGGTGGCAAGAGCCTTTGCCAATATCCAAAAGCCCAGTGGTGACAGGTGCAAGCTGTTCCTAGCGAAGCAACGTGGCTTGTCGAGCATGTCATCCCAGGCTGACAGACACTGGATCCCCTTTGAATGACACCAAAATTTTAGCCAATTGTTAAAATCGATCATTTTGTCTTTGTACTGTGGCATCATTCTAGGTGAGGGTAAGATGCTGCTCAAGGTCAGGGTCATACCAGCCTGGGCTACATGATCAGAGAGCTCCTCTATGTCTCTTTTCATGTAGTCCAGGGAGGTACGTCTCAGGTCATTCACACCAGCATGTACAATGACTGTGTCATATTTGTATTTGCTTTGGAGTGACCTGAGTGCTTGCGTTATGTGTCAGATCCTAGCACCCGACAGGCAGCTCACTGTGACCTTCTCTTTATTCAGCCTGGTGAGCGGGACGTCAGTGTGTCTGACAATAGAGTCACCTATAACAAGAGTATCAGGTGTGCTATTCAGCCTTAAGGGCTGTGGCTGCTTGGTACACTGACTTTGTGGGTGTGTTGTGTGTGTTTTGTTTTGAGGTAGCGTTTGCTTGGATGTCTGCTTTGGAGGTCTCTGTTGCTTAGGTAGATTTTTCTAATGTTAACGCTGCGCACAGTGGTGCAGCGGTTAACATTGTCACCCTCTCAAGAGGTTCTCGGTTCGATTCTTGGCTCTGGGTGCCTTCTGTGTGTTCTTCATGTGTTCCCCTTCCGGGATCGGGGTTTCCGGTTCTCCGGGTTATCCAGACATGCATTCCAGCCATCTATGCAGCTGGGAGCCTTTCTCCTCCTGAAAAAACTGCTCTGTGGAAACCTAGGTCGAACTTTCCGGGTCAAAAAATGTTAATTTAGAGCCTCTGAGTATGTTTTTGTGTATTTATGTGTTTGGTTCGCTGATGTGGTGGGACTATGTGATACTGGAATTGTGTTGTGTGAGGTTACCTTCTCCTCCTGACTGGTTACACCAGTTTTGAGATGAGAGAGCTCAGCCTCCAGTTTGGCTAAATAGTTGCATCTCTCACATATATTTGAACCTGTTTGGAGGAGGAGAGGGTTGTCCGTGTACATGAGACAGTTGTAACATTGCCTCAAAATTCCCAGATTCACCAGCTGGACTGGAGAGGAAACCATTGACTGACCTTTGGACATGCTAGAGTAATAAGGAAACTGAATTTAAGACGGACCAATAGAGGACAGGGTAATCATAGAGAGTATAAGAGTAAGTAGTGCTTATGGTTTAATAGTGCTAACTTGTAGGATTACTTAATTGGACCAGTGAAGGGCCTTAGAATGAGAATATGGTGTTTAAATTGAGAGATAGAGCAGTTCTAAGGGAAAAAGTGAAGAGAAGACTTTGTGGAGCCAGGAATAGTTTAAACCCAATTAGGCGGCGCTGTCCGCTGTTGCGCTATGCACCAAAACACGCAAAACTGCGCAAAAGAGGGTTTTAAGAGAGGAAGATGAAGGAGTTTTGGAATTGACCCAGAATGGCCAATAAAACTACAGTTTCAAGTCAGTAACCACTCCCACAGGGGCAGGCAGGCTGCTCAATGTTTTTCACTGCCACTGATCAACAGAGAGACTTTCCTTTAGCCCAAGCAAAAAATGGCCTCACAGAAACATACAAACAGTTCAAGAACAGCAAGCCTGTAACTGAACTTTTTTAAATCTCATAAAAGTGGGAAAAAAGCAAGATTTTTTTTTGTTTTTTTGTTTTTTCAGAGATAGCAGAGGTTAACAAGTATCAGCAAGTTATAACAGTGCAGTAAATGACCCCACACAAGAGTGCTAGGCCAAAGACAGATAAAATGCAAGTTTTGAGAAAAAAACGATTTTAAAAATAAGTGCAAACAGGAAATTCAGTAAACAGCTCTAGGTTGTGCTCTAAATACATAGTGCTCTAAATACATAGTATAGTTGATTCTAAATGCAGCATAAACATTCTTGTAATGTTAGTCAGGACAGCGTACCTACTCATCCTGCCCCAGTAAGCAGCGTCCATACCTCTGCCCGTTTACTTTATTTATGAAGCAGCGTCCAAGACTCACTTCATATCCCCTTTATTGAATTACCAATCTGACCAAATAATTCAGGATGACATGACCTTGCTCATCCTGACCCAGTAAGTAGCATCCATACCTCTACTTGCTTACTTTACTTATGAAGCAGCATCCCCATCTCACTTCATACACCATTCATTGAATTACCTTCCAACCAAATAAGCAGTATCCTTACCTCTGCTTACTTATCTATTCAGCAAGCTTCCTCCAGCTGCTCATTTTCCTTTCCCCAAATCCTTGAAATGAACCCAGACACCAGAGAGGGAACAGAAGAGGGCAAGCCTGTCCCTCTTCTCCACCAACCAGCCTGACCAGGCTGTTCCCCCTCCCTTCTACCCAAAATTGTTCAATGCACTACCTCTCATAAAGGGAAGAGTTACGCCAAACATCATTCGGTGTACCCATCATCTGTAAAGTACATTAGATCCCTGTCATCAACCCCACGCCTTGACATACCAGCACTGAAACGTGCCTTAATGAAACTAAATAAAGTAGGATTTCCTGTGACCCCACTGTGCCACACCAGAACATCTACTCCGAGAATACATTCCCTTTTAGTCCGCTTCCTTCAAGCCACTAACCATGGCTCACTTTTAACTGCACTCTGTGCCCTCATTATACCTCTCTAATTACCAGGACATCTTCTCCAACTGATATAGTCAGATCAGGAGCATCCATCCTGTCAACTCCATCACCTTCCAAAGCTCCTTCCTTCAGGCCCCGAATGCTTCCACCTTCCAAATCCACAAACACATCCTGCAGCATGTATTACTTGTGAAACCCACTTCCTTCAGCCACTGGGTAATGCAGGCTCATTTGTCATCTCAGCCTCAAATTATGTGCCTCCAACATCTGCAAAAGAGAAACAAGTTAAGTGTGTTGTCCTTAAAAACAAAACACAACTTATTTGGATATCTAACAGCTCTGCTGGCTTAACACCTTGTCTTTACCACTCACCAAAATCTGTGTGTATCCCTGTCCCTCGATAGTGCTGTCAGTGAAATAGTGTGTTATTGTATCAAAATTAACCTTCCCCTATGTCTCATTTGTCCCAGAGCATTATGTGCCAAAGTCAGCATCGAAACATTAAACCCAATGCCACATGAAACCATACAAAGACAATTGCCACCAACATGCCTAGCTGTAACCCTATTTCCCATCCAGTGTATATAATAACAAAGTTGAAATTTCCTTTCCAACATCCAACTATGCAATATAAGCAGTAAAACTTAATAACCAGCCTAGCATTTGTTGACCACCCAACCATCTTCTAAATGACTGAAATTCCACATTGAAATCAAGTGTCACCCAGTGTCAGCAGTCAGAACGATGTCAATGGTGATTAGAACAACCACATATGCATGAAAGCCCCATAAGTAACATTATTACATTTAAATATGCTCCTTAGCTATGGTTGTTATCATGCCTGTAGTAAGAGTACCCCCTTTGTCCATTTATTCCATGTAACACCATTCTGTACCTCAATTGACTGAATGCCATGATAAAACAGCACCCCCCCTTACACCTACAATAAGCCGCAGGACAAAGCAATGCAATAGCTGGCCAGATTGCAATGTTGTGTCAAATAACTGTAGCATCTCCTATATAACTCTCAACATCTTAGTGCTAAAACCCTGGACAGAACCTGACAAAATGTGTAAGACAAAGGCTCAAAACCAGGGACATACTTCAAAACATTGTTCCCATAACATAAATTGTCAGGATAACCAGATCTGTCTCAACCAGCATCTCGTGAAGAAACCTAATGCTGCAACTTCACTATATATCCCCCTCTAGCAAATCAATCCCCAGACCATTCCCGTGATACCCCAGAGTAGTACAAACTTCCTGATGAACAGACGAAAACATGAGGCACAGATTCAGACAGTAGAAAATTCATACTGTTGAAAGGCATGATCTCTCGATCTGGACATTGAGAAAATCTGGATTGTTGTGAGCTACACTTCCTGCCCACCCCCTAATCATACCCTTTAACTTCTTAAGCCAGAAATCTGGCCAAAGGCAGAAATAGTAATGGAACAAAACTAAAAGATGATCACTTACATGTAGCTTCTACCAGCTTAGAAAGTTCATAGAGTAAAAGATATTGCATAACCCACTCCCCTGATTCAGATTGATTGGCCAGAAAGCAACAGTCTGAGTCAAAGTGTGAACTCTATGAAAATCTGGCTAGGTGAGAGGTATACCCCTACAGACACACCCTGCATACTAATCTGGAAAAGCCTAACCTCTCAAGTCAGATATGCATACCTACTCCACTACATATACAAACCACCTGTCACCAACCAGGAACCAGAGGCCAACTTATCCCTCAGGAACCCTAGGTTTTCTCGGACATAAATTTACCTTAGCAAGTTCACACCAAAATGTGATTACTTACCCAGCTACACTTGTCTAAACCCCTTAAGCCCCTCCCCACCCTTACCTTATTTCCTCCCAGTCATCCCTCACTCCATTTAACCCTTTCATCTCCCCAACCCACATAACTCCCACTAATATATCAATCTAACCCCTCTTGAAGATGTCCCTGGACAACTTGGTTTGTTGCCAAACCTCATTTATAGATGTGCTCAACATACTTTTTTTAGATAGTTTATGGAAATGTGCTTTCTTCAAGAATTTTAGAGAGCATGATAGCTAAGTGCTTAAGATAATTATCTCATATCTTCAAGATTATGGGGTTGAGTCCTAAATTCTGATCTCTGTCTGTAAGGGCTTTCCATGCTCTGCTCTCCATGTATAAACATAATTTTTTTTCCGGATGCCACCCATCTTCTCTAAGTCATACTGCTTGACTGAATTATCTACTTTGTCTCCACATATACTGCAGTTACCCTTCCTTTTCACCCAGGCCGTGACTGAAAATGAATGATCAGGGATAAACTACTCCTTTTAAATAATAAATGAAAAAATATGCATGTTTCTAAGAGGCAGTCCTTATTGGTGGAACTTTCTGGTAATACAGTGGCATTAAGTGCTGCTACTGGATAAGGAAGATGAGAGCTGAATGCACAAGGTACAATCCAAACATTTTAGAATCTGAAGTTTGCCTTTACCAGATTGATCACCAGGATCATTATTTAGAATATGAACTTTTGTAGCACACAAACTGTGCTATCTGGCTGAAATAATTGTAAGCATCAGAAAAGAATATTCATTTAGACAGAATACATTTCCATTCATTATTCGCAAACCATACTACCATTCTTAATACAATACTGAAGCTTTAAGGTACCACACACATATTGCTGCAGTATACACACAGAGAGAATGCTGTGTTGTAGTCTTAGATGTATATCAACATCATTTGAAGTAATACATTTAGTTTTTAAACTTAAGTAACATAAAATCAGAATCAGATAAGAAAAATGCAAAGGTTATATTTTTCATTGCTTAGCGATTTTGGTTAATTTAGAAGACATAAACAAAACCATACAATAAAGAACGTTGAATATTTAGCCATTTGAACCCAGATTAATATTTTCCTGACTACTGTGCACTATGAGATAATGTCATGAATTGCACAGGAATGCATTTTGCATTAACACTACTTTTATACCCACATCTAATGATAAAGCATACAACTGTTACATTAACACAAAAACTAAATTGTGCTTCTTTCATTCTTGTGTGTTTGGCACTGTTTCAGAATAGAATGATTTTTACCCAGTTCTCTGTAGCGCAATGACTCCTGAAAAGGCACCTTGCAAAAGTCATCAAAGCACTTGAATTTCAGGAAACGTAAATTGACTTCAGCAGGTTGCTGTTGGTATGTCTCTCAAGAGAATGCAGTGGGAAAGAAAAAAGGTCATTCATTCTACCTCTCCCCCTGATTGGTGCCTGAAAATATGATGGAATATTTTTTAATAGTTGTTAATCAAGTGTTTCAAATTAGAGAAAATGCCAAGTCTACCACAAGTGCTCAGATTTCACTACTATGCAATCAGAGAATAAGGTATCTTGTAGCTTGCACAGCTGGTTGCATGCACTCTGCACTCGAGCTTGTCTACACGTTCAGGTGAGACGCAGCAGCTGTGAGCAGAAACAGTGAAGTTGTTGCACCATGCTTGAAAACAGTAGCTGAGTTCAGGTAGGGTTAGTGCCGCAGCCACAGGGAAAGAGTGAGATGAAGTAGCAGCGCAGGTTTAGGTTTCAGATAGTGGTCAGGAAAGGGATTTTTAGGAATGGGGGTGTTTTAGGTTTAGATTAGGAGAGAATAGTTTAGGCTTAGGGAGTAAGAGGGCCTTAAGATTTATGGAGCAGGAAGAGAATTTTAGGTTTAGGGAGTGCGAAAGGATTTATTATGGTTAAGGAGTAAATGGGAAATTTAAGTTTGGGAGAGTAGAGTTTTTGCTTTTGGGACTGATCAGGGATTTAGGATTAGGAGGGGATTACTATTGTTAGGCTTAGGGACTGGACGGAAGATTTGGTGTTGCTTCTAATATTCTGATAAGATTATTTACATAAGTAGCATTGATTGGGTGGAGGGCTAAGATAATTCACTAAGATCAGAATAGTGGAAGTTATGGCACTTGCCAATTAGAGCATGTAGCAACAAGCATGTGTGTCAAAAGCTATCAGCATGCAATCAGTTGTAGTAGGCCAGAAAACGGTATTAATAGATGGTATAGACATCACAGTTCAAATTTCACATCCAAAGCCCCATAGTTTTCTTCTGCCTCCTCCATTCCTGTACTGCATTCTTATAGCTGTTTATTGATTCATCACATTTGTTTTATTATGTGCTGATATCTATGTTGTCACATTGTCTCTCACATCACAAAGTTAATCAAAAAAGGCATCCAGTTACTAGAAGTCAAAATATGTGCAAAGAAAAACGTCTAGCTTGCTAATTCCTTTTCCTCCTAATGGCAGTACTTTGAACTCAACTTATTAAATACAATAGGAAACCATCATGTAATAAGATATGTCAACCTGCCATCATGCATACATTCACTCACCAAATATGTTTCAATTCAAATCAGTTAAAAATATTGTGCTAATTATCTTATATGCATTTATTCACCTCAATATGAACATGTACAATGATTTCCTTCATATCTCTCCATCTTCCCCTCAGCCTCCCATTCTAAGCTCATATTTGTGGTTTAAATGTAGAATAGTATAACTTTATATATGATAACAAAGCATTAAGGAATATTCTATCATGATTGCCATACATGAAAATACTGGTCAGTCTAAAATAGTCTCCATTCATGATTTTAGCTGAACAAGGAAAACAGAAATTAATTTCACTCGAGAAAGATAAATAATAACTATCTTTGAAATGTCATTTTAAATTAAAGTATATGCCTTTGAAAGACAATTGTTGTAAATGTATCTCACTGCACTGAGACCAGAACAATAAAATTCTGCAGAATGTTAAAAGAATAATAATTATAACATCTCTGATATCCAGTTTTAACTCTAGGCAATTAAGAAGTCCGTGTCTTTAAACCAAGCATTTAGAAGCACTGAAGCTGTACATTATACCAATAAAAGTATAGCTCTAGGTGTCTTGATCCTTAAAAAAAATAAAGTATTTGTTGGGAAGCTACCATTAAGTCAGACAGGAAATAGACTAGAGAAGGACCCCCTGCTTCCAGAAGGATTTATTTCAAGACTACAAATTGTTCTTTGTGTCTTTGGGTGGTTTTGCCACAGCAGGGAAGACATGCAATCTTTCTGCTTAGTGTTTCATATTGTAAAAATGTGTTTTCATGACTCACTTTTAAAAATACTCCACTCAAGCTGTTTTGCACAAAACAGATAATTTCACCTCAGTTGCTTCTGTAGAGGAAAATAGTTTTCCATTCAAGTCTAAACTGTCTTGAATAAATCTTTCCATGCAATGTCAATTATTTCCCCTTTTATAACGTTATCTGCATAATGGTATTTTATATAATAAACTCAGAATGCTATATTTAGCTTATTAATGAAATCATTGTTCTTGTATCATTATGGCTTCCTCTAATTAAAAAAGAAAGAACTAGAAAAAAATAGAAAAAAAAAAAAAGACTGCAATGGTTAATGAGGTCTAATATGTGAGTGCATACACACGGAATATATTCTGTCTATGTATATGGCACACCATGGATACAATGACAGAAGGCAGCTTTTAAGGGCAACATTTCAATGTTGTTCTTTCTTTTCTGAAAATGTCTATCAAGTAAATAAAAAAAAAACATAAACAATTATGCTTAAGAACCATAACCAGGTTTGGCTCTATCCTGTGATTACTACTACTGTTCCTCCTACATAAATATTGCTCTGCTTTTCCTTAGGTACTACCTAAAGTTGGCCTTGCTTCAGACAGAGCTTCTGCATATCATAAACCAAATCACTCCTTTCCACTGCGGCTAATATCATCTTCATACAAATTTAGCATTAACAAACCACAGGACCCATACTTCCTCATAATTGCTTGAGCTTTAGCTATAACCTCTGCATCTCATATTCTGTGTGAATGAGTCTCTATATCACACCTCTCAAGTCTACCAATGGGTATGGTGGTTCTAGGTCCTCCTCATAGCCATCCACATATTCAGCAAGGCAAACTCACCCCCAGTACAATGTTGTTCTGTTAAGATAAGCCATGTGTATTGGTGTAGGATAGATGTTTTGCAATGTTAGGAATTTGAACTAGGACAACTGTTTTTAACAAAATGATGCTTTGTGGAATGTTAATGCTGTCTTTGATTGGAAAAAGTAATGAAAACATACAGGCAAGGCTGATGTAGGGATTAATGGATGTATAGGAATCCTACTTTATCTAGACAGCCACATCCGAATAAAAGAAATTTTAGAAAGCTATACCTTTTACGCCTGATATTACATAAACAGTACTCTTAAAATGCAGCTTAGATATATTAGCAACACCAGTTAACATACTGTTAAACACACAGATTATGATGGTAAATATGAACAACAGCTCTTCTGAACATATCCCTTTGATGCTAGAGATTTATTGAACTGAAGACCCCCTCCCCAGCCTCCAGTCCTCATAGGCGGCATCATAGGCATATTCTTATCTCTGACCTCAGGAATCTTCAAATAATTCACTCTTTTTACTGTGATGACACTTTAGGAGGACTTCTGGAACATTCTGCCATGCTTTATGTTTTATAATAACTCCTTCATTACCAGAGACACCCAGATTATAGCTTAAAACTGCACTTGCACATTGTCCTTAGTCCTCACATTTTGGATATGTTGTCACTCCCATTCTTTGGATTTCTTTGAGGAATTTGAAATTTGTATCAGAACTGCAAATTTTTCATGGAAAGCACTTTTATACTTTCTTACTATGGACCCTGATGCAAACAACGTACTATGTCTATGGCGCTCCTCTAAACTGCCTGCATATAGTTAAGCTGATAAGGTGTACAAAGTAGTCTAAATAGCATATTAGCAGTAGGTCTGCTTTCACATCCCAAGTCTTGGCTGCTGAAAGAAACAATCTTGCAACCAGGCATTTGAGTATCAGGACCTCAAGCAAGTGTCACTGAACAAGTCAGACATGAGCTAATGACAAGTGAGGACTTGAAGAAGACTCTATTGACAACTATTTTTTAACTAGGAGTTACCTAATTACTAAGCACCCTCACACAGGTGTCCCTGTAGGGTTACTTGACTAACTAGAGTCATGCAGTTAAACGTGAAACTTAAAGTGAAAATATTCTATCTGCCTTCCTTGTTGCTTTGACAGATGGCTGGCTTACATGTAGGCCATTTGGTGTAACTATTTCTAAGTCACTTTTACTTTTTTTTCTGTGCTACAACTACCTTACCAATGTCTCCACACTAAGCAATCCTTTTGTGCATATTTGCCACCCAAGCGTGTAAGTTTTAGAGCTCTGCATCTGCTTTAAGCCACTAAGATTTTGGTCATTCCTCTAATCATTCCACGCAGATGCTCATCTTTACTATAGCTTATCATTGCATCAGTCCTATGACATCCATTGCTGCCATAAACAAAGAAGAAAACTCTTCTTTCCTACCAATTTGAAAGTCACTTATTTAATGCATACATTCATCCATCCATCCATTTGTTCATTCATTCATTTAATTATGTACTTTCCTACTGATTTGTGTGTTTTATCTCATAATCCAGGCTAACCTTGGTTTATTTCTAATGCAAGGGCAAATATACTAGCTCCAGATGCAGTAGAATTATAAAAAAATAAATAAATAAAGCAAACCTCAGGAAGAACATAATACTGTAAAAATAGTTTAATAGGTATTAAAACGATAATAGGTATTAAAAAGTTTTGAATATGAATTAAATCTGAGACTTCATCAGAACAAGTAAAACTTTAGGACATTTCCATAAATAGATAATGCAGTCATATGACCAACATTATCTGATTAAAAACAATAATAATTACATAGTATTCATTATATTCCTTGCCAGGCAAACTATTTGATATTAAATGGTTTTGTTGTTAAAAAAAGTGTTATGTTCAGCATTACTAAATCAATGTACTTAGTGTGTGTGCTGAATGTGACAGTAACTACCATTAAAAGAGGTGCTATTACTTTTAAGAATGAATTAATGCATTCAGCTGTTACAACAAGCATTTCTTATACATTCAGGTGCCTAGCTATCTGCATATGTGCTGTACAAAGAGTATGAAAGAGATGCAGCGATATAATATGTGAATCACAGATGTTACCACACGTGTGAGGAGATTCAGCTTCACTTGCTATTTATTTAAACTGAAAAAAAAGATGTTCAGACCACAGCAACTGAATTATATATGAACAGTAAATAAATAAAAATAAAATCTGTATTTTAACATACACTGTAGTTATTTCCCTGTTCAGTTTTATGAAATATCCTAGATTCCACCAAAAAGCCGACAGAATACTAAACATTTTGGTTATTATAGTCTATGCAATTTTGTACCAGAGGAAATAGCATAGTTCCATTTCTTAAAGTACATCTGGGTAGTACAGCAGAGATTATTTTTCTGGCTAGGTTTGATAATATGGATAGTTTTCCCACTGGAGCTAAGTTATGTAAACAGAAGTTTTTCCTTGTTATTTGAAAGATGAATTTAAGAGACACAGCCAGCCAGTCAGCCAAACAATAAACTCAGGAGGATGAGGTAAGTAACTAGGGTGTGAAATCAGTATTTAGTACATTATAGTATTGAGTGTCACATTGCTGAGCTAGAAATAAGAAAATGGATTTTAGACATTTGTCCCACATTTCTATTTATTTATTTATGTATTTATTTATTATGACTTTCTCTGTGATTATTGGGTAAGAAGTTGAGAGGTGTTTCTTTTATTGCAAAGAGATAGGTGTACACCAAAGTGGATTTAATTGCTGGCTGGGAGTGGGGCCTAACTGTTGATGAATTTACCATTTTGTCATTTGATCAGTCAACAAATAGTAAATAAATAAATAAATAAATGACTAAATACATAAATAAATGTATGTGAAATTGAACGTACGTGAACAAGACCCCTCCTGTACATGATATACAAAATGTACATGAATTTGAACATAGACTGCGGTGGTGGTGCTGCGGTAGCATTGTTGCCTCACAGTTAAATGTTGCCCGTTCGATCCTCAGTTCTGTGTGGCGACATGCGTGAACAGGCATTCCTTCATTGAAGGTTGTGCATTAGGCCCAGCAAGCCAGCATGTAAAAATTACTGCCAATCATTAGCGGACTGGAGTTCCGCTGTGGCGACCCCTAACTGGGAAAAGCTGAAAGACAAAAGCAAACATGAATTTGAACATACATCAACAATACTCCTCCTGCCCCCTGTAACACAATACTAATTTCCTTTCTCTCTACTGTTCTCTCCTATTTCCCCCCTAACTGTAACAGGACTAACTCACTTCCATGACTCTAACACTATACCTTCTACTATGTTTCTTGTGTACCTGGACACTTTGTTCTTACTACCCACCTCAATTCTCACCCCTACTTTTGTTATGCCTCATTAGCTGAGTTCTATTATTCACACCTCAATTTTCTCATCTGTTTAAGCTATTTGTATATACTTGCATTGTATTTATTTTATTTTATTTTACTTTACTACTGTTAAATCTTCACTCACAAAAGCTGTATCATGAATTATTTACTTGTAAAAGTTGCACTGTGAATTTTTGTTTTACTTGTTTAATTTGTACTGTGGAGCTTTTCTCCATGGGCCTCCACTGAAAAAGGGCACAAGCTAAAGCATACTAACCCAGTCAACAAATAACAATTGTCAAATAAATAAATAAATAAACAAACGAACGGCAGCCATATCCAGTAGCCATTTTATTCTGGTTTGGTTAAGCGCTTTTGTCAGTGCTATACTGACTTCATCAGAACAATAAAATACACACGTTGCAAGCCTTAAATACACAAAACAATCACATGTTTTTACTAATTAACATCAGTTATCTCTTAAAGAAACCCATATACCTAATACAAACAACCCTGTCTCAACAAATATTGTTTCTACAATCGCTGTTAAAAACCTTGATTTACAGTATTAAAAAGTACATGAAGAAATAAAAACTTTGACATGTTGTTTTGTATATAACCACACATATAAATACATATGCAACCCATATAAAAAAACCTTTATATTAACCATCACTAATATGTCCATTTATAAGGTTAACTTAGCTTTTAATTTTAACACACAACTGATAGACACAGTTTCATTCAGATCTGGGGGAAAAGTGGCATTGTACATTAATTGCCACTTTAATTACTTATATTCTCGGTATAGGTCCAATGGGCCACCCCTTTGTCCTAGATCTACCTTCTCAGTAGCATTATATTTAAACCTATGCATAGAAAATTATTTTAATATATTTTGCTAAAGCGTTCTTATCACCTTTCGATGTATCATATTGATGCTGGTAGATTCTCTTCCTAAATTTACTTTTTGTCTTGCCAGTGCAGAACCTTTCACAGTCCTAACACTTGGCAAGATATACTAGCCCCTTGCTCTGATGATTAAAATTGGGCCTAAGTACAATAGTATTCCCACTCTGGACTGCCACATCGGTCCCTTATAAAATAAACATACATTGCCTACATTTCCTCATACATCCTATTTGACTCAACCCTAATGTTTTTTCAATAATAGTTTTTAAACAACTGTCCTTTTTATACACAATGGCAGGTTTTTGTCCAACTTTTTTAAAACAGTTCACATCTATGTTGAACACATTTTGGTTGTTTGATAATACTCATGATACCCTGGAAGTGCAAATTATATGGCAAAATAAATACTTTTTGAAAATCATTACATTTCCTCCTAGACATGGGGGTCATTTATTCTACCATCTTGTAAAATATTCCCTTAAATCACTTTCATGAAGCTTCTTGAATCCATTGAGTAAAGGATGAAGTGGTGGGTTAAAGGTGCTTGGTTTCCTGAATGTGTTGACCAAGTCATCCCCACGATTGTTATTCAAATAAAAACCCATATTAATTTTCCTTACAAGTAACTTTAACTGTATTAATGTTTCATCCGATCTACCTTGTCAAATAAATTTTCCCATTCAGTGTTTAATGTATTTAAGGCTTGCAACTTGTGTATTTTATTTTTCTGATGAAGTCAGTATAGCACTGACAAAAGCAGTTTACCAAACCAGAATAAAATGGTTACTGGATGTGGTTGCCATTTGTTTTTTTTTTTTTTTTGTTCTTAAGTTTTAGTAGTTGTCTTTCATGGTAGCATGGAAGTTTGTTGAAGAATATGGATGGGGACCTAACCATCCGCCCTATAAATGTTTTATACAAAGAAATGAGGGCATCTACAGGGAATTTGACTGCATTGATCCAAAGGTTAACTCAAAAACTCTCATTGAGTCAAACCAGCCCTCAGATTTTAAACAACGCTATTGCAGACCAACATGATACAAATATTTTGTCCCAAGAGAGAGTGGATTTTAACATAACACCAGCCCAGAGAATTAATCAACTTACGAGGGATTTGAGCAACAGCAGAGCAAGTTACCATGGTAACCTGTTGAATGGACCTGCAGCATGTTATGGGGTGGGAATTGAAGACACTTTCTCGCTTAACCATTGGCTACATGAAAGGAGGGAGTTTTCCTTTAGTTCCGAGGCTCGTGAAGTTCAGGAACTGGATTATGGCACTGTAGATAACCTATTAAGAACTTTATATGATCAAACCTTGAAGTTTCAGAAACTTCAACTGAAAAATTCATATTTTTGGGAGTGCTTGAAGAGACAACAGGTCTCAAAAGGTCTGAGGAGCTGGAAGTATCCCACCGGACTTACAAGTGGCTCGAAGTTACACCGTGGGTTGCTGCAATTGTTTAATAAACAAGGTTGTGAGATGCTTGAACTCTTGATGAGAGATAATGACAGGAGAATTACTATTTTGAATGATTTTATAAATGCTTTGAACAGCAGTATCCAGTCAGATTTATTGTTTCAGTTAAGTCTAGTGAGTATTTTGCTTTGTTTAAATATATTGATAAGAAAATAGATGAACTGAAAAACAAAAAAAACTACTACGTGATCAAAAAGATCATGAAACTGGGAAAGCTTATCCAGCTCCATCATGTAGTTCAGGTTCCAATGACATTTAGGGAATGAGCACTGGTAGGCAGAAGCAGGTTGACCTCAACACCCAGGATTGTAATGGAGAATGGGATTCAAAGGTCCCTTTAGAATGCCCCCCTCTGAGGAGGTCAGAATGACTGATGAATCAGAGGAGGGGAGAACAGGAGAACTATGGGCGAATGGACGAACATCCCAAGGGGAACCAATACATGAGGTATACAATGAAGAGAGAGTGGGAGAGGGAACTATTGTTAGACAGCACAACAAAGTGCAATGTTATTGTGAATGAAGCTAGTGATTTTAAGATTTACAATCTTAGTGAGACTGAAGTGATGGCTGAGTGGGCAAATTTGTTTGACAGATGATTTACATTTGTTACATTTGTCCCCACCAGACTAGGTAGATTGGATGAAACATTAATACAGTTAAAGTCATTTGTAAAAAAAAAAAAATGATATGGGTATTTATTTAAATAACAACTGTGGAGATGACCAGGTCAACATATGCAGGAGATCCAGCACCTTTAACCCGCCACTTCATCCTTTACTCAATGTATTTGAGATGCTTTGTGAAAATGATATAAGGGAATATTTCTGCACCAGTTTGAAATGTTCCCTCAGCCCTAACCTAAGTTTTGAACAAAGTGGGTTGCTAAGAGAGATTCAGAGAATGAGTCACATTAGAACTATGAAACCAGACAAGGGTGTGGCCTGGTGTTTATGGATACCAATGAATATAAAACAGGATGTTTGTGATATTTTATACAGACATTTTATGAAAAGGTGTCTATGAATGAGAAAAATGTAGTGTATCAGAGAATAGACATTATGCTTGATGAAATGGTCCTGAATGGACAGATTACTGTGATGGACCATGATTATTTGAGGGTCTCATACCCCAGAACCCGCACGATTTTCAGCATCCCCAAGATACATAAAAATATTTCTGACCCTCCTCTGAGACCAATAGTAGATGCAAAAGCCTCTAAGACCTAGCCCTTGGCCAAATATGTAGAGACAGACACACACACACACACACACACACACACACACACACACACACACACACACACACACACACACACACACACACACACACACACACAAGTTTTTAATTAGACACAGGTAATTATTTAAGGACTCCTGGGAATTTTTATCCAGGGTGTCTAACTATATATATATATATATATATATATATATATATATATATATATATATATATTCACCATTGATGTTTGTGATTTCTTTTCAGTGATCCCACATGTTGAGGGTTTGTACTTATTTTATAATATTTTATGTGAAAACTCAGGGTTGGAACATACTAAGATTCTTACTATTAGATCTTTGATGGAAGCTGTCTTGGAGAATAATTTATAGTATTTGAAAATCAAGTCATTCTGACAGAGGAAAAGGGTAACAATGGGCATTGTTTGTGGCCCTCTATCTGCTAACCTGGTACTAGCTCAATGGGAGAACCAAGTAGAATTTAATTATGAATATGTCAACTGTTGTTCAATGTATGGTCATTTTTTGGATGACATTATAATATTCTGGACCGACAGTAGAAAAAAGCTTGAGCAGTTCTTCCATTATTTGAATACTAGCACCAGTTTATTTTTTTGAAATTTACAATGGAGTGGAGCAAGAGGAGGTCCATTATTTCGATGTTACCATATGTAAAAATCGGTTGATGAAGAAGCTTGATTCAAATTTATACAGGAAGCCCACATATTCTAATTCTCTCCTCCATTTCAACAGCTGGCACCCCTTACATCAAAATAGATCACTAGTGAAAGAGCAGGTAGTGAGACTGGCACATATGGTGAGTTGTAACAACATATTTCATGATGAATGTCTCAAGCTGAGTGGGATGTTGGTGAACAGAAAATATCCTGGTGCATTCCTGGATAGTATTTGTAGTGAGGTGAGAAAAAAAGAGACAAGATGGTCATTTTTATCCATTATTGGGCAAGGACCTTGGTCAAGGCGGAATAAATGCTCCCCTGTCTAGGAGGGAATGTAGTGATTTTTGAAAAGCACTTATTTTGCCATATAATTTGCACTTCCAGGGTATCATGAGTATTACCAGACATAACTGGAATGTTTTTCAAGTGGATTTGGATTGTTAGTTGGACAAAAACCTGCCATTGTGCATAAGAAGGACAGTTGTCTAAAAACTATTATTGAGAGGCCATTAGGGTTGAGTCAAAAAGGACGTATGAGGAAATGTGGGCAGTGCAGGCAATGTAAGTTTATTTTAGAAGGGATTGATGTGACAGTTCAAAGTGGGAATACTATTGTACTCAGGCATAATTTTAATTGTCAGAGCATGGGTGTAGTTTATCTTGCCAAGTGTCAGGACTGTGAAATGGTTCTACATTGGCAAGACAAAAAATAAATTTAGGAAGAGAATCTACCAGCATCAGTATGATATAGCAAAAGGTGATGAGAAGGACGCTTTAGCAAAACATATTAAAGAATTTTCTGCGCATAGGTTTATATATATATATATATATATATATATATATATATATATATATATATATATATATATATATATATATAGCTATTGACAAGGTAGATCTAGGACAAAGGGGTGGCCCATTGTACCTATACCTAGAATACAAGGAATTAAAGTGGCAATTACTGTGCAATGCCACTGTTCCCCCAGGTCTGAACAAAACTGTGTCTATTAGTTGTGTCTTAAAATTAAAAGCTGATTTAGCCTTATAAATGGGCACATTAATGATGGTTAATATAAAGGTTTTTTTATATGTGTGGTATGTGTATTCATATGTGTGGTTTTATACAAAACAACATGTCAAATTTTTTATTTCATGTATTTTTTAATACTGTAAATCGAGGTTTTTTAACAGTGATTGTGGAAAGAGTATTCGTTGGACAGGGTTATTTGTATTGGGTATATGGTTTTTTTAAGAGATAATTGATTTTAATTAGTAAAAACATGTTATTGTTTAGTGTATTTAAGGGTTGCAATTTGTGTATTTTATTGTTTTGATGAAGTCAGTATAGCACTGACAAAAGCGCTTAACCAAACCAGAATAATGCGGCTACTGGATGTGGTTGCTGTTCATTTTTTTTTTTTTTTTTTTTTTTTTTTGTTCTTACGTTTTTCTAGCTGTCTTTCATGGTTGTGTGAAGGTAAATAAATGAATTAATTAATTCATTTATCCACTTGCCAGTTATACAGTTTTAACCCTCTTGCCATGACTAGTGTGCATTTGTCCAATGAAACAAAAGAGCAACCAGCAAAATACAAAGATACTGAAAAAAAGAATGAAGAGCTGGCTAGGCAGAGAAGTATAAGCAAGCCAAATTTAATAAAAATAATACTTAAAAATATTTAAAATACACACAGGATAAGCACTTTCATACACATAACTACTCCACTGAAACTTCACTTTGCAATGCATTTATATAGCTTAATGTCTGAAGTCACATGATCTTAACAATGCTTGATGGGGATGACTTCATTTAAATAAACAAATAAATAAAAAATAAATAAAATAAAAACCCCTTACCTTCATTTGCCCTAAGCAGGTGCATCCATTTTATCTCTATACACTCTGCTTTAGTTTTTATGTCACCACCTCTCAACCCTGGTGTGTACATTTCCAACACCAGAAACTTAAACCAATGTTCACACCCTGCTGATATAACATGTTTGGACAGTGCATTCCTGTCATCTCTCTTGGTGATACTACAAACATACTCTCTTATTCAATCCCTCAAAGAGCGGTTTGTTTTTCCAACATAGAAACTTCTACAGATTACACAGGACACACAATACACAACATTTTGACAGCATAAAGTCTGATGTTAAAAACATGTCCTATGTCTGGATGTACAAACTGATTATCTGTGTCTACATATCTCCAATCATTACAATGATGGCATGGGAACGCACCTATCCTTTGCCTAACTGCACTCTTCTGACTACTAGACAGAGGCTTGTAACACAACATTTTCTTTATTGAGGGATGATTCTTAAAGCAAAAGGAGGGTGAATCTCCTAACAACCCCTTACATCTGTCATCAGAGGCCAAGATTCTCCAATGCTTTTTAATAATCTCACAAATATGTTCAGAGTCCTTAGAGTATATGAGGGTCATACGTATCGGCTGGGTGGACTTCAGTGTAGAAGGAGTGGGTTCCTCCATCTGGTCATTAAAGTACAGTTTCGTATGTGTACCCCTCAACATAACTGCATCGTTCTGTGCAGTCACTATCTCTGAGTCACTGTACCCTCTGTTCAACAAGTTGGTAGTAAGTGTATCAAATGAGTCATACATATCACTGTCTTTTTTACTTAATCTAGCTGTTCTAAAGAACTGTCCTTTCAGGACGTTCTGCTTGACATGTTTAGGGTGCATGCTACATGAGTGTACTGTATTATTGGTCTTGCAAGACTTAACATGCTGTATGGTGTACAAACCTCCTGCAGTCTTATGCACCATTACATCTAAGAAAGGGATGGATTCTATTGACCATTCATAGGTGAACCAAAGAAAATTGGTAGTACTGTTTAGATAACACACAGACTGGTCAAGACTTTCTATTGTGTCCCCCCAAACAAGGAACAGATCATCCACATAGCGGCCATAATAAAGTACAGACCTTCTGAGTCTATTATTATCAGAAAATATATTCTACAACTCTCATTCTGCCAAAACCATATTGGCATAGCTATTGGCACATACTGTGCCCATAGCTACCCCTTTCTGTTGCAAATAGTTTTCATTTTCAAATATAAACACATTGTGCTCCAAAATAAGTTGCAACAGAGTACAAATCAGATAGACCTTATCACTACTAAAAGCAGGGTTTCTGCCCAAGTTTATCTGAACATTATCAATGCCCACATCATTTGGAATGCAGGTAAAATGTGAGCTGACATCTAACTTAACCAGAAGGGCCTCTTCTCTGTAGTCTGTATTAGACCGACTACACAACTTATTGAGAAAATCCCTAGTATCTCTCAGGATGTTCCCCATTCCATTAACCACTGGGTGGAGTTGATTCTCAACATAGATAGACATAGGTTTTGTGGCCTAGCCCCTGCCAGATACTATCGGCCACATAGGTGGATGTACCTGACCTTTATGGACCTTGGGAAGTCCATAAATTTTAGGTATCACCACATTCTCAACCAAAAGATAATCATATAAGCCTCTATTACGCCATCCATAAGAAGGCCTTCAACTCTCTCATGTATCTCAGCTGTTAGTCTAGTAATTACCTGTCTATCTAACTTAGTGTAGGTACATTCATCACTCAGCATCAATAACATGGCGTCCAAATATTCTGATACATCCTTGGCAACTATGCCACTCCCTTTATCAGCAGGACGAAAGCAGATGTCATTGCATTTTACTAAATCAAGCAAGGAGGAAAACTCTTCTTGACTTAAATTATTACTAGTACTCTTATTTTCTTATCTATGCCAGAAGAACTTGAAAAATAAGTATAATCATCAGTACATAGCTTAAAAATGCTTCATCCAAGGGTGTATTTAAAGGTGCAAAAACACTAGGTTTCCTAAAAGTGCAAACATCAGAACCCTCTCCATTTCCAGACTGTAACTTCAAAGAGATGTTCCTGACAAATAATTTCAAGTCAATTAACACATCATTCAAAGTAGAATTACCAGCTGGAATAAAATTGAGTCTTTTATTCAACACACTTTTTAGCTCAGAAGTTAAAGTTACTGAAGAAAAGTTAAAAATCAAACCTTCCGCATCTTGCTCCAGACTGTTTGACCTGTCTCTGTCATGTCCTGCACATGCTGTCTCTTTCTGAAGTTCTTGTCTCTGCTCTGAGACCTACCTCTCTGCTTCACATTGAGAAGCTCGGGTGCCTGTAGCAATAAAAAAGGTTGTTTCTGTGCTAGGAAGCCATTCCCATCTCCTATAATTCCACTGGCCTGACTATTATGCACCAGGCTCGTCGCTGCATTTGAAACCAGTGTGGTTCCACTCTCACCACTTGCACCTTGACACAATAGTGCCAGAAAACCACTAAGTGAGTTCTGTGGGTGCTCAGAAGGAGCTGCGAGCTGTAGTCACTACTGTTTCCCATTGCAGCTCTTCAGCCCATATTCCATTATTTTCCGACAGCAAAGTTCTTTCCTGAGTTGGTGTGTGTACTACCTGTGAGGTTATGGTAGTACCTCCTCCATTCACCCATGCTCTTTTACCATTGGATGATCGTACTTCTCCTTCATTCCTCACCCACTCTGATTCGCGGATCGTGCGTCTGTCATCAGACCATGTAAAGAAATGGCCAGTACTGAAATCTCGCATGTCCCTGGATAACATTTTCTTCTTAGTTTCCTGCAGCTGTTCATCATACTGTGTCAGATCTTCAAAATAGTTCATCAAGTTTGTACCTAAAAGGAACAAACTCTATTGAGTAATTAAGTTCTGTAATACTGTCCATAATCTATTTGTGTAGGTTAGTCTCAACTGGGGAATACTATTGTACTTGGGCACAGTTTTAATTGTGAGAGCATGGGTGTAGTTTATCTTGCCAAGTGTCAAGACTGTGAAATGGTTCTACACTGGCAAGACAAAAAATAAATTTAGCAAGAGAATCTACCAGCATCAATATGATATAGTGAAAGGTGATGAGAAGAACGCCTTAGCAAAACATATTAAAGAATTTTCTACGCATAGGTTTAAATATATAGCTATTGACAAGGTAGCTCTAGCACAAAGAGGTGGCCCATTGGACCTATACCTAGAATACAAGGAATTAAAGTGGCAATTAATGTGCAATGTCATTGGGCAGGATTCACGATGGCTTGCACGGAGTCTAAGAGTCGTGTAAGACTCCATGCAGCCATAGCGATCCAGAAACAGCCCGAAATACCATGTAAGAGACCAGCTAAAACGTCTCTTACACGGACAGGGCGTGGATATGCTAATTATCTCACTTGCAGCCGAAAGGCATGCAAATTAGGTAGATTAGCGATCCACGAAGCTGAAACCAGCCCGTGTAAGAGTCGTGTTAGGTGCAGAAATGTACTCAGTTGACAACTGAGTACATTTCTGCAAATAACACAATGGAGCCATATCAGCTCCAAATAAAGTGTGCATATGTGTCAGGCAGCATGCCAATGGCCAAATATGTGGCCATTGGCATGGTAACCCGATGCAAACATGAAAAAAAAAAATTTCGGTGATCGGCGATGTTTAAACGCAGTGCAGCCCCGCACAAACGGGCTGTGCTATATAAAACATAAAAATAAAGGTTTTAAACCCACAAATGTGGGTTTTATGCAATGCATGGATTTACAATCCAGGGACTAGCAGACCGAAAACAACATGGCCACCGTTTAGTGGTTGCTAAAGGGGAAAGCTGAGTGTAAGACACGTAACTAAGCATTAGTAGGCAATCCTATGTAAATGAGTGGTAGGATAGTGAATCTCACTGTCACATAGCAAATGAGCACATTCCGTGTAGTGTAAGAGTTAGATAAGGGGGAGTAACAGAGTAGGAGATAGGTGACATCACAGGGGGGAATGTCAGAAAGAAATCAAGCTCATTGGAGCAAAGTGGTATGTAAAAGATGTCAGTCACACAGCATAGAAAGAGGAGTGTCAACAGATAAGCATGGGAAAGTCAAGAAATGGAAGGTGTACACTGTGGCTAACACCAAAGTTTCTTGCTGTGCATGCATGCGCACGTGTGCGCGCTGGGAGGCGCGAGTAAGACAGAGTGCGCGCTTGTAAGCGTGACTGCGCATGTGTAAGGAAGAGTAAGCATGTAGGAGCCTGTTTAAAGATCTGTAAACCTGTTTGCACTGATGTGCGTGTGGTTTAACCTGAATAAGCAGATTCTAGTCCGTGTAAGCATGTGTGCACGCGTGGTAGCCACTGTGAGCATGTTTTCGCTGGTATGCGCGCTGCTCTCCCCTGTGGAAACAGAGAAGAAAAAGGAAGCAGATGAAATAGTAGGAAGCTAGCAGGGAATACTGGTAGAGCTAGCAGGTGAAAACAATTAGAAGCAGGCAATTACACATGCAGAATACTAGCCCAGCCCAGCACTTAAAACACTGCAAACAGCATTGCAGTATGTTTCTCTCAAGAGACACTGCAAGACAGGAGTAAGCTATTAGAAGTGAAAACTGAAAAAGCTGCACTCAGACCAAACATGCTAGGGCTGCCATAGCTGTTATAAGGAGACATAGGAGATTTGCTGAGGGTGGTGACAATGCAAATGCTGCCAGACAACCCACAGTGAGGAGATGGAGAAGAGTGTACAGGCCCAAGGTCACCTACCAGGGGTTACATGAGCTGGAGATAGTGGAGCGCTATAGAGTGGACAGAGACCTCCTGCAGCAAATTGTTGAGTTGTGCAGGCCACACCTCACACACAGAACCAACAGAGGGGAACCCATCCCAGTGGAAACCAAGGTATGTGTTGGCCTAAGAATACTAGCAACAGGTACCTTCCAGAGACCAACTGGTGATACGATGGGGATTTCACAGGCATCAGCATCCAGGGTACTGCACCAGTTCCTGGATGCCATGTCGGCACATGTCGGAGATCATGTATATTTCCCCAATTCCCATGAGGCATTGGCCAGCAATATGTGACTCTTCCAGCAAGTAGCGGAATACCCTGAGGTAGTGGGTGCAATAGACTGCATGCATATATGCATCAAGGCACCAGCTGGTGAGCGGGGTAGGGCCTACATTAACTGCAAGGGCTTCCCCTCCATCAACTGCCAGGTTGTGTGTGATGCCCAGGGCATAATAACGAATGTGTGTGCTGGCTGCCCTGGAAGCTACCATGATTCCCATATCTGGCATCTGATGCAGCTGTACCAGACATTTGCCAATGGGGACATCCCACATGGTCACTTAGTGGGGGATGCTGGATATGCACTGGAGCCGTGGCTGATGACACCCCTTCAGAAACGCACACACACCTGAACAAGAATGCCATAATGAGGCACACGCACAAACACGAAATGTAATAGAGCGTGTGTTTGGGCTGCTCAAGTCATGGTTCCAGTGCCTGGACACATCTGGTGGAGCCTTGCAGTACTCACCAACTACATGTACCCAATTTGTCATGGTATGTGCTATGCTACATAATATGATTCTGCAAAAACAGCTGCAGCAGGACCAGCATAGGGGCGGGACAAACAGCCCCCCACCATTGCCAAGGCCATCACAGGCAGAGCATGACTCGGAGGAGGAACAACCTGAGCCTGCCCCAGTAGGCAGAAGGAGGCATGCCCAGTATGCCCTGGCCTTGGCAAAGAGGCAACGCATAGCACATACACTGGCTCAGTATGAACCCTGGGAATGATACCCCTCTCTGACTCACTCATATAGTAAAAGGGATGCCTAACATGACACAACCTGCTTTCAAACATGTACAGGGAGTGTAGTATGTTTATCCGACATAGGCAGCCCTGCAGCACCACCTGAGGCATGATTGACATGTGTTAAGCAATGTAATACCATCTAATATATGCAAACATGATGACCCTGCCTAACATCTCACCCTCACCAAGCGTGATGCCACACTATGAAGACAACAAGATCAAGTACAATAATTGGCTGAAGTATTGCTGTTCGTCAAAGGGGAACAAATGGCTGACAGCCTGGGATGGCATGCCGAGCAAGACATGATGCTCCACCTGCTAGGGATGGCACACACCCAGCACACCTGGCTGTGTGGATACTGGCAAAGGCTGTTGTCACCCCCACTGTGCCTTGAATAGGTAAGGTTGGAAACACAAACCCACCACCATAGGTAGCACAAGGGATAACAACTTGGACGTAATGCTACCCAATGCCAGAAGTCTAAACTGCAAGATGCATGCAGACCAAACCCACCTCAGCATGGAGAATGGTATTATCTGTTCTGTAACAGAAACCTGGGTCAAGGCTCAGATGAGCACCCTAATACTACCAGGTTATGCCTTATACCATGCTTTACAGCCCCAAAACATGGAACAAACTACAATAGGAGTGTGGCTATCAATAATTGTCAAGGATAACCACACCCCCAGGTTGGTACCACAGCAAGAAGCAGCATGGACTATCCACAGGCAAGTAACAGTGGCTCAAACTGCGTCCCAGTTTGCAGCCTGCTACAGACCACCCTCCCAAACCCAGGAACCCCAGTCAGCCTTCCTGAAGACACTGCAGAGTATGAATGTCTCACCAAATACCAAACAAGGCACACACAAATTATGACATAGGTGGTAATCCATTATGTACAGAAGAAGTAATCAGGGACCTAGGGACACAAGTGGACAGTAACCCGTCATGTGACACTCACATTGCCAAGGTGGCCAGGAAGACCTGCTATATTGCCCACCTTAACATGAAAGGATGCACATGTAGATCAAGAGACGTCACTGTGCCCCCATACTCTTCTCTTATCAGGCCCATACTTGAGAACAATGCCCCATTTTGGATGTACCTTACCTGACACCTGCAGCAGTTAGAAAGACCCCAAACGTACCTCACCAAGAGGATAAAGGGTCCAAACATTTGTCATTTGCTGCCTGGCTGAAGAAACCCAGCCCAATTCACATGCATACTGCCCAGTCAGAGGCGATGTATGCCTGATGTACAAGGCCGTGTCCAATCCAGAATGAATGGACATGCTCCACTGCAGAAACACCAAATCCAGCAGACACCACAGTGAGATATCTGAACCTCAACACATAGATAAATAGGATGTGCTGGAGGGACAGATTCATAACCCAGAGGCTCCTTACACTCTGGAACAGAATCCCAGTCCATGATAGGCTGAGCTCCACACTCATACTCTACAAGAGAAATCCGGTCAAGTGCATGGGAGATAGTAGGTGAACACTGAGGGCCATCTCTGTGTCACATCTAGTAAAATAAACCCTAAATGGGCATAATATGCACATTGCAAGGGGTGTCGAAAGCCACACACAGTCTGCCTAGGCTCAAACATGGCCAGGGCAGATAGCCTAGTATGAACCTATGAACCTATGACGATACAAATTGTGCAGGACACAAAGGATAATCACACAGCTGTCCTAACTGATGGTAGGAACCATGGTGATAATCCACAGATATGCTCTGCATTACTCAAATATCACAAACAATACACCAAACCCACACACATTGCCAACATCCAACCTAACAGATTCTTTGCAAACTCCCCACCAGCACCAAACTGCCAACTATCTATCCCAGCAGAGTGCTGGCCCCCTGACATTGCAGATGCTGAGGTAACAGCCAGCATCTACAAAGCAAACCACACATCATCAATGGTACCAGATGGTGTCCTGGGTTGTGTCCAACAAGAACTGTAAGAAGAATGGAACACCAAATAGCACTACTGCTCACTCTCAGTCTTACCACAGGATATGTACCCAAAGAGCAGTGTACAGCAACAGTGGTCCCTCACCACAAAGGTGGTGCCTGAATGGATACTGCAAACTATCACCCCTCAACCCTGACTATCTTGGTCGGCAAAGTAATGGAGAGGATGATCTGGACCCCAGGAATAACGAGATTGGGTACCAACAGACATTGGACCCTACCCAGTGTGGCTTTCATAGGGCAGATCCTGCCCCTTAAACATGTCTGACTCATGTGAAACATGCACCAAAGCCATTGATGAGGGGAATGTGGTTCACACAGCCTATCTGGACCTTCCTAAACCCTTCCATACAATACCCCAGTTGTTCAGTACAGATAAGCTCACCAGCCTAACTATAAACCCCTATCCAAGTAGATGGGTTGCAAACCAGCTCAAGGACAGAACTGACCTGGTCAGAAATGCTGCAGCCATGTCAGACTACAAACCAGGTACAACTGGCATCCCACAAGGCACGGTCCTGGGACCTCTCTTGTATGGTATATATGTCACATAGGTACAGGCCAACATGGAAGGACTGTGTCTGAACAGGTTTGCAGATGACTACAAACTGCCCAGCATATCGGACCCTCCAGCTGACACAAGCATCCTACAAAAGGCACACATAGAAACAGATAAGTGGTGCCACAGCCATGTCAACAAGCAAAATTCAGAATAGTGTATAGTCATCCCCTGTGGAAACACAGTACATGGCCACAAATTACCACATAGGTGTTAACCCATTAAGTACATCAGGAGCAATAAGAGATCTGGGGACACAATGTGATAGATATCCTGCATGTGACAACCATGTGTCTGTAGTGGTTACAGAAACATACCATATACCCACCTAATCATGAAGGTAAGCACAGCTAGGTCAGGGGAGGTCATTGTTCCTCTCCAGTCATCCATCAGCAGCCTCACAATTGCGTACAATGGCCCTTGTGGGATGTACCTTAGCAGACACCTGCATCAGCTGGAAAGACCCCAAAAATACCCCACCAGGAGGATCTCAAAACTGTAACAGATGCCATGTGTTGCCTGATTAAACAAACTGCAGCTCCACACAGTGCCATACCACCTGGCTAGAGGTGATCTGTGCCTGATGTATAAAGCCATGACCAAGCTGGAATCAATGGACATTTGGCACCATGTAAAATCTGAATGCTGGTGACCTATGCACATGACAGGCCTGAACCCCAGCACTGACATAAACAGGACATGCTGTACTGATTGGTCCATAACCCAGAAGCTCACTCCACTCATGACTAAACTCCCAGTACAGGTTATCCAGGGAGTCCCTCATTGACTGTCATCCAGAGAAATCATGATGACTGGATGGGAGATGGTAGGTTTACCTTGGATATCACCTGTATGTCACAGGTAGACAGAGGCACAGCACACTAACCTTGAAATATGTCATGGCAAACACCAGTAAATATGTGTGTTGAAGGACAAACACTCTCTGACTAGCATTACAAATGGCCTAGGGCACATGGCCATTGTTTGTCACTGTCCACACAAGTTGTGGAATACATTAACAATGTCGGACAATCCTGTTCTATGTTGTCCATATCTGAACAAAAAGCAACATGGTCATATCTGCACAACTGGCCCTCAACCAGTCTGGTGTGCTCACTATAAATATTACAAGCAGTGATAGGACTGAAACCGATGATACTGTCTACCATAGTGAAAGCACTGAACCAGTACACTATACAACAATGCACTGTTTGGTCAGTATGAAAGGATGTTGACAACTGTATGCAAACTATCCCATGGCAACCCTGCAGGCACAGCATAATGCCTGTTAGGTTCAGACACAAAGCAGTTGGGCAGTAAGAACACAACCTGACGTCCAACACTCAACTGTACATGTGAAATATAGATTAAGTCCACACACAAACACAAATGTGGTGGACCACAGATCTCAACATATTGAAAGTTCACACTGGGCATGCTCGCACACTTAGATAAATGAGACGTGTCAGTCAAGAAGCCATATAAACTGTGAACTGGGCATGCTCACACTTAGGCCATGTCACAGTTCAGCAGTTGCACACACATATCTGGCATTTGTATGTGTTAATACAGGAACCTCCCACATTACAGAAATCTACCCAGTGCACACAGTGAAATTACAACAGAGACATAAGTAAAGTAGTGGATCCCACTCATATGCAAACATCTGCCACAGTACACAAGTTGTTCATAGAGATAGGGAAAGCTATGGCAATAAAGACCCACAAACAGTTTATGAGCAACAGATACTTGCATCTGACAGGTAAACATATGGCCGTAGAGTTCAATACTAGGCTGTTGTCCCTAGGGAATACAGAAGGCTATCCACAGTGTATTTGGCATCTGCCTCCGCAGTACAGTAGGCCACTGTGCCTCTGCAAAGTTAATGCATATATATGCTCTCCCCCTTACTGATGGATAGTAACAGATGTACATACCTCTTCATAAATAATGATGTCAGCACACTATACATATGTCAGGAGCACAAATGATACCCAGTAATTTGAATAGCGTGCTCAGCTACTGCGTCTCCCACAAGTGTTATAACATAGTTAGATAGGGGTTTGAATCCTGCAAATGCTCAGTGTGTGCGTGTATGTGTGAATGGGGGGGGGGGGTGGTAGGGTGTGTGCAATTCTATGTGTAAGAGAAAATGTCCCTTTTGGCAACTAGTACAACACACCACATGCTGCATATTCCACTGTCTAAACACTGATGATGTCAGCACCCTGTAAGTACAGCAGGAGAAAGCAAGCCTCTCAGTAATGCAAATAGCGCGCTCTGCTACTGCATCTCTCACAAGTGTCATAACATAGTTAGGTAGGGGGTTGAATCCTGCAAATGCTCAGTGTGTGTGTGAATGTTGGGGGGGGGGTAGGGTGTGTGCAATTCTATGTTTAAGAGAAATGTCCCTTTTGGCAACTAGTACAACACACCACATGCTGCATATTCCACTGTCTAAACACTGATGATGTCAGCACCCTATAAGTACAGCAGGAGAAAGGAAACTTCCCAATAATGCAAATAGCACGCTTTGCTACTGCGTCTCTCACAAGTGTCATAACATAGATAGGTAGAGGTTTGACTCTTACAAATGCTCAGTGTGTGTGTGTATGTGTGAATGTGGGGGGGAGTAGGGTGTGTGCAATTCTATGTGTAAGAGAAATGTCCCTTTTGGCAACTAGTACAACACACCACATGCTGCATATTCCACTGTCTAAACACTGATGATGTCAGCACCCTATAAGTACAGCAGGAGAAAACAAGCCTCCCAGTAATGCAAATAGCATGCTCTACTACTGCATCTCTCACAAGTGTCATAACATAGTTAGGTAGGGAATAAAATAAATTGAAAATCGGTAGTCGCCGCTGTAGGTAAAACGCTGGGGTTTAATAAAAATAAGGAGTATTCAATCAAACAGTCATAAATATAATTTTATAATCTACTAGACTGTTATAAGTGTATACATTCCCCTGGATTTTTTTATATTTCCATATGTACATTTTACAAGATGTGGTGGTTGTAGCTATCTTCTTAAATATTTTCATCAATTACCAATGGTTAATTGGCTAATTAAGGTATGTGTATATATATGTGTGGTTTTAGATGACTGCCATTATAGATCTGAAGAAGCTGTAAAGCGAAAGCGCTCATCTTTTATTTTATTTTATTTCAATAAACAGTTTATTGGTTTTCTTAACCTACTGTTTTGTATCTACTATTTGGACCTCTTCCATTCAAGGAATCGAGCCTGCCTACACTGGGGTTTATGACTGTTTGATAGTTAGGTAGGGGTTTGAATCCTGCAAATGCTCAGTGTGTGTGAATGTGGTGGGGAAGTAGGGTGTGTGCAATTCCATGTGTAAGAGAAATGTCCCTTTTGGCAACTAGTACAACACACCACATGCTGCATATTCCACTGTCTAAACACTGATGATGTCAGCACCCTATAAGTACAGCAGGAGAAAGCACGCTTCTCAGTAATGCAAATAACGCACTCTGCTACTGCATCACTCACAAGTCTCATAACACAGTTAGGTAGGGGTTTGAATCCTACAAACACCATGTGTGTTTTTGTCACACAGTTTGTCCATGTGTGTGGGGTGTTGTTCCCAATATTGCATGACATAGATTATATCAGTAATGTCAATGCACACATGATGTATGTGTGTGCCACATACACATATGTACCTGTGACCTTCAGTAGTTCCCATGTCTGAAGCCTGCCTCATGTGAATACATGGAATTTGCATTAGACAACTTTATGACTGTGGTTTTTTGTGCAGGGGCTGCATGTGGTATGTGAATATACAGTGTGAGTTGTATATGGTGTCATCCCACCAGCGAGGGATACACGTCTGGTCTGGAGCATATAGTCCACATGTTGTTGATGAACAGGTGCAGCATGTTTTCACTTCTTGTGGGAGTGGTAACAAGTTGTTCCATAGCAATTCAGTGAATAAATGCTAGGAACCTTTCAGCTTGGGTCTTGGAGCTAGAGTAATGCTCACACTCTATGTTTGGGTAGTTGCAGTCCATCCATATAATGGTATTTGTAGAGACCGTCATATTCCCAGTGTTGTCAGGAAGGACAAGTGGGTTTCCTGGGTATGGGAGGGTGGTGTGTGCCAGGCTATGAACCTGAAGGCAGTCTAACCCACTGTTAGTTGCACATGGATAGGCTCTGATGCTTTGTGCTGTGCCACCAACCTGGAGGTGTGTGTATCTGTGGTGCCTTTGGATACTTCCCCCCTGTTCTGGTTTGGTGCATGTTTAGGGGATGACAAGCATGGTATGAGGTATAACCTGGCAGTGATGGGGTGCACCTGGGAGCCTTGAACAGGATTCTGTAACTGCACAGATAATGCTGTTCTCCATGCTAAGGACAGTTTCCAGTGCATGCATCTTGAGGTTTACATTGCTGGCATTGAGTAGCATTACTATTAGTGTCCTATCCCGTGTGATACCTGTGGAGGTGGCTATGTAATTTGAGGCTTGCATAAAAAGGCACTATATGTGTAGCAAGAGCCTTTGCCAATATACAACGGCCCATGGGTGACAGGTGCAAGCTGTCCCTAGCAAAGCATCGTCACTTGTCTAGCATGTAATCCCATGCTGACAGGCATTGGATCGCCTTTGAATGACACCGAAACATAAGCCAATTGTAGAAATTGATCATCCTGTCTACATATTGTGGCAGCATTCTTGGTGAGGGTAAGATGCTACTCAAGGTCTGGGTCATACCAGCCTGTGCCACATGCTCAGAGAGCCCCTCTATGTCCCCTATCATGTAGTCCAGGGAGGTACGTCACAGGTCATTCACACTGGCACGGACAATGACTGAGTTATATTTGTACATGCCTTGGAGTGACCTGTATGCTTGTGTTATGTGGTGGATCATAGTGCCCAACGGGCATCTCACCGTGACCTTCCCCTTGTTCAGCCTGGTGAGCGGGACCTCAGTGTACCTGACGATAGAGGTACCTATTACAACTGTAGCAGGTGTATTGTTTAGCCTTACGGGCTGTGACTGTTCGGCACACAGGCTTTAAGAGCTATGTGTTGCACGTGCTTTGTTCTGGCATAACATTTGCTTGTGTGTCTGCTTTGGAGGTGTCTGCTGCTCAGGCAGGATGCTATTCTGAGACTCCAAGAATGTTCCTGTGTGTTTATGTGTTTGGATTGCTGTCGTGGTAGGTCTATGTGAGACTGGTATTGTATTCACTGTAGTATCACACTCCACCTGACAGGTTATGCCAATACTGAGTTAAGAGAGCTTAGCCCCCAGTTTGGCTATGTGGTTGCATCTCTCACATGTGTTGTAAGTTTATGGGAAGGGGAGAGGGTTGTCTGTGTACATGAGGCAGCTGTAACATTGCCACATGACTCACAGATTCACCAACTGGACCAGAGAGGAGAATGACAAGTGACCTTTGCACATGCTACCATAGTATTGTGAATTCCATAATAATTAACAACACATAGGGCCAATGGGGAACAAGGTACTCAAGGTGAGTATGTGAGGGTGTAGTGCTTCTGATTTGTTAGTGCTGGCATATATAAATGCTTCCGTGAGCAAATGCCAGGTAAGTCATATGCAATGTGTTAGAGGCAACTTACATGCAAACAGGACAAACAGTGACGTTCTGTCAAGTGAGACATGGACATCAGTACAGTAAGCAATACAGATGTCACTAGGGATCCACAGAGGCGCTGTAAATCTGCATTGCAGGTGGAATCAGTGTTTCAGGGAAATAACAAGCAAACATGCATACAAACAAAGCTACAGTCAGCAGGCCTGGATCTAGTCTATGCTACAACAAACTAGGTGTACCACTTCCAGTAGGTAACAGTGCAAATATGCAGGCACTATAAGCCTGTACCCAGAAATTCACAGGTCAGACGGGCAGGGTCCAGCCTCATCTCCCACAAGTGTACAGACCATGTACCTTCGTAATGTAGAATAACCGGCCTGAAACCCAAGTGCTCATACCTGAACTAATACACATTTCGAATAACAGACACTGAGCCCTCACTCAGCAGTTCCAAACTTGGTAGGATGTATGCTACCTGTCCTGGCACCACAGTATCCTTGACATTTATGGAGACTCTCCCTCCTGTCATAGTTAGTTCTGTGTTTTGGGGCTGTCAAGCATGGTATGAGGTGTGACCTTGTAGTGCTAGGGTGCTCTTGTGAGTCTTGAACCTGTTGTGTATTACAGCACAGATATCAACATCCTCAAACATCCTCATTGCAGAGTCGAGTGTGGACAGCATGCAACTTTCAGTTTACATGTCCATCATTGAGTATCAATACTTACATTTTCTTATCCCCTGTGCTACCTATGTAGGTGGCCTTCTGTTGACAGCCTTACCACCAGTATGCAAAGATGTGCAGACATTATACTATGGTAATTACTATGGGTGTACAAAACAATACAATGACAATCATACTGTTACTGCATCAGGCATGCTGGGATATACCCACAATGATATCATTACACTGTACTGTTGACAACATGATACTATTACTACACTTCTATGTAGTCACCCTGTGCATCAGCACCATGTTAACCTGTTCCTGCACTGATGTTACAGATTGCAGGAGGTGGCACAGTTTCATCATATGCACAGGGTGTGTACTTGGTATGCCTGAGTTTGCCACTGATACAACCAATTGACATGTATGTGTGTGTGTGTGTGTGTTGGTGAGGGACAGCAGTACAAGATGGGGCAATGTTGATGCAGTGTGTGCGTGTATGCGGTAGCCCTAGGTGTTATCAATTTGCATGTGTGCATGCATGCACACAGTTCCACCTCATGGCTGCCATATACAGGTGTTTGTGGACAGCCACAGACTGTACCTGCCAGGTCATACAGATCACTGTCTCTGGCCACGGACACGGTACCTGTGCCTGGCAGGGGTGCTACGGACCATATCAGGTACTAAGCCAGACTGGGTACTGTCATCAGAAGCAGGTGGTTGGTGACTGGAGACAGGTCCCTGTTGGGACTGTCCAGAGCCACGTGCACGTGGTCTCCTGGGGCGGTCTGATGACAGAACAGACCCAGCATTGCTGGGGCTGCTGCTGGCACTATGGGAGCAGCCGCGGGCCTGTTGTCATCCACGACAACTGCCAGCTGCTGCTGTTGCTGGCATACACCCACATCGACACCTCAGCAGTCCACCATTGCCCTGGCTCATGGACATGTAGTTGTGGAACAGATCTAATGTGTCCCCCCAACGTCTGTCAATGACCTAGGTGAAATTATGGATGGCAGCCGCAACATCACGCATACTGTCATTCATAGCTGTGCGACATGCTCTCAGCTCCCTCAGACCCTGTCTGGTGTACCGTTCCATACGTGACTGTGCCTGCATTACAGCCCGAAACATAGCTGAGGTTGAAAGACCTCTGTGGGCATGTCTGACGGGGCAGTACACCCATGTATGCTCCCACGAGAACTCCTGGACATCTGCCTGTGTGGTACCATGTCAGGACCCTGGCCATGGCTGCTGTGTGGGGATGCATGTGCCACCGATACCACATTACCCTGGTCAATGTCCACTGTATCCTGTCCATCACCTAGGGACATTGGTGACAAAGGATGTATTGGCAGGATGACTGTGCGCATTGATGGGGTCGACAGCTGTGTACTGTCAATTGGCTGACCAACGACGGAGCCTGGCACACCTCCCTGTGCCATTACACAGGTATCATCATTATCACTATCCACGACAGCTGATTCAGGTTCCTTGCTGCACAACACCAGAGCAGCACCAGAACCTGTGGGAGTAAGACAGGAAACACAGTTTACAATGTGTACACAATGTTACCACAGATACACACAGGCACACATGCACACATGCACACATGCGCACATGCACACATGCACACATGCACATGCACACATGCACACAGGTGCACATGCACACATGCACATGCACACATGCACACATGCACGCACACACACTCCTCAGTATATGAGATATCAACACACAGACACAAACACACCTGCAATCAAACACATAGCACTACTGTTTGAGCCTATTATTACTATTAGTATCAAGAGTATTGAAGGTATTGTTATTACACACTCACCAGCATGGATAGGCTGCCTTGCTGTTACACCAGAGGGACCTGCAGAAATGAGACATTTATTGTCAGTGGGCACAACTGTGCCATTGATACTGTGAATATGATACAGTTCAGTAGTACAACAGTTGGTTTTCACAGGTCTACTGCTGATATTGAGAATATCACTCTTGCACAATAATTACCAAGATAACAGCTACAAACCAAGGACACACCTCACACATGCATAAACTACCAGTGTACAGAACAGTCAACTATACATATGGCATGTTACCTGCTCGCTCCGAGTCCTGCTGCTGGGTGGCTCCAGCCTCCATCATTATGCATGTATGCTGCTGCTGTTGTTGCTGTTGGGCTGGAGCCACAACACTTAGGAGTAGTCCCTCCAGTCTGGTGAGGGGGGAGATGTATAGCCACCCCACCACCTGTGGCAAGCTGTTGCCTGTGGATATCCGATGCATGCTGACGGACATTTCTAATTAAATCACTGCAGTGATGGTGTACCTGCTCATATGTCCGGTTATGCGTGCCTATGTCATTTACCCGATGGACCAGGTCTTGCCACAGTGAAGCCCTCTCCTGCTGGTTCTGGCTGGTGCGGGAAAAGAGTATTGCAAAATCCCACACTAGGCTCTGGTGTATCTCCTCATCCTGTGCAGCGGAGTAGGTAGGGTTTCGCTGGTGAACCATAGCCCTGAAAAGGAAAAGAAAAATATGTCAGCAATATATGTCAGCAAAATATGGCACACATAATACTCGACTGTAGTGATATAACTTAACTCCCATATATAGCATCTATCTGTCTATTGGGGGATACACATGTAAATGACCAGATATCAGTGCTCAGCCGACAACTGTACAACAGTACCTGGCACACTCCATACGACAGACTAGTATACTCCAGCAGTCAGCAGACAGATTCAGGACCAATGCACAACCTCACACTGGGGGTTTGTATCAATGTACTGTATGGGGAACATTATCAACCCATGCACTGTATGCAATGCACGCTACATATTTCACTGGTAATGCACACTACTCTTACTTGCCATAACCCTACCTACACCGCAGTCACATACAGGGTAACACAGCACAACATATGGCAATGTAGTATGTTTGGATCGCAATACCTCACACATCTGTCTCTAGCCTCACACCAAGGACACACACTACCATGACAGACAGAAAGTCATGGTGAGCAATCACACCATTACATAACATGCACCCAGTCACTGGCACACTCATTCCACCTCACATAGTTAGTTTGCAATGGGTTCGTGGGTGTGCATTGTGTCTTAGGTAGGTAGTATGCTATTGGCCCTGGGCCTACAGCAGCATACTGTTATGCTACCCTGGCCCTTGTGACACATGTGATGTGATCGTACCTGCTCTTGTCAAACAGTTACACAGGGTGACTCATATGGCATATTACCTATCTGCATAACATTCAGCAGGGGTATGTCTGACATCTACTCATGGGAAGCCTTGCTTCTTAATGCTGTGTGGTTTACTCCAGGGTATGTCTTATCTGTGGGTAGGAACCTGTACCTCCACCATGTGCTCTTTACTGTGGTGACAAGGACGACAGACATCGGTCATTTAGGTTGTGGACGTTGTGAGGTGTTACCATGGTTACCATGGTTGTTGGACAACTGTCATGGGTGTGACTTAACTATGTATATCCAGCAGTGGTAACCTCTATGTAGGTAGTATGGGTGCGCTCTGTGGTCTTGTCAGTCACTCTGCATAGGTAATGTGTTTGAGTGCATTGTCACAGTTTCTTACGTATGACTGTGTCCTTCTCCATATCTGTAGCTGTCATGGGAGGTACATACCGTGTAGGACATTGTGGGGTGTAGAGGGGTACAGTGACCTACATGTCCATAGCTGACACACCATGTCTGCTGACACATACCAAGTACAGGTATTACAGGACTAGTGTGCCACTGTGAATATCAATGGGGAGCCTATTGTACACTTGTTGCCCCTGTTCCCCCCTGACACATGCAGTGGTGGGCAGGCAAGCACATATGTGGTGGTTACTGATGTAAGTGTTTTGGAATGGGGTATGGTACTCCAGTATCCACACTGGTGTTCACTCCATGGCTTTGTCACCAGGCACCTGTTGCAATACATCTGCACACATGTGCCTCACTCAGTATTTATATATATATATATATATATATATACATATATACATATATATATATATATATATATATATATATATATATATATAATATATATATATATATATATATATATATATATATATATATATATATATATATATATATATATATATATATATATATATATATAATATATATATATATATATATATATATATATATATATATATATATAGATATAGATATATAGATATGGAGAGAGAGAGAGAGACAGAGGAGAGAGAGAGAGGTGGGACAGAGAGAGAGATAGTCATATACAGACATATCTGTAGACAGTCAGATCTGTCTGTATATGTATATGTATCTACATATATCTATATATGTATGTGTGTATTACATATATATGTATGTACATATTCTATCTATCTATATATGTCTATGTATTTCTACATCCCTCTCTATCTATGTATACATATATACATATTATATATATATATATATATATATATATATATATATATATATATATATATACACACACATACATATATCGATATACATACGTATACATATGATAGATATATATATAAACCTTTTTATTTACACATATGTATACACACACTAACGTACTGATAAACATCCATTACTGTACAACCTACATTGTACATTGCACTACAACCTACATTGATATGTGCACATAGTTACCTTCACATACATATGTATGTACAGCCTTCAGTGACAGTTGCAGTATGTCCCCTGCCCTATGCACATCTTCATATACATAGAAAAAGACCAATAACACATATGGATGGTTCACAGTATGTAGACTATTATATTATTTCTTTACATTACCTGTGTTTGTTACAGCTGTTTGCATTGGCTTTGTGATGGTTGGCCTGCTGCTGCTTCACTTGCCAGCTTCAGTTTGGCTTGGCAGTGTCAGGTTATGATGACAACTTGTTTGTTTTGTTGTTTTAAATTTTCTTTCTTTTCTCTCTCTCTCTCTCTCTCTGTCTCTACCACCAGAGGGTGCAATGAAAGTATTGCATGTGTGGACTGGGAGTACAGGATGCTTTTGTAAGTATCTGCACATGTCCATGTGATGGCCTCTGCAGCAATTGTTAGCCAGCATTTACTAATTGCATGCAGCCTGTTGTGTAGTGATTGCAGTTCTCACTGTGATTTCAGGACAGTGCTATAAAAAGGAATGTTAGGTAGGCGTAGCCCTTTCAGATTATCAGGGTGGGGACCATGCTGGTATGCTGTGGACACTGTTCTGTGAGTGTAACGGTTGGTATGTCTCTCATATTTCAGGCTGTGTTGTAGACACTGCAATGCATGTTGTACTGTAACCTGAGTATTCCTTCCTCCAGTTTCCTCTTCTCAGTGTGTATGTAAACTGACACCTAAGACTAGTAATACTGTGTAAATGGGTGTGTGTGCTTTCCTGTGGGACTTGTGGTGTAACTGGTATATAGCAGTGGCTCTTGCAATTTGTTGCTATGGCTTCAATATTTGCCCTTTACATTCGCTCCTTGTATGCCTGCTAGGTGTCTTTACTGTAATGTGTTGCTATGGCTTTTCTATTTTCCATTTACATTCACACATTGTAATGCTTGCTATATCTGTTTGAGCAGCAATTCCCTATGTGTTTGTTGTGGTAGGGTGGTACTGCATGCAGTGTGGTCTGGCCATGGTGTGGGCCTTGACACCTAGAAGGGTATTTGATTATGCTGCTGAGCAGGTCTCAGATACTCTCAGGTGCATCTTTTATCAGCCTCATGGAATGGTACATATCAGTGGGATACACCCATGAAATTGTCTGATATTCTGCAGTTGTAACTGTGGGTTATTTTGAGCATATGTATTACTACACCATTTGTGATGTGCAAGTGGTGCATACTTTCAGTAATTCATAGTTACCATTGCATGTGTTGTAACACCTTTCTGCCTACTGTTAGTACATTTCACAGGGAGTCAGTGGGGCACAGTTAACATTTGTTTTCAAATGAGGGACATCCCTGTAACTCAGTCACGGTTGCTATGTCTGGGCTCTTAACTATTCAAATATGGCAGTGTTTATCCTGCTCTGAGTATGTGTGTGGCTTGCAAGGTGCTACTGTGACATTATTACCTACTAGCTACCAACTAGCATGGCTGTTTCTCTTCACACAGTAATATTTTACAAATCCACTAGATTTGACAGTAAATATACATGACATGCTTTGTGTACTAGACTTCCTATATTCCCTTTACATTCATTCCTACTATTTCATGATATATTTCTTTCAGCACAATGTTCTTGTATAGCAGTCATGGCTTAGTGGTAAGTCATGCAGACTACTGTTTCCAAGGTTCTGGGTTCGGGACTGACAGTGGGATTTTATTTTGCTTCTGAGTAGACTACAGGCCTTGTCATTCAGAGTGACTAAGGCACTTTTAAGCAGTTGTAAGTGGGGTAGCGCTGGTTTGCGCGGAGCTCATGCATGCACACTGGCGTTTAGCTTCGCACACACACGCATAGCTAAGCGCACACAAGAGCATACCCGCTTACAACTGCTTAAAAGTGCTTACTCTTGCGCACACCCGTGCTAATTTCTTTGAAAGAAATGAAAATGGGGAGACAGGAAAGTGGTGAAAAAGGGGTCACAAAGAGGGTAGGACAGTAGGGAAACAAGCTCAGGATTTGCAGTAAGGTTGTAGGAAAGGCCCATAGCTGCACATTTCTTTATCAGCAACAGCTGTGCATACATGTGTAATTTGGTGTGAAATTTGAAACCTTCCACCCCAGAGAGAGGGGTGAGGACAACAATATTTGTTGTACAGCCAATTGTAATTGTCAGTTCACATGTCCAGCAGACATGTCTGCGAAATGGGCAGCTATGTATGAGGCGCAATTTTTTTGCGGGAACATAGTGCCCTTTTTTTTTGTTCAGGTGAGAGTGGAATGTCAGGTACAGGAAGTAGGTATAGTTGGGGAGGTAGGTAGGGGAGGTTAACAGACAAGACAAACAAGATGCATACAGGGGTGGGGTATGACACATGTGGGGGGGAAACACAATTGACGGGGAAGGATGTTTGGAAATCTCGAGCCCATGAGCCCACAGATGGCAACAGTGGAACTGAGATCCCCACCCATGGGCAGTTGCCACTGTGCCTTCACTGCCCAGGACGAGGCTGTGCTGGGGGCTGTGTAGGACAGGCAGCAGGCACGCCTGTGAGTTGTGCCACCCGTACCTCAAGCTGGCATAGGGGTTCAAGCACAGAATGACTGATCTCCCTATGCACCACAGTCCGGACACTACAGAGGGTGAGTGGACGGTCTCCTCCGGCCACACTTGCAGAGGGGGGATGAGCCCCATCCCCTGCAGCGCTTCCACCTGAAGGTGGCACAGGGCCACCAGAGGGGGGTCCGGCCTGGGCACTAGTGACAGGTGCACTCGCCAGCTGAGGTGGGAGAGGTGGGTCCGCTGGAACCCGCCTTCCCTGTCGTCCTATGTTTTGCAATATTTTATGACAGTTTGGGTTAGTAACAAACAATACCATTCACAATTAGTTGTAACAGCATGCATTAGTATTCCCATTAACCAAACACCCATAAATTCAAGACATTGAACAGCAAGCATAACACATGCATAATTTGAACAACAGTACACAATCCAACAGCATGCAGGGTTGATTGATGGCAACAGGCCATCAGGTTTGGATGTATGAACAGGGCTAATGCATCAACGTACATGCAAATATGTATGAACCAACAGGACAAATGTCCAGGGGAATTAATTGTGAATACACATACCTATTTCATGTGGAATGGATTATTTGTGGTTATAGGGTAGGGTGAAGAAATATTTCAGTAACAACTTCAAATACCTATACATATGCTGTACATTTCTACTAGCTGCAGATATATACACCCTACAGGTCTGACTACAGTTTCCTATGTGTAAACTTAGGCATGTTGGTGATGGGAATGTTACTGCTACATTAATATACATTGCATTTTTATTCATACACATTCATATCTGGCTCTGTTCAGCTACAGCATCCTGCTACATTTGATTTATATGGCTCTAGACAACTGTGGATGTTTGGTATTTCATACAACCATACTATCTGCATATTGCAAAGGTACAGCAACATATCCAAATTGTGGGACAGACATTCCAGCTTCAGTACTTTATTGCACACATTTCACTCTTTGGTTGTGCCTATCACATTAATTTCATTCTGTACTGACTGCAGTATACTTTATTCAGGAGTTATTACAACTTTCTTGGTGGATTCATACCTCTTTCTCACACTCTCACTTGTTTTATTTTTACAATTTAGGATGGTACTTAATTCTACGCTTTATTGACATGTTTTACTTGGTTACAACAATCCTTTCCAACAGTCTCACTTGTGTCATGTTTCAGATTTTAAACGGGGATATATTTCACACATGTGTTGTACTGAGCTTGTGTAGCTGTAATTTACAGCCTGCTGCAGGTTATGTACTATTACATTACAGGTGGAACATCTTTATTTCAGACTTGTTTCATTTTTATTTTTAATAAGCAAAAAGAAGCCAATCAGTGCTACTAGTCCACAAAATCACTCGAAAAAAAAAGCACTGTTACTGCATATGGATTCGAAGTACGTTTCCTTTATTATAAAATCCTTAAAACCAGTTGATTGAGCGCTTTCTTCCCTCTTAAGCAGGGATTTCATCAGAATCTAACTTTTTCCCTCCAAAACTTCCCCTTAAATAGTAGATTACATCATTAAGACCTGGTGACTCATCCTATTAACATTAATAAAATTCATAAAAATACATTAAAAATATAAAGTCCTAAAAATAATATAACTATAAAAAAACAGATAAATATGTCTAGACAATTTATATATATGTGTATGTACATTTTTCTATGTAACATTATTTCATTAACTCCACTTTTTTTATATAACAAGGGCTTAATAGAAATAACTTCATTCAGTCCAAGGACTTGACTTGCTTGCAACATAATTTGCCATCTTAGCTCTCTCTCTTCTATGTAACTTCTATAATTACCCCCTTTGGGGTTCTTTAAAACCTTCTCTAAGATGGCAAATTCAAAACCTAAAAAACCAGAGCAGTTTGTGAAATGTTTACAGAAAGCATTATTTAGATTTTTATTAAGTATTTGGTAAGTGTGCTCATAAATCCTGTCCTTTAAACGTCTTTCTGTCTTACCGACATAGAAACTAGGGCAGGTTTTACACAGCGCCAAATAAATCACACCTATAGTTTGACAATTACCCTTTTCAAACTTTATTTCTGTCCCTAAAATATTGTTTAGTGTAATACTCTCCCTAGTGTAAATATATTGACAGTGGGAGCAACGCCCACATTTTGAAGTGCCATGCTTATTATTATTTTTATTCTTAAATTCACTTTCAAAACATTTTTTCAGATTAGGTCCAACTTTGTAAACAAAATTCGGTTTATTACCCACTACAGTCCATAGCTTCAAATTATTTCTCAACATAACCCAATTGTCATTCATAATTTTCTCTACCTCATGTGTTTTATTTCCAAAAGGAATGACCATAGATTTTTCAAAATCCTTATTATCTTCTGGTCCTTTGTTTGTATCTTCACCCATATTCTGTGGGTTCCCTAATATGGGCTTATATTTCTTTCCCCATTCATCCCTTACAAAATTAATATAGTCATTAATGTTTTTAGTGGGATACCCTCTTTCCTTAAATAATCTAGCTACTATTGCCAGTTCTTCATCAATATCTTCCTCATTAGATGTCATTCTTGCTATCCTAATGAGCTGGCCTTTCAAAATACTATTTTTTTGTTGTATTGGGTGATTACTCGAATAGTGTAGGTATGAGTTACTAAAATGTGGTTTACTATAAACCTTAGATTTAAATGACCCATTTTCCTTTTGAATATTTACATCTAAATAGTTTGTACCATTCTCTTTATATTCATAGGTAAATCTTAAAAATTCTGTACTATCATTAAAATACTTAATCATTTCTTGAATCTTAATCTTCAGACCTTTCCACAAAATAAAGATATCATCCAAGAATCTAACATATAATTTCATATATTGAAAAAAATCACTTTTAAACACAACATTATGTTCCCAGTCCAATAACACAAGGTTTGCATAAATGGGGGTACATGACGCCCCCATAGCCACCCCTTTGTGTTGCCTGAAATATTCTCCTTCAAAAAATATGTAATTATGGTCCAAAACAATCTCCATAAATTCCATAATTAATTCAATTTTATTACTTATAAGTTTTGTATACTTGTTTAAACTCTCAAAAAAACATTCCAGACCTTCTTTTTTTGGAATAGATGTGTATAAATCAATTATATCAATAGTAATGAATGTTATATCTTTATCCCACAAATCTTTATATATCCTACCTAAAAAATCCCAAGAGTCCCTAATCATGTGGTCTGCATTAATAACTTGTTTTTTTAACCACTTATCTATCAGCATCCCAAAGGGATACATTTTGGACCCTCGTCCTGACACAATATATCTAAATTTCAAATTTTCTAGTCCTTTATGTGTCTTAGGTATTCCAAACATTGTAGCCACTAGAGGTTTCTTAACTTTCAAAAAATTATATAAATCATCTGAAATTCTTTCCTCTAATATATATTCTTCTAAATAAAAATCTATTTTTTTATTACTAATATTAATCTCATTTAAGGAAGCTGATGTATAAGTCAGTGAATCATTTAACATTTCAAATATTTTGTGGGAATATTCTAAGCTATCATAGAACACCATACCACCTCCTTTGTCAGGACACATCACTCTAATACTCTTGTCCTCTCTCAAACATTTTAATATTTACCCCAGAGGGGGGTAATTATAGAAGTTACATAGAAGAGAGAGAGCTAAGATGGCAAATTATGTTGCAAGCAAGTCAAGTCCCTGGACTGAATGAAGTTATTTCTATTAAGCCCTTGTTATATAAAAAAGTGGAGTTAATGAAATAATGTTACATAGAAAAATGTACATACACATATATATAAATTGTCTAGATATATTTATCTGTTTTTTATAGTTATATTATTTTTAGGACTTTATATTTTTAATGTATTTTTATGAATTTTATTAATGTTAATAGGATGAGTCACCAGGTCTTAATGATGTAATCTACTATTTAAGGGGAAGTTTTGGAGGGAAAAAGTTAGATTCTGATGAAATCCCTGCTTAAGAGGGAAGAAAGCACTCAATCAACTGGTTTTAAGGATTTTATAATAAAGGAAATGTACTTCGAATCCATATGCTGTAACAGTGCTTTTTTTCGAGTCATTTTTATTTTTGGATTACAGGCTGCATCACACTTATGTAATCACACAGTACTAGCAGAGTCTGTCTTACACTGTTACTTCAACTTTTATTAATAAGTGACTACACTGCACTCTTTTGCAAGCTGTCATACTTATATTTTTTAACAGTTACAGGGAGAGAATTACTAACCTGCCTGGTGGCACAACCGCACAAGCCTATCAGCATAGGCTTGACGATTCGCAGAACGGACACCTGCAGTTGTAATATAAATGCAGTAGTATTGGAATACACATCTCCATAATATCAGCTAGGTTAATTTCTTACATAAATAATTACACGTAACTTACTCAGTAGTGGGGCGTTGGGCATTTGCTGGGCCTCCTGGATCCAACGGTTCAGTTGGTCCTGCTTCCGTCTCTTCAGGTCCGCATGGTGGTGATGGACCTTTTCACCAGTCCTTGGTATTCCTGTGGCACTGGTGAGATCATGTGCCAACCGGTCCCACGCCTCAGCCTTGTATGCTCCCCACAGGACCTGGCCCTGCATGAGTTGGGCCTCATGATCGTGGACGAGGAGCTAAACCATATATTTGGACTCCTGAATGCCCCACCTCTGTGCTCGGAAGCAACTACCCTCTCCTACACCTGCCATCCTGACTGCAAATTGGTTCCACAATCAGTTATGCTGTGTATGCTCGCCTATGGGGCTTATATATGCCGTTTTTCCTGCACTTATCTGTGATTGGCCATTTTGGAAATGTATTAGCTTCACAAAAACCTGCTTTGTCATGCTTCTCTTTCCATTCATTCCTATATATATGCTAATACTGCATTTCTAAGAGCAACTGTCATGGCTTAGTGGTTCAGTACTTTGACTATGGTGCATGGTATCCTGAGTTCGAGCCTGGCCATTACTTTTTTATTTTATGACTGTCTACACAGGCTAGGAGGTGTGTCTGTGTAAAGGCAGTTTTGATACAGCTTGCTCAACGTTGGCCACCGGTTAGCTTATTGGCATGGCGCGCAGCTCCGCGCAAACGGGTTACGCTGATTTACACGTCATTTGGCTGTCAGCACGCATATTATGCTCAGCTCAGCTACGGGCACACAGTTTCAGTGTGTTAAAATGCTGTTCAACCCCGGGCACTCATTTTACACCTGTTAAACCACTGCTCACCTACGAGCAGATATACTCAGCTTGTTAGAGCGTAGCTCAGCTATAGGCACTTCTGACATTTTTTTTTTATTATCTCACATTTCTTCAAAATACATGGCCCATTTCATTACATTTTACATAAAATATAATTATATTTTTGGACATATATGTCAGGGAATTGTTTCGTGCTTATTTCACTAGAAATAAAAATTGATGTTGTTGGGGCTCGAACCGTGACTGCCTCCTCTTCAGCCGACGTCTCTACCGCTACGCTATTGCTTCTTGGCTTACTTTGCATATTTAGATCTTATATGCTTTTCCACTGACTGCTAACTGTGGCTAAGCAACGGGCACGCCCGCGCAAATGAGCGTAATTACAGACAAACATCTTTAAAACTTATAAAAAAAAATATAACATGTTCATTTTTACATTTTATGTTTATAGACTGTGGGGGCATGTGTTGTGTGGTGTTTGTTGACATTTACGCGGACTATCTCGTGGGGGTTTACTTTCGGGACTGTTACTCTTCTGGGGGCATGTCCGTTTGCAGGACTCGCCCTGCGGACACGCCCCCTACTTTCTTACACGGACCGTGTTAGCCTTGGGTGTGAGTCAGCATGCCCTCATGAATATGCATGGCATGCTGACATCACACCGTTTAACTGCGGCCTCCGTGTAAGACTTGTAACTCTTACACGGAGGCTTCGTGAATCCTGCCCTCTGTTCCCCCAGGTCTGAACAAAACTGTGTCTGTTAGTTGTGTCTTAAAATTAAAAGCTGATTTAGCCTTGTAAATGGACACATTAATGACGTTTACTTTAAATAGTTTTTATATGGGTGGTATGTGTATTCATATGTGTGGTTTTATATAAAACAACATGTCAAAGTTTTTATTTCATGTATTTTTTAATACTTTAAATCAAGGTTTTTAACAGTGATTATAGAAACAATATTTGTTGGGACAGGGTTGTTTGTATATTTATTTTAAGAGATAATTGATTCTAATTAGTAAAAACATGTTATTGTTTAGTGTATTTAAGGGTTGCAATCTGTGTATTTTATTGTTTTGATGAAGTCAGTATAGCAGTGACAAAAGCGCTTAACCATACCAGAATAATGTGGCTACTGGATGTGGTTGCCGTTAATTTTTTTATTTTTATTTTTTTGTTGTTGTTCTTACGTTTTTCTAGTTGTCTTTCATAGTTGTGTGAAAGTAAATAAATAAATAAATTAATTAATTAATGTATCCACTTGCCAGTTACACAGTTTTAACCCTCTTGCCATGACTAGGGCGCATTTGTGAAAAGCAAGCTGGAATACTTTACTGTTCTATTCTTTCAAAAGTGGGCACTCATGGTATACACACAGTCTTGTGAGTGAAACTGGTGGGTATGGACATGAGTGAATTATTTGGTAATCTTTATTCCTGGCCTGCTGGAAAATGCTCAGTTCTCCATAAATGTAAATCACACATTAATTTCACTTCAGTAAACAATTCGGTGGGAATGTTTTCATTTAAAAAAACCAGAAAGGCAAATCAAAAAGAACTGCATTTATGCATAGTCAAAAAAGTGTGTGTGTGTGTGTGTGTGTGTGTGTGTGTGTGTGTGTGTGTGTGTGTGTGTGTGTGTGTGTGTGCAAGTTGCGTGTGCGTGTGTTTGTGTGTGCATGCATGTGTTTGTGTGTGTGTGTGTGTGTGTGTGTGTGTGTGTGTGTGTGTGTGTGTGTGTGTGTGTGTGTGTGTGTGTGTGTGTTTTGTGTTCGGGAGATAGTTTGAAAATCACCCAGGGCCCAAAGTACATTTAATCTGTCAATACTAAATGTAAACTTCTTCTGAAAGGATTACTACTGAAAGAGTGATAACGTAAATTTACAGAACAAAGATAAGGATGGTCTTTGGGGATGTAGTTTCAAATGAGGAAGGGGTTGAATTAATTATATGACATGAAGATGAGATGATAAAACAGTGTATTAGTAAGACTGATTATGTGTAAGAATGCATCTGTGACATGTTGCTTTAGAGAGTAGCCAATAATAATGAAGATGGAGACCTGAAGATAAAAGCATGATGTAGCAGAGAGAGGGATGCATTTAACTTAATATTAATAGCACAAAAATTTATATATGTGATAAGTTGATGGGGGCATACTTTTGAACATGCAAGTGTTAAGATATTATGGTCTTTGAGGACTGATTGTGGTGGGTAAAACTTTTATTTTAAATGCAAATGTTGCAAATAAGTACTATAATAACCGGTCTAGTTATGATCATCTTATGCACACAGTGAAGACATTACCATATGATTGTCCATTTAGTTATTCTGCTTGAAATCACAATGTCAAATATCATCCCAGAAGAAAGCCTTGTGGCCTCAAAAGGCAAGGGAGAGGCAAATACAAAATCATTACGAAATAAGGAAGATTTAAAAATCTTGTAATCTTTAGACAACTCTCCAGCTTCTTTGATGCAAAAAATACTGCAAGGTATCTGAAAACACAATCTAAAATACTACTAATAATCTGGATATCATTGATTGTAACCTGGAAGTGAGCCAAACCACCTTATTGGATCATGGCACCCTGATAAGTGAACATCATTCTTGGCTTTCAGTGTAGCAGAGATGGAATGCCCTCTTGAGAACCAGATCAGAGTCGTAGAAAGTAAGTCTCATACAAACAGTATTTGAATTATTTATCGGCCAGAGATGAAAGAAGGAAACGACCCATTAGCTTTCATTATTAAGGAACTGCATCTTATAATGAGCAGATCAGATCCCATACAGACTGAGTGTGCCTGCAGGATTGCAACTAAAATATATTGAATATAATAGGAGATTATGTCTCAGAATTACTCAGCTATATGTACAGGGAATCCATCCATATGTAAACTGGGGATATGGGAATTGCCAATATTATTGCCATAGGCACAGTATGAATTTCCAAAGAATACTGCCTAGCATGATATAATAAGAGGAATATTTTCATTCCTTCACTGCAGAAGTTTAAATACTTTGACTTTTCAGTAGCTTTGAAGTTCCCTGCTACCTTGTTGGTTAGGTATAAAAAATAATCTGATGCTGATCTCTGACAGTCTAAACAGAACAGACACAGCTGTTGCTTAGTACAGGACAAAATATGACTCAATGATAATTCCTATCATTAAGAACAATTAAGGCGACCTACTACTTGCTAAGCAAGAGACATAAAAAAAATGAGTGTTCATCTGGAGGTCCATTTTTTTCACCCAGGGAGAGCAAAACTAAAAAACTTGGGAAACAGCATCTCTTTTTGGATCATCAGGGATTAAATAAATTTCAGCAATTAGCTGACTTGCAGACAAAGAAGAGTTGGTGTTCATTATTTCAAATCCGCCAATAGGAGAGATAGATAAAATGATAAAACCTTTGGGGAGGGAAAACCTTCCCCAAACTGTTATTAATCTATTATCACATATCCAACGTGATATGTACCACTGTGATTTTTTTAATGATCTAATCTTTCTACTGTTAATACCTTGTTATAGACAAAAAGTAGATAAAGCTAAGCTCCCAAACAGCTACTGGATGTTTCTCCATTAGATGTAAAATTTTTTTCTCATGTTGGGAGAGTTAACAGTCTACGATAATATTTTCTTGGGATGAGAGGTAGTGGTATGATATAGAGGGATACCTGGCTTTGATTTGTGTCTCAGGTATTTGAGGTCATGGCAGGGAGGGATATGATTGCCTATCTCAGGAGTAAGGGAAATTCATCTTGGTATTCTGTGAGGGAAGGCATGGTCCACAAAGATGGAAGTAACTAACAGATGGTTCCAGGAAGAGGATAGAGGAGAGGGGATGGAATAGATGGTAGGTCATAATGTAGAAATCTCTCCCACTAAATGATGTAGTTGCCTGCAAGATCCCCCAGAATGCTCTTAAGTTCTATGTCAGCCCAAACCTGATAATCAGTGTTAGTCCAGGGGTAGAAAGAGGGGGTGGGAAGACTCAGAAATATATAGGGGTACTGGGTACAAGTTCAGAAGGAATGAAGCAGGGGATGGGTGGAAACTAAAATATATATACATATTTGTTTTCCATGGGAAGCAGCTTTTAAGTTTAAAAATGTTTATAGATGGCTCACTTAAAAAGGTGCTTAAAGCTGCTTTGGGATGTCTTGGATTTTATGTGTCATGTCAGATTTCATATAACCTTCAAAAGAGATGAACTGCCTGTAATAGCTACCTTGTAAGTGTTTAAAAATAGGTAGATCATAGCTATTGTTTTTTATGAAAGCTTTATGAGTGATTTCCATATCTGAGTGGGCTAATTTTTAAGATTTTTATGTTGTTATTTTCAAATGCATTTTAAGTAGGCACATCAATGCTATGTTGGTAGAAAGCTAGTGTGTAAACCGTGTCTTAAAAGTACTTGAATAATCCACTTTTAAACTGACAAAATGTGTGAATGTTGGTCAGCTTTCTCTATAATAATGTTTATGTGTTAATCCCAGTGGAGAGGGATGATTTTGTTAGGACACTACAAAAAGGGGACAATTTTTTCACTGATGATAAGAGTAAAGAGGATTTTATTTTACAGCACATTTCTTCTGTAATTTCTAGCCATTTAGGGAAGTCCTCTTAATAAATGTATGGTTTCTACCTCTCTACAGACATTTTACTTTTGTACAAGAATGTGACAATTTTTCCTCTGAAATTCTTTTAGTATGTTTTGAGCATTTAGTGTGTGGGGGCCTAGATCAAAAAGTAAGAATTACTAATATGAGTGCATTTTCCAAACTAGAGACTCTGTTTTGCTAGGATGGGAAGTGTGGACTTTGATAGCTAAAAATGTGTTATTTTATTTATTTGTTTATTTTTTAATTTAATAAGCCAGGAAGCAAAGATGAAGAATACTTAAGATAATATATTTACAAGTGTAGATGGAGTCTCAGATGGGGCAAATAGTGTAAACAAAGTTCTTGTCCCATATTGTTTAGGGCTTTCAGGTACCTGTTGAAAAGCAGGTAATTTTAACCTTATTGGCTCAGCTTAAAAGTCGAGATGCTCCATTACAGAAAAGTAAGCTGAAGAAACATACAATTTTGAAGGGGAAAAATGAAAGGGTTTAGAAGAAACTGCCTCGGGCAACAGAGGTGAAGAAGAATTAATAATCATGGGTAAACATTGTATGGACTGGTAAAAGCTGAGAAGTAAAAGAATAAGGTAGATAGGTGGCATGTGTTAGACAAACTAGCTGAACCAGGTAAGTTAGTAATTTGCTATTTCTGTTGGCCAAATACTGAAAGTTTAGATATTTTTGATTATTCTGTTAATCCTCTTGCTGAGACTTCTGATAATGCTTTTAACGAGGTAGATGGATCTTAACCAGGACTTCAATGTGATCCTAAAAGTGAGTCTTGCAATGTACCAACAGGTACAGTAAGACAAGTTAAAAACAGCAAGAAATGGTAGAGTTTAAAAAGGATATTTTCTTTTCCTTGTTGAGCACATAGAGGATACCAAATATTGAATTGAAAGTCTTCACATTCATGGTACGATCTGTCACTCGTCCGGTCAGGATAAAACAAACAAACAGTTGTGGGTTCAGTTCAAGCATCTTTATTATATACAAACACATCAGGATTGATGCTTAGTAACTTAGTAACTTCAACTTAAATAAACTTATAAATGGTTTGACTACTGCACTCATACATGTTAACACTGGCTGTTCTCTCAAAATGGCACTGCTGCCTCCATGTGGTCTCTGTTTATATGCACATGCCCTCACTTTGAAATGCTTCTTAAAGTTACAACACACACACTGTTCTACATACTCTCTCTTTGAGAAATAGGTCATACACAGTAATAATGACAGCAATCATTGACATGCAATTGTACAGAAATAATATTTTGACATGCAATTATACAGAACTAATTAAAAATGAAACAATCATGTCCAGGTTGCTGTGTATTTTACAGCAGGTCTGGCACTACAACCTGATTATGTGACATAAAACTAGGACTGGGTTTAGCAACAGGGGCTGACTTTAATGAATGTTCAACTTCAGGGAATCTGGGAAATCATTAGGAATGGGAAGTGGTACTGAGACATTTCCTTCAACAAGAACCTCATCTGGATTGCAATGAGATCTAGAATCTGTATCACAGATACAATGCTGTGATATCAATTCAGACACCAGAAGAAGATGCCTGCAATTTTGTCTGTATTCTGTAACATCAGACTCCACTAAGTAGGATCTCAGCTCAGCACATATACCTTTCACTTGACCAATTTGATCAAAACCTTTCACCGTATGCGTCCTCACTATGTCTACTTCTTTCAATGGAAAAGAAATCTGCTCATTTTATCATAGTTGGACTTCTGAAATGAACGCTTTCTGAACAGTTTGGCATTGGTTGCTCTGGTGTTTTTAGCATTAGGCACCAACAAACTGGAACTGATAGGCAAGGTTGTTCTGGTTTGCCTATACAGAAATCTCTGAGCAGGCAAGCCAAGTAAATTCTCACAGGGATTATTTATGAGATTAGCAAATTCAAGAAAACATTGGTATTGTCACACTTTGACCTCTCTAGTAATTGGTTTACACTGCACTGCACGTTCAGCTAGGCCGTTTGACTCTGGATACACAGGACTACTAGTAACATGGATAAAGTCCGACACACACACTTTGAGATAAGTATTTATACAACTTCACAGACTCTCCTGGGAAAGGGTGAAACAGATTCTCCAGCTGTGCCCCTTTATCCAGACTATATGGAAGTAATCACTACCACCATCAGCTAATAATTATCAGCTACGCATAGGCCCTTAAAAGGGTGTCAAATTATTACTGTGCAATAATTATTATCCAATAGTAGCACAGCATAAGCAATCTTAAAGCTTTGGAAGGGATTATTACAGGATCACTTATAAGCATGCAATGAACTCGAGAGCTTAATTATCTCAACATAAACCAGTCACAGTTAAGAGGTTTTAAAAATATTTAATAATAAATATTAAAAACACAAGAGAATACTACTACACCACAGTGCAACTAAAGAGTTCAGAAATCATGCAGAAACTTAAAATAAATCAGTAGTACAGTTCTGACATAACAGAAAAACACTTAGTCTAACCTTTATAGTCCTAGCTATTTCTACAAGAAAACATACTTCTAAGATAACTTACTTTAGACAACAGGCAGAGTGCTGATGAGATGGATGTCAAGACAAAAATGTTTAACAATCTCTGGTTCTCACTGTTTAAATTGAAACTCCAGTTCTGGTAAACATTACATCATCTTTTACCCCTTCCTGGAGTTCTTAGATTACCTCCACTAACATACTGCAGCTGCTGCATAACGGTGTCTACAGGATTGGAATTTGGCTACCAATCTCTCAACAAAAACTGGTTTTCTCCAAGCAATCAAACAGAGTAGGTTACACATATAAAAACATTTGTTAAGCTTACTCTTAGAGTGCTGTGTAACTAAACAAGTCAATATTTTTGGTCAGCCATAGGGCTCTTTTCTATTTGAGTGTTTAACTCCTTCCCCTGTAACGAAAGTACACTGACTTTTACATTAGTGTCTCTGACCCTAATATTTACAAGTATACCTTGTAACTTTCTGGATTTCTACACAAACATATATTTCCTATATCAAAATTTTACTTGTCTGACATTGAACAAGTAACCCTTGTAAAAATCCTCAAAAGTGTATACTGTTGATCTGTCTTTCCTGCTAAACATAAATAACATTAAGTGCTGAGTGCAGTTATTAGGCCCTTACATTAAATTTACCTGGTGTGGTGTCTTGAGTCAATCAAGGTCCCACTCTAACCACTCTTCCCCCACCCCCATTTTTCCTCAAACAGGTTACACTGCTACAACCCAGTACAGTCATCATTTTCAAATCTAGGTGCTTCTCATCCCCCCTTGGCTGACCTGATGTGACTCACAGGGTAACTATCTTCATTGTGTGGATTTTTTACTGTTTTTGTGTGTAACTGCATGACCTGATGCTACATTCTGATACTGCACAGCCTGCTCAATTTTTGTTGCAGAAGCTCTATAAGTAGCTTGTGACTGGACTGAATTTCTGTGGTAATATTTGTGTTTAAACGGAACCTGTACCTAGAGAAAGTTATAATTAGAGCTACTATTTGCTGCGTATGTTTTTAATGTTTAAATTGCTCACACACATTGAATAAGTGCTTTTATGACCTGAATAGCTATACCTGAATTGCTTGTACTGACAACCTTCCAGTTGTACAATTGTGAATGATTGATTTAGTTTTTCTGGTACAGCTGTAAAATCTGTAAGTGTTTTATTTACTGCATTGCTGTCTTGCTAAGGTTTCTTAGCTATAAATCCTAGTCCACTCTTTTACTTTACCCCCCAAACCTTTCTCAATGTACTATTTTAAAATAACTGCCTGTTGCTGCCTTAATGCTTAACCTAGAATCTCTGCTTCTCTATTTTCCTAGTTACCTCCACTAACATACTGCAGCTGCTGCATAAGCGTTTACAGGATTGCAATTCGGCTACCACTCTCTCAACAAAAACTGTTTTTCTCCCAGCAATTAAACAGAGTAGGTTACACATATAAAAAACATTTGTTAAGCTTACTCTTACAGTGATGTGTAACTAAGCAAGTCACTATTTTTGGTCAGCCATAAGGCTTTTTACTTGAGTGTTTACCTCCTTCCCCTGTAACTAAAGTACACTGACTCTTACATTAGTGTCTCTGACCTTAATTTTTACAGGTATACCTTGTACCTTTCTGGCTTTCTACACAAACATAAATTTCCTGTATAGGTTCATAGGTAGGTACTAGGCTATCTGCCCGAAGGCATTTATAAGTCTAGCCAGAATGTGTTGGCTTTTGCTGCCTCCTTAGATTTGTTCCTGCGCCTCTGTTCAGCAGATCCACTGAAGTGATCCCAGGGGTAAACTTTCTGTTTCCCATCCACTCATCAAGGTTTCTCTTGAAGAGTGTTAGCGAGGAGCTCTGCCTAATGTAGATTGGAATTTTGTTCCAAAGCATGGAAAGTCTCTCGGACAGGAATCTATCTCTCCAGCATGTCCTATTTATTGTTGTGGTGAGGTTTAGATCCCTAGAGCATGTGGCTCGAGGGGATAAGGTTTTCTTTAGGAGGAGCATGTCCATCAATTCTGGGTTGGATGTCAGGCAGAGATCACCTCTGAGTAGGTGGTATGCAACTGAGTACAGCAAGAGTTTCTTCAGTCAAGCTGCAAAGGGCATCTGTTTTAGGCCAGTGATCTTTTTGGTGAGATACTTCTGTGCTCTTTCCAGCTGTTGCATGTGTCTTGTAAGGTACATCCCAAATGGGGCATTGTACTCTACGTTAGGTCTGATGAGTGATAAGTAGAGGGGCACAATGACCTCTTTTGATTTGGATGCAAACCCTTTTGTGATTAGGTGGGCCACACAGAAGTATTTTCTAACCACTTTGGCAATGTGATTATCAAAGATGAAATTACTATTTACTTGGATCCCCAGATCCCTTATTACATTTTCCATAATTAGGGGGCTACTACCTATGTGGTAGTTTATGTGTACTTTTGTTTTTTCCAGAGGAGATGACTATATACCTGTTGGCATTTAGCTTGAGGCCATGATTTTGACACCAGGTATCCATCTTAGTGAGACCCTTTTGGAGGATGTCTGTGTCAGCTGGAGAGTCAATTATAGCCCCTAGTTTGCAGTCATCTGTGAACTTGGTCAGCCATAGTCCTCCTGTGCTTGCCTGCACCTCTGAGAGGTATATGCTGAAAAAGAGGGGTCATAGGTCTGAGCCCTGGGGAATGCCACTTGTAATCGGTTTAGAGTCAGACCTAGCTCCCGCAACTCTCCCCATTTGGGTTCTATCTGTGAGACAATTGGCAACCCATCTTGTGACATAGGGGTTTATGTTCAGGCTGGTGAGCTTGCCTATAATACCAGAATGGGGAATGGTGTTGAAGGCCATTGCAAGGTCTAGGTATGCTGTGTGTACCACCTTTCCCTTGTCTATACCCTTGGAAACTGTCTCAAAGAAGTCCACCAGGTTTAGAAGCCATGATCTGCCCTTAACAAAGCCAAACTGGGTAGGGTCCAGTGTTTGGAAGTTACCAATGTCTCTGTTAATGAGTTCCATGATGATGCGCTCCATAGCCTTGCAGTTCAAACTAGTCAGGATTATAGGGCAATAGTTCCCAGGGTCTGTTGTGGCTCCACCTTTGTGGAGCAGGATAACCATTGCTGTGCGCCACTCTATGGGTACGTAGCCTGTGGAGAGGCTGAGTTTGAACAGTTTGTTTATGTGAGGGGTTAGTTCATCTTTGAGCTTGTGTAGGATGCAGCCTGGGACACCATCCACTCCCACTGATGCTGTATTTCTGGCTTTAGAGAGGGCTTTTTTAACCTGAGTGTCTGTGATTTCAAGGGCTCTACATTCTTCTGGTATGGTTATTGGCCCTTTTGGGGGAGAGAGGGGATGAAGTTTGCACTCAACCTGACTGCCAGGATGTTGGCAATATTGGTTGGTTCAGTGTATTTTGTGCCATTCTGGATTAACTCCGAGTAGATCTGAGCATTGCTACATAGATTCTTGACATGCCTTGTGGTTATCTTTGGAGTCCTTGGCAATTTTTCTTTCAAAGCTCGCCTTGGACAATTTTATGAGGGATCATAGTTTTCTTGCTGATACTGATCAGGGATGTCTTCCCTTCTTGGGATTTTACTCTTTTCTGTATTAGTTTCCTCCTTCTATTGTATAGCTTGTTTATGGCAGGCATCCACAAGACTGGTTTCCTTTTCTTGGAGGAGTGAGTCTTGGTTGTGCGTAGGCTAGCACAATCCATGCATTCTTGTAGGTGCCCATAGAATGCATTAGTAAAGGATTTTCCTGCTTGGACAATGTTATCTTTTAGCATGGGGGCTTTGAAACTTTCCACCTTGGTCTTAAGTAACGTGAAGTTTGCTTCTGCAAAGTTTTTTATGGTGGTTATCTTGTCCGGAGGTGGGGGCGGAATGTGGATATCCAAAGTGATTTGTTTATGGTCAGATCTAACCAGTGAGGGGTTGACCTCTGGTGTGGAACACCGGTCTCCCATGTTGGTGATGATCAGGTCCAATATGTTGTCACCTCTGGTGGGAGTGTTGACTAGTTGATCCAAGGCATTTGAGTTTATAAATTCTAGGAAATGTTGGGCAAGGGAGTTAGTACTTGAGTAGTTCTCCTAGTTAATGTTTGGGTAGTTGAAATCACACAATATTAGGGTGTTTGGTAGGACCTTCATGTTTCCCAGTGTTTGCAGTAATACAGAATAGGGGTCCTGGGACATGGTGGGTGACCTGTAGCAAGCTACAATTTGAATTGCAGTTTTGCCCATTGTTAGTTGCATGTGGATGATCTCTGAAGCATCGTGCTGTGCCACTAACCTGGAGGTGTGGGTATCCTTGATGAATATGGATAGTCCCCTGCCTTTTGTATTTTGGTCCGGGTTATTTGGCCGAAATGTATGGTATGAGTTGTAGCCTGGTAGTGCTGGGGTGCTCTCTGGAGCCTTAAACCAGGTTTCTGTTACTGAATATTCTTCTTCATTGCCTTGAACAGAATAAAATGTCATCATGAACCTTTGTGTAAAAAAAATATCTATTTTTTTTTACCGGGTTATTTAGAACAAAAAATTCCTCTCCCAGTGTGCCCATAAACAAGTTACAATGGCTCCCTCCACAGGAGAAATGGCAACACCCTGTTTCTGAATCCCCCATCCTATGAATACTAGTATTCATCTCGTTAAGTGATGAATGGTTGTATGCTGGTGTGTCCAAAAAACTTGAGATTTTTTTCATTATATAAATCATGTTCAAAGACAACCATCCCCCACCTTTGTCAGGTTTCATAACCTGGCGAAGATTCCTTAAGTTGGTTTAAGGCCTGCAATTGTTCTTTTGTTAAAGTGCCCCTGTGTATTATGTAGATGCCTGATATCTAATTCGCAGGCATTTTCAAAAAATAAACCTACCCTAAAGGGGGGGTAATTTGAAATGGAAGTTTGATAGCTACCTTCTTTCATCATGGAGTTATTAAACAGTAGCTTTAGATTGAGCTTCTAACAAAGCACTTCAAATCAATATAAGTTCCTTGACCCACATCAAAATCTCTGACAATGGAACAAGATTATAACCTAGGAAAATTCGAACCCAGGTTCTAAAGGTTCTAAAATGATAAAAAAAAAAAAAAGGTGAAATCACCTTTTTTTTGTTCTTAACAATATAGGGGTAGTAGCTTGGATTATAGGTAACTGTTATTTCTTCCAATTTTCTTCAATTCCTGTTGCCCTTCTCCTCTGGTTCGGTCCTTTCTCCTTTCCTAAAATTTGTTGATTATTTGATTGAATGTTTTTTGGGAATATTAAGCGTTGGCTGGAAACACCTCACCCCTCTTTCCTCTCGTCTTATCTTACTTACTTGTTCTTACCAAATCTGGGTGTGTGTAGCTTCCTCTCATCCAGAAATTCTATGTGTTTGTATGATTTCTCTGAGCCATTATCATGGCCCAAATCATCTTCCTGACCTGAAGTTTTGTTAACGTAGTCATATCTGAATTTCTCAAAGGTATGAACATTCTGATATCATCATCTAATAATTTGATTTCAGCAGTCAGTATATCAATACAAAATTTAATATAATGTTTAACAATCAATCCAAGCAAGTCAAGTCCTTGTCTTTGAAACATCTCCTTTAAATAAGACAAGAAAAAAATTTTTCTTTGTTAAACCCGTAATTGTAAAATTATTTCTCAGTCCTTTTTTTACAAATAAACACTGCTAACTAAAAAAAAAAAGCAGCTTCAGCTTGCATACCTTAAAGTCTTATTATCTAAGATTTTCTAGATTTTCAGTTTCTCAGTAATGTCACAATCACAATCACACAAGGACATCTGCACCGGCACGGCAGTCCAAAAGGTTGCAAAAGATAAAAGATAAAAGTCACCATTCTGCAGCTGATGAAGCTAAATTTTTCTTAGTAGCGAAAAACGCTGTTTTTTATGTGGATTATTAAATGTAAAGGCTTTTTTGGCCAGACTGTTGTGCCTGCTTTAAGGTTTCTGTTACTGCACATATATTGATTTTCTCCATACTGAGGATTGCCTCAAGTGTGTGCATTTTGAGGTTTAGACTTCTGTCATTGAGTAGCATTACCCTCAGATTTTTGTTACTTGTGCTATTTACAGTGGTGGGTTTGTCTTTTGAGCCTTGCCCAAAAAGGCACTCTGTGGGTGGCAAGAGCCTTGGCCAGTATTCAAAAGCCTAAAGGTGACAGGTGCAAGCCATCTCTAGCGAAGCAGCGTGGCTTGTTGAGCATGTCATCCCAGGTGGACAGACACTGGATCCCCTTTGAATGATACCAGAAACTTAGTCAATTGTTGAAATTAATAATTTTTTCTTTATACTGTTGCATCATTCTTGGTGAAGGCAGGATGCTACTCAGGGTCAGGGTCATACCGGCCTGGCTACGTGATCAGAGAGCTCTTCCAGGTCTCTTTTCATGTAGTCCATGGAAGTACAGCTCAGGTCATTCACGCCAACATGGGCAATGACAGAGTCATATTTTTACTTATTCTGGAGTGACCTGAGTGCTTGTGTTATGTGGCAGATCGTGGCACCCGACAGGCAGCTAACAGTAACCTTCTTCTTATTTAGCCTAGTGAATGGGACGTCAGTGTGCCTGACTATAGAGTCACCTATCACTAGTATTTTGGGTATGTTATTTTGCCTTAAGGGCTGTGATTGTGTGGCACACTGATTTTGTAAAGTATGTGTTTCATGGTTTGTGTTGGGGGGGTGGAGGTTGCTTGGATGTCTGCTTTGGTGGTCTCTGTTGCTTTTGCAAATTTCTATTTAGAGCCTCTGAGTATGTTTTTGTGTATTTATGTTTGTTTTTGGCCGTTGATGGTTTAATGGGTCGAAGTGAGACTGGTGGTGTGATGCAAGTATTTCCATTCTCCTCTTGACTATCTGATTCAGTCTTGGGTTGAGAGAGCTTAACCTCCAGTTTGGCTGTATAATTGCATCTCTTGCATGTATTAGTGTTTGGTGGTAGGAGGAGAGGGTTGTCTGTGTGCATGAGGCAGTTATAACATTGCCGCAAAATGCCCAGATTCACCAGTTGGACTGAAGAGTACACCTGAAACTGCCCTTTGGGCATGCCTGGATAGTTACAGTGAATTGTTTTACTAAATATCTGGTAAGGTCGAATAGAGAGCCTTGTCCTTCTGACCAGTATAGCGGGGTCTAGTGATAGGGTTTATAAATGCTTGCTATGAGTTTTGAGCAAGTGCCAGGCTGAGAAATGAATGGCTTGAGTGCTTAAGTTAAACATTTGTCTAGTTACAAGGGAAAAATTGAAGAAGAGACTTTGTGGAGCCGGGTATAGTTATACCCTAGCTAACCGGCACTGCCAGTGCACAAAACGAGGCAAATGCATTTTTATAGCAGAGAAATTAAAGAGAGAGAAATTAGCCAAAATGGCCAATAAACTACTAATTTCTGGGCTGAAACCACTCCTCCAGGGACAGATAGGTTGCTCAAAGCTCCCCCTCTCACAGGTGAACAGAGGAACTTTGTTCTATCCATGTAAACCACGAACAGATAAAACCAACTGCAGAAAAGTGGATAAGTAGAGACTGATGCCTCCTCAAACCAAACACTAGATCCAATGAAGTGATGGAATAAAACTTTAAGATTTTATTGATAAAAGTTCAACATATCTTGTTCTATTCAAGTAAGGTATGTGCAAACACAGAGATTTGGAACACAGCCCTGAATTCAGCACTAACCTTAAAACTGGACTATACTAGCTTAGAAAGGCGGGAAACAAGTATTTTTTTCAGAAAATAAAGCAGATAAATAAAAAAAACACTTTAAATGCACAGAAAAGTATGCTTATTGCTTTATGTCTCCGTGCAGAGTTGTAGTTAATGCTCCTAGTAATAAAGTAGGAAGAAACAGAAATACTGTAAAAGCAGATGAATAAAGTGCAGATTTTTATATATATATAAAACAATAGAAACCGAACAAACTGATTTAAACAAGTTACCCAATTAACCAGAAAAAAGCTCAAAACTGAGCCCTGTTCCAGCAGTCTTTAATCAGACAAGTTCTAACTGCACACTCCCGCTACTAGGGTGCAGGGGAACCTTCTTCAAAAAAAAGATGGTCTGGATCAGTGCTCAAGTTATACAAACAAAGCTAGATTCAGCAGGCCTGAATCTGGTCCTATGCTACAGCAACAAGGCGCACCAATTTCAAAAAGAAACAGTTCAAATAAGCAGGCACAATAAGCCTATGACCAGAAATTCCCAGCTCAGAAGGGCAGAATCCAGACTCTACTCCCACAACAGTGCAGACCACAAACCTTCTTAATGTAAAACAACCGGTATGAAGCCCAAGTGGTTAAACCAAAAGATTTAGAATAACAGTTACAATTTAATAAGGCTACTACCAAGCAGTAATAAATGCAACAGATTAAATAAAACTGTGTACTTTTAAGAAGAGGCAAAAGCAAAATAAAGTAGGAGGAAACACAAATACAGTAAAAGCAGATGAATAAAGTGCATTTTTTTTTCAGTAAAGTGCAAGGAGAGAGGAAGGAAGAACCTAAGTGGGTTTGCCTTCTCAAATCTTCTTTCTGTATTAAATAGAGTGAACACTAGACTCAGAATATGATTTCACTGTATTTGGTTAAGTGAGCAAATGAGATGGACTCAGGAGGAGTGGTCAAATACAGACTTTCAGGAGGGGCAGGGAATTCCAGAGCCACCAACGCTAACAGCAAAACAAGAACAGGGCGGGTGGCTGGGAACAAACTGCAGATAGAGACACATCACACACACTATTGAGTGAAACACACAATTAGGTACAGAAAAAAATGAAAAACTACTTTTAAAACTGCAAGTTTGTACTTAACTTCAGCTTCTAATGCAGGTGATTATAGCCAAGCAAGTCTCTCAGAAGTTGATCAAAGTTTTACTTTTCTGACATTGAACAGGTAACCCTTGTAAAAATCCTCAAAAGTGTATACTGTTGGTCTGTTTTTCTTGCTAAACATAAATAACATTAAGTGCTGAGTGCAGTTTTTATGCCCTTACATTAAACTTACCTCTGGTGTGGTGTCTTGAGTCAATCAAGTTCCCCATCTAACCACTCCTACTGCCTCCTCTCTTCCCCCATCCCCATTTTTCCTCAAACAGATTAAACTGCTACAACTCAGTACAGGCATCATTTTCAAATCTAGGTGCTTAGGATTTTCCTTTCTCTTCCCCCCTTGGCTGACCTGATGTGAATCACAGTGTAAGTATCTTCATTGTATGGAATTTTTATTGTTTTTGTGTGTAACTGAATGACCTGATGCTAAATTCTGATACTGCACATCCTGTTCAGTTTTTGGTGCAGAAGCTCTGTAAGTAGCAAGTGACTTAACTGAACTTCTGTGGTAATATTTGTGTTTAAACTGTACCTGTACCTAGAGAAAGTTATAATCAGATCTACTACTTACTGCATATGTTTTTAATGTTTAAATTGCTCACTCACATTGAATAAGTGTTTTTATGACCTGAATAACTTGTGCTAGCTATACCTGAATTGTTTGTACTGACAACTTTCCAGTTGTACAATTGTGAATGATTGATTCAGTTTTTCTGGTACATCTGTAAAATCTGGCAAGTGTTTATTTACTGCATTGTTTTCTTTATAAGGTTTCTTAGCTATACATCCTAGTCCACCCTGAAGTGTGCTACTTTACCCCCCAAACCTTTTTCAATGTACTATTTTAAAATAACTGCCTGTTGCTGCATTAATGCTTACCCTAGAATCTCTGCTTTTCTCTTTTCCTAGTTAGCTCCACTAGCATACTGCAGCTGCTGCATAAGCGTCTATAGGATTGCAATTTGGCTACCACTCTCTCAACAAAAACTGTTTTTCTTCCAGCAATTAAACAGAGTAGGTTACACACATAAAAACATTTGTTAAGCTTACTCTTACAGTGCTTTGTAACTAAGCGAGTCACTATTTTTGGTCAGCCATAGGGCTCTTTTCTACTTGAATGTTTACCTCCTTCCCCTGTAACTAAAGTACACTGACTCTTACATAGTGTCTCGGACCCTAATTTTTACAAGTATACCTTGTACCTTTCTGGATTTCTATACAAACATAGATTTCCTGTATCAAACATTTACTTGTCTGACATTGAACAAGTAACCCTTGTAAAAATCCTCAAAAGTGTATACTGTTGGTCTGTCTTTCCTGCTAAACATAAATAACATTAGGTGCTGAGTGCAGTTTTTAGGCCCTTACATTAAACTTACCTCTGGTGTGGTGTCTTGAGTCAATCAAGGTTCCCCCTTTAACCACTTCTACTGCCTTCTCTCTTCCCCCACCCCCATTTTTCCTCAAACAAGTTAAACTGCTACAACAGTAATTTCACCCTGCACTCCCTCACATAGCCCAGAAAATTATACCCTGCAGCTATTAATTTATCCTGCAAGTGTATAACCTATAGATTAAAATTAGCCTAACAGTTTGATGTAAAAAGAAACAAAATCTAAATACAGCCAAAACGTTACCTTAACATACCATAAGACCAGGGAAATACTTGGAGTCAGTGTTAGCCTCGCTGCGCTCAGGCTCACTCTGCTCCCCTCCCTGCCCCCAAATCTCACCCGCCCAACTACTCCTACATTTAAACTACACTCAGCCACTCCCCTCATACTAACATCCCATCATTGAACAGCCCTCCACCCACACCCATTTTTCTTCTCTTCCATTCTACCACACTCTGTTAGCACAATCAACCATCAAATTTGGCCCACCCCTCCTAACAAAATGCAAACAAGTAAAAAAAATAATAATTACCCTAATGCCTATACTGTTTCTATTTTACCATCTTACTGTCTATGAACAAATACTTAACCATGGTATTCACTACCCACAAGGTCAAACCGACACCCACGACTACACACATAACACCAAACACTGTGCCATCCCCAGCTAACCGAATATACGACCCTCAATAATATATCACCAATGTAAAACCACAAAACACAATCCTAAAGACAAAGACTATATAAAACTAATAAACAAACTCCTAAAGCTTAGAATATCCTGTCACTATAACCTTATAACATACGGGGATATTGATCCCATCCCTGGCCCACTCACACCTAATAACCTCCACTCCCTTACCACAACCCCCACAGTGAAGCTATCCCTTTTTACTCCCACTCGTTCCCTCCTAGCATTTCACCTAAATATTAGAAGTATTAACAATAAGATTCCCAACCTACACGCCCTCCTAGCAACCCACTCCCCAGACATTATGTGTCTTAAGGAAACCTGGCTAAAACCTAGTACTACCGACAATAAGATACTACCCCCAGGATATAATATACACTGGTTAGACCGTGCTACTAAGAAAGGAGGTGGGATAGCAGTCCTTTACAAAAACACTCTGTTAATACAGACACCATTCAACCACCCCAATTCAACAATGCTGAACTCCTCATAACCAAATTACAGATTAACCAGTACAAATGTTTGAACATCATCTGTGGATACATTCCACTAGGCAACAACTTAAATACCCTAGAGGATATCTTGTACTGGTTATCTACTACTTATCCCCAAGAAACCATAGTTCTTGGTGACTTTAACACCGACTGCTCACCCCTGCTCCTCTGAACCCCCCCCCCACTCCTGTAAACTTATCTGTGTTTAAACAGACCATAACCTCTCCCACTAGGATAAACAAACCAACCAACAGGGAAAGTATCCTGGACTGGATTCTAGTTAACAACCAACCCCAACTGTATGCTGCTGGCACTCTCCCTGACAACCTTAGCGACCATTTTCTAACCTATATCATAAAACATATAGTAGGAAACCCTCACCAGACCAACTATAAAATAGTGAGAAACAAAAAAAACCTTGACACTGCAATATTCCTAAATGAACTTCAAATAGTTGACTGGTCAAAACTAAAAAAATCTACCATTAGAAGAGGCTATAGCTCACTTTAACACTAAATTCCTAAGTATCCTTGATTCCCATGCTCCAGCGCATACAATAAAATCTAGATCAAACACAGCACCATGGCTCACAAAAGAGACCAAATCTAAAATCAAAGCTAGAAACAGAGCCTGGGTCATCTGGAGAAAAAACAAAGCCCCACTTGACCATCTAAAATATCGTTAACTCAGGAATGACACAAAAAAATCTATTTTACTGTATAAAAAAGTTTCTACAATAATCTCCTACAAAAACACCAAAACAACCCCCAAAAAATCTGGGCAGGCTTAAATCAACTACTTCATCCAGGACATTCTACCACCCCAACCCTGGCTAACCATACCCATAGTTCCCCAGAGACCATAGCTATCGCTTATAATAACTTTTTCACTGAAACAATCCAATCCCTAACAGATCACCTAACCTCCACAAACTTAAACCACATGCCTAATTTATCCACAAATCACCCCGAATTTAGCCTCCAACCAATATCCACTAGTTTTATCAGAATTCTCCTAAAAAAACTAAAACCTACCACCCTCACTGCTGACCTCCTCCCTGCAGAGTACCTACAAATAGCTGCAGATGCCATTGCATATCCCATATCTATCCTTATCAACAGAACCTTATCTGAAAATGCTATTCCCCTCCCTCTGGAAAATATCCCACATCATCCCACTCCATAAAGGTGGTAGCTCAATAAACATGTCCAACTATAGACCTATTGCCATTCTATCCCCACTAGCCAAAATAATAGGTAAATGTGTACACAAGCAACTAATGCAATACCTTACACAGAATAACTTACTATCCAACTCGCAGCATGACTTCAGGCAATACCACAGCACCACCTCAGCCCTCCTTTCCTTTACTAATGCCATAAACAAAACCAGAAATGACAATAGGCTAACCTCTGCCTTCTTCCTTGACCTACCAAAAGCCTTTGACATGGTCAACCATGAACTTCTCATTCTTTTTTTAAAATCCATTTCCCTCAACACACACACTGTCCAGTGGTTCCAGTCTTTCCTAACTGGTAGACAACAGGTGGTACTATGGCAGGGCAAATTCTCCAGTCAGCTACCTCTCACACTTGGTGTCCCTCAAGGCTCCATACTAGGCCCACTACTCTTCTCTATTTTTATCAATAATCTTCACACTGCTATCCCTAAAGCTACCTGTATTCAATATGCAGATGATTCCACTCTCATCTGTTCAGCCACCTCCCCATCCAAACTACAAATCCAAAATACATTTAACACTATTGAGAACTGGATCACCAACTAACGCCTACTACTGAACCCCAATAAAATTAAACTTCTACTCTTCACCCCCATTAGTAGATCTGCCACACTTTCATTCTCTGTCTCATCTAACAATGGCACCACTATCTCCCCAGATCAACACACTAAACTTCTAGGGGTTATCATAGACAATAATCTCAAATTTGACCTACAGGTCAACAAAACCATACAGACCATCAATAAAAATATTGAATCACTGTATAGAAACAAGACACTCTTAACCCCACTGGCTAGGACTGAAATCACCCAATCACACCTACTCTGTACCCTTTTATATGCCTCACCTGTACTCTTAAACCTCAATAAAACCGAACTACCGAACTTAGTAAGCTGCCCCATACCTACAACCATATTGCCAGATTCACCACTGGCTCCACCTATAGAACCCATCACTGCCAGAACATGAAACAACTAGAATGGCTAGAACTGCCCAGCTTAATTCGATTCAATCAACACTTAATAGTGCACAAAGTTCTGTACCACCCTAAAGATACCCCCTCTCTTATAAATATTATTAAGCCATATAGCAACCTGAGATCCCTACAGTCAGCCGACAAATTACTGGTCCAAACACACAAAGCTAATAACTCAGCTGATGAATCCCTGTTCACCATCTTTGTTGGCAAAACCTGCAATGCCTTGCCAAACTACATAACCCTACAATCCTACAAAAGTCTCTTAAAAAAAAAACCTCAAACAGTATCTCAAATTGAACTGGCTATGCCCATGTTCCAACCTGGATTAAGTTATAAAACAATAACATAATCAGTAATTATCATAACATCTAACTACATCACCATGCTATGTATACAGTCTTACTTGTAATTGGTCTGTCCATGAGAAATGTGAGTCCCCACCAGGGAACATTACTAAACCAATGTACATAAGATATATTACCACTTTGTTTTATATATTCTTATTGTTTTCTAACTTCTTGTGTAACCTTTTGTATGTTTGACTATGTGGAGCTTTTCTCCTTGGGCCTCCACTGAAAATGGACATGTAGCCAGTCGGACTATCCAAGTAAACAAATGTAAAATAAATTAAATAAAATAAATACACATTAACTGCATTTATATGCGTTTACACTTAGAGCAATAAAGGACATTCCATATGTAAATTCTGGTCATTAACTTTAGCCTTAAAACAATAGGCAGGAATCCCCCATCCAGCCAGGCCGAATTGTAAAATTCAAAGGCAGTGATGAAATAATTTTAATTTCAAAAGAAAGATTTGAAATGCTTGACATAGTTTTCCTTACAGCAGATGGCAATGTTGCCACATTGTTGAAACAGCATTTCTTTACATTTAAGACACAAGCCTGTATTTTCCATTTATATTTACAAATGCCATAATTATGTATCAAATTCTATTTAACTAGGCTGGCAGCCTTCACCCCTTCTCTACCAGTCTTCATAACCATCTTCCCTCAACATTTCATCTCTGTAAGGAAAATAAAGTTGCACTTTTTTTTGGTATACAAGACTGCTTTTATAGCTATCCAGCATTGGTGAAGTGATTGAGCTTCTGCAAAACTGGATCAGTCTCTGTATGATCTCTTAGCTCATCAAGTCTTGTGGTAGAAAAATTACACACGTCCATGACATTGAATTCAAAATTCTCTGCATCAAGTTTTTCTGTAGTATTTCTGAGTGATCTGGATAAGGTATCAGCCAGATAAAGAAGCTTGTCTTTCATGTAGACCATTTTGAAGTTGTACTTGTGTAGCCTGAACGTCATTCTTTGTAGTCTTGTGAGAGTTGTATGCATAGGCTTCTTTAAAATAGTGACTAGGGGCTGAAGATCAGTCTCAGTCTTGATAGCTTGGCCATAAATATAATCATGGAACTTCGAATATGCAAACACAATTACCAAAAGTTCCTTCTCAATTTGAGCATACTGCATCTCAGTTTGGGTAAGAGTTCTAGATACATAGGCTACTTGTCTGCCCTCTTGAAGAAAGCTGTACCAAGACCAAACTTTGAAGCATCACAGGAAAGAATCACTAGTTTGTGGATATCATAGTATCTTAACATAGGTGGGCTGGCAATCTTTAATTTAAGATCATCAAATGCTTTTTGGTGTTGCCCCAACCATGACCAGGTAACATTTTTCCATGTCAGCTCTCTTAAGAGCACTGATAATTCACTGAAGTCTTGTATAAACTTGCCCAAATCATTAACCATGTGAAGAAAATGCTGTAAGGCTTGGACATTGTCTTGAACTTGCATCTCAAGAATAGCTGTTTGTTTGGAAGGACCTGGTCATAAGCCTGAAGTGGTAAATAAAAATGACCTACATAAGTAACTTTTGGTAGCCTGAATTTATATTTCAGAGGACTGAGCTTTAGATTCACTTCACATGCTCTTTCCAGAACTTTCCTGAGGTTTCTGTCATGCTCTGCTTCACCATTGCCTCCAACTAGTAAACCATCCACTATTATAGCACACAGATAACCTGAAAACAATTCTGCTCCATTGCATACTGAAAGACTTAATTGGCAGAATTTATTCCAAAAGGCATTCTGAGAAATCTGTATCTACCAAATGGTGTGCAGAATGTAGCCAGTAATGAAGATTTGTGATCAAGCATTACTTGCCAAAATGAACTCTTTGCATCTAAAGCAGAAAAAACAGTGGCATTTGGCATGAGGGTAGCAACTTCATGCACTGCATGCATAGGATGGTGAGGTCTCTTTAATGCTTTGTTTAAGTCTCTTGGGGTCTATATATATTCTGATTTAATTTGAAATTTTCTTATGAGTGACTACCATAGAAGACAACCTTTCAGTTGGTTCTGTAACTGGACAAATCACAACTTGCTGCAGCATCTTATCTAACTGGACTTTGAATCTGTTCTGCATAGCTATCAGAACTCTTCTTGTTGGTCTGACCATTGGACTAACCTCTGTGTCTGATTTCATGGAGTACACAACTGGATACTTACCTAGCTTGTCTTCGAAAACATCAGCATACTCAGATAAAATAGCATCAGTGAAACTGGAACTAGGACAAGTGCTTTCATGATGGAATTCATTGGTAAAGGAAAGCAGTTTCATTCTTAAACTGGCTTTGAGACCTAATAATGACTGCACAGGCCTTTTGACTACATAAAATTGCAAGCTGTAACTGTTCCCAGCTGATTAAAATGAAAGCATTACTGAGCCTTCAGTTTGAATCTCTTCACCTCCATAAGCAACAAGCTTCAGACAATTGGCCATATTAAGTTGTTCACCAGCTCTCACTCTAGCAAACGTTTCTGCTGACATAACATTGCACTTTGAACTAGTGTCTACTTTGAGCTCTGCAGTTTAACCATTGATCAGACAGTACAAAACACTTAATTGTTTGCCGACAAATCCACTGCATTAACCCTTTCACCAACCACTGATACACCATCTACATAGAATGTAGAGTTGCAGCTTTCTATAAGATAAACTTGCTTTTTTGAGTGACCTTTCTTAATAAATGAATGAGGCTTGCTTGATTTACAATGCTTTTGAAAGTGGTTCCATTTTTTACACTTGTGGAATTGCTGACCAACTGCTAAGCACTTTTCTCTTTTTGATTTGTGATTGGCACCACAATTACAACAGTTAACAATGAGACTTGACTTGGGTTTTGCTGACTCACTCTTATGCTGCATCGAGCATGTATATTTTACTGAACTGTCTTAAAACTTGCTGGAAAGGTACTGGCTCTCACTGGAAATCCTGCAAGGGCTGCAGCTACCATGTGCTTGGACCTGTTTCTGTTAGCCATGTGCTGCATGCTGTCTACATTTGCTCTAGAGGCTGTTGAAACCATGCTCTTATCACGTGCAAACATATTTGTGTGCCTTTCTGTAAGCTCATGTATCTGGCAAATCTCTATGGCTTTGCTCAATGTGAAATCACCATCTCAAAGCAAAATCTTTCTTACAGCAGCTTTATTAACACCACACACAAGCCTGTCTTTTATCAACTCATCTTTCAAGTTACCAAACCTGCACATTTTGGCTTTGTTTCTCAAGTCAGTAATGTAAGCTGCAAAGGTTGCTCCAGGCTTTATGTCTATTGTATAAAATAAGTGCCTCTCCAATGTAACATTCGTATGGGGGTTACACATTTCTCTAAATTTATGTTTCATGCACTCAGGGTCCTCCCTTGATTCAGCTTGTTAAACTATATGGTGGTTTTCCCTTTCTCCTGCATATACTGTTGGTGCATACACAAATGAATGCTCTCTTTCAATAGCTTCTAACCCTGCTAGATTAAGCAGAATAAATGCCCTTGTATATGCATCTTTGTCAGAAATAGCTGCTTGTATAAAAAAATCATATTCCTGCTCAAATACTCTCCAATTCTCTGCAATATTATGATCAAACACAAGTGGACTGGGTCTGCAAAATGCCTCTGCCATACCGATACACAGTAATAAAGACCCTTGGAATTATATATGAGCACACACACATATACAGCAGAAATTTATGCCGGAACTTGTAACTATGATGTAAAGCACAATAGACTATTCAAAATAACTGTACTTTTTAAAACAAGTTTCTGAAGCAAAAGAAAACTCTTAAATCACCATACTTTGATAAACCACCTCTTGTCAGTGTAAGAAACACTTTGAAATGACTGCACTTTGCAAATAAACTGTACACAGCACAGGGGCCTTTTCAAAATGACTGTATTCTGGCTGCACTTTTCAAAATAACTGATTTTGCACACAGTAAACTCTTCAAAATAATTGTGCTGTAATAAAGCACACAATGCAAACACTTTGCACAAGCAGACATACTTCGAACAACTCTATTCATGTTCGGAATAGCTTTATTCAATGCAAAATAGTAGCACATAGCAAAAAACATAGGGGGTAATTTAATAAAGCCTATAAGGAGCTATTTTCCATGTAGGCATAGTCAAGCAGTACAAACATGGAGTTTGGAGACGGAGCAATCCAGGAAACAAGGCTGGTGACATGCACGAGCCTCCCAGCACTATGCTGCCATAGTTGCGATCACAGAATGTAAATCACCTCATTTCTGGTGAAAACCATGAGGTAATTTAACAATCCAGGAAGCAGGCAGGCATCTGTGTAAGAGTGTAAGAGCCATGTCTGCAGTAAAAATGTATGTAGTAAGTAACCGTGTATCGAACTTCAAAAAAAAAAACAGGGCTGTGACAACCAAAAGTAAAGCATATACTTAGGTGCATTAGGCATGCCAATGGCCACAACTATGGAAACTAGCATGTAAAACTGATGCAAAATGTAAAAAATATTTTTTTTGTCACATATGACATGTTTAAGTGGAATGCAGAAGTGTGCAAACAAGCAATCTTACCCCATTATACTGGTCAGCATGCAGACTCATACAGTGACAGTTATATTGGTTGCTAAGGACATAGGCTCCTGTGTAGTGCTGTAACTAGGGTATACGCAAGTAGGTGTATGTAAATGAACTAAGTTTACAGAATAGCAAAATGGGTCACTGTGTCTGCAGGTACCTAACTATGTAGGGGCTACAACATGGTGGTGTAAGCTGAAGAGGTAACTGACATTAAAAAGGGGTGTGTCATCATTTGTGTAAGCATACTGAAGCTCAATTTCTCCTGTTTGTGCTCAGCTAAGCACAGCCAAGCAGGGTATGTGTGTCTGAGGCTGCTAAGCTGTGCTTAGCTGGTTAGAAAAATGCTGAGGATGTTTGTGTCCAGGGGAGGGTCCTTTCGGCTCAGCAATGTTTACACTAGCTCAATGGGCTTGTGTGGAGTGCTGCAGGTCCTAAAACTGGAGGAAACTGGGAAAAAAAGGAAATAGCAGGCAAAAGGCCATCAACTATAAATTACTAATAAAGCCTCTGCCACTCACAGTAGGCCATTCAAACCCCTCAATAATGTAGCTGGCAGGAGAAATGTATCAGAGTCAGTCAATCACTCAGGCTGCATCTGCAGCACATCAGTTTAAAGTATGCAAACACCCTTCAATCTGATTTTTCCCACATATGCAGCACCATTGGACTATGCACTTGGGAACTTTAACTGATAAAATGATAGCAGCTGCAGCTGCTTTGCTACATCTCTACATGCTACATTCTGAGGGCAATGATGAGGATGATGCTGACAACCAGACCAGACTGAGGAGAACAGTATTCAGACCCAGGGTATCCTTTCAGAGGCTACATGAGCTAGAGATAGTAGAGCACTACAGGGTGGACAGGGACATACTACAGCAACTCACCAAACTGTGCCGCCCTCACCTCAGACCCAAAGCCAACAGAGGGAAACCCATCCCAGTGGAAACAAAGGTATGTGTAGCCTTAAGAATACTAGCTACAGGTTCTTTCCAAAGGCCTACTGGGGACATCATGTGGGCCCCACAGGTATCTGCATCCAGGGTATAACCATTTCCTGGATGTCATGCTACCACATGCCAGTGAGCACATTTATTTCCCCAGCACCCCTGAAGAGGGGACCAGCAATATGCGCGTCTCTTCCACCATGTAGCACACTACCCAGAGTTACAGGGTGCCATAGACTGTATTCATGTCCACATCAAAGCACCATCTCGTGAAGAGGGTAGAGTCTACGTCAACCAGACAAGCTATCGCTCCATCCACTGCCAGGTAATGTGCAATGCCCAGTGCATTATCATCAATGTATGTGCTGGCAGCCCTGGCAGTTATCATGACTTCCACATCTGGCACACATCATAGCTGGAACAGGCATTTGCTGGGGGGACATCCAGTATGGCCATTTAGTGCATGATGCTGGCTATACACTGGAACCATGGATGATGACACACACACACACACACACACACACACACACACACACACACACACACACACACACACACTCTCTGGAGAATGCCATAATGAGGCACATGCACAAACTAGGAATATCATAGAGCATGTGTTTGGGCTGCTTATGTCATGCTTCTGCTGCCTTGACATATCTGGTGGTGCCCTGCAGTACTATCCAACCACATGTGCAGACATGTTCATAGCATGTACCATGCTATACAATATGATTCTACAGAAACAGCTGCTGAAGGAACATCACAGGGAAGGAGGACACAGACCCTTACCATTGCCAAGGTCCCCACAGGCACAGGGGGACTTGGAGGAGGAACACTGTGATCTTGTTCATGTAGGCAGACATAGGTGTGCCCAGTATACCCTGGCCTTGGCAAAGAGGCAGTGCTGCAGGCACAAAGTAAGTCACTCTTCTTAACAACATACGAATGGAGTAGTACATTGTGGTAGCATATCTATTGTATTGCTGCATGTATGCTAGGGAATGGGGTTGCCTACTGGCGTAGCAGCAGACAACTGACAGCTCTGTGGGATAACAGAAAATGTCCGCTAAATACTGGCTTCCCCAAAATATGCAGTAGTCCCCTAGGTGACAAAACTCACTGCAGCATATGTGGAGGACTAACAAACTGTGGGGTCATAGGTCACATGCATGGATGTCAATGTTGGAGTCCCATACACACCTCTCAGCCTCTCCCAGCAAGTCAGCTGTACAAAGCCATAAAGAAATGTGTGGCAAAGGCCCACAAATAGGGACAGTGATGAAATATTCCTCTTACAAACTTACACAGTGATACCACAGCAGGTCTTGCAGTTGCATTAAGTCTCTGAAGGGTAAGAAGTCTGAAACTCAAATGTCTATCATTATTTTCTAACCTTCAGTCTTTAGTGATATGCCAGTATTCTCCAGGACAAACACAATGCTATGCTAAATGGAACCAAAATGTAAAGTAAACACCTGGACAGTCTGTCCAAATGTGTACAGTTGAGAGGTATGCCCCCGTCCCCCCAACACACGTGTCCCCGTAGAAATGCTATGTTGGTAGAAAGCTAGCATGTAAACCATGTCTTAAAAGTACTTGAAAAATCCACATTTAAACTGGCAAAATGTGTGAATGTTGCTCAGCTTTCTCTATAATAATATTTATGTGTTATTCCCAGTAGAGAGGGAAGATTTTTTTAGGACACTACAACAAGGGGACAATTTTTCAGCGATGATAAGAGTAAAGAGGATTTTATTTTATAGCACATTTCTTCTCTAATTACTAGCCATTTAGGGAAGTCCTCGTAATAAATGTATAATTGCTGCCTCTCTACAGACATTTTACTTTTGTACAAGAATGCGATAATTTTTCCTCTGAAATTCTTTTAGTATGTTTTGAGCATTTAGTGTGTGGGGGCCTAGATGAGAAAATAAGAATTACTAATATGAATGCATTTTCCAAACTAGAGACTCTGTTTTCCTAGGAGGGGAAGTGTGGACTTCGATTGCTGGAAATGTGTTATTTTATTTATTTGTTTATTTTTTAATTTAATAAGCCAGGAAGCAAAGATGAAGAATACTTAAGATAATATATTTACAAGTGTAGATGGAGTCTCAGATGGGGCAAATAGTGTAAACAAAGTTCCTGTCTCATATTATTTAGGGCTTGCATGTACCTGTTGAAAAGCAGGTCATTTTAACCTTATTGGCTCAACTTCAAGATGCTCCATTACAGGAAAGTAAGCTCAAGAAACATGCAATTCTGAAGGGGAAAAAATGAAAGGATTTAGAAGAAACTGCCTCGGGCAACAGAGGTGAAGAAGAATTAATAATCATGGGTAAACATTGTATGGACTGGTAAAAGATGAGAAGTAAAACAATAAGGTAGATAAGTGACATGTGTTAGATATACTAGCTGAACCAAGTAAGTTGCTGTTTCTGTTAGCCAAATACTGAAAGATTAGATATTTTTGATTATTCTGCTAATCCTCTTGCTGAGACTTCTGCTAATGCTTTTAATGAGGTAGATGAACATTCACCAGAAATTCAACGTAATTCAACGTGACCCTAAAAGTGAGTTTTGCAATGTACCAACAGGTAGAGTAAGAATAGTTAAAAACAGTGAGAAAGTGTAGAGTTTAAAAAGGATATTTTATTTTAATTTTTGAGCACATAGAGGATACAAAATATTAAACTGAAAGCCTTCACATTCGTGATATGATCTGTCGCTTGTCCGGTCAGGATAAAATAGACGAACAGTTGTGGGTTCGGTTCAAGCACCTTTATTAAATACATATACATCAAGATTGAGGCTTAGTAACTTAAATTTAAATAAACTTATAAACACATTGACTACTGCACTCATACATGTTAACACCCTGCCTGTGATGTTATGATTTCTACCCTACTCACACCAGAAATACAAATACGTAACAGTAGCAAGTATCGACAAAGCCTGTGACTGAACTACAGAAGGACAAACAGATGCATATAAGGGAAGGGGAACCACTGGCCAGACAAATGGCCAGACAAATGGAGATTGTGCACACCAGAACAAATTGTGCAGTAACATAGGTTCCATGCAGTATATGGAGTCAGTAAACATCATTCACAACTACACAACATGCACCCACATATGCAGAGGTTCTCCACAAAAACAAACCCAAACAATTGACACCTCAGAGGCAAAACCACATGAGAACTCCACAAACCTCCACACCACATACCCTGCATAGTCCACACACCAGTTTCTCACAACCACAAATACCTAACCATAAACCCAAAATATTACTAATAGGAAACTCCATTGTGAGATGCACAAATGTGCCTCTCATCAGGGTGGATAATGAGAAAGTTATGGCTACTTTTTTGTCAGGTACCAGAATCCACCATATCACACATGCACTCAAGTCTCTCCACAGCAGGTACTGTTATGACTCTTTCCTAGTCCAAGTTGGTGTGAACAACTTTAGATGTACCTCCATGGACTGTAGGAAGACAGACATGATTGAGCTTGCTGAATCTGAGTCCCATCCAGGTATGTCCCTAGGCTTAAGTAGCATTCTACCGTCACCCAGCATGATGTCTCAATACAAGCAAGAAAATGATTGACATTAACAATTGGCTTACTTTCTGGTGTTATCCCAGGGGGATCCCGTTCTTGACAGCCTGGGAACATATGATCAACAGACCATGCTGCTTTGCTAGAGATGGCCTGCATCTGTCTCAGCTGGGCTTCAGGCTTCTGGCAAAGACCCTTGCCTCCCCCATAGTGCCTTTTTTAGTGAAAGTCATGAGCTTGATACTACCAACATAAAACTCTCAACAAAAAGCAAATTAAAGGTAATGCCACTAAACGCTAGGAGTCTAAAAATGAAACTGCACTCATTGCAACCATTCTTAAACCTGGATAATGCTGACATTTGTGCAGTCACAGAAACCTGGGTCAAAGCTGTGGAGAGCAACCCATCCTTACCTGGTCACTCATCTTATCACATAGCCAGATCCCAAAATGTGGCCAGCAAAGCCAAAGGAGGTGGAGTATAAATATATATTAAACAGACACACTCCTCTAAGCTGGTCAAACATTGTGACACACACAAGGCACTCCAGGTGCAGGTAACCATTTACAAGATCCCTATTCAAATTATAGGCAGCTATAGGCCCATATATTTGACTCAGGTTGCCCACTTCACCTATCTGGACCTCTACAAATCTATCAAGCTTCAACTCTTTACCCTGATCCTGGTTGACTTTAATTACCCAACCATAGATTGGATAAACTACTCATGCCAGAACAGAAATGCACGTAGATTCCCCCATTTTATCAATGCAAATGCCTTTAAACAGCTACTTGATACCCCACAAGATGTAATACATATTTTGGACTTGGTAGTAACCAACATGATTAAGCACTGCAGCACCCATATGGTATTATCCTCCCTGACAAGATCCAACAAAAAAGGTCACTTTTGATATCACCATCTCCATTGGCCCCCATTTAGCTATGGTCAAAAGAAAAGTTCTCCACAGTTGATTACAACCACCTGAGGGATGGTATAAACAGCTGCACAGCCCCACTATAGGAACAGACACCAACATCAAAATGTACACCAAAGTACTATATAAGCATATATATATATATATATATATATATATATATATATATATATATATATACATATATATATAGCTGCATGGAATCAGGAATACCTGACAGGACAACATCATCCTCCGCAAGGAAGAGTAAACCTGTCTGGTGGACATTTGCAATAAAGAAACTATATAACAAAAGGATAACATTGCTGTCCAGAACCTGGAAAAAGCAGGTGCCCAATTGGAAGGAATCTCTCCTTAGCCTGAACAAGCAAATAAGAGTATCAATTAAATCTTCTAAAGGCAACTTTGAGTCCAAATTACTCACATCTACTAGAGACAATCATAAGGCCTTCTTCACATATGTCTACAGTTTCAAAGGTAGCTCCCAAACTATTCAGAACTGGTGGTCAATGACTCCACATATACAAATGCTGTAGATATAGCCAATCTACTGGCTGACAAATTCAGTGGAAACTTCTTCCCTCTGTCCCCCCATCAGTAAATTAGGACATCCCCAGTACCTGTCCCCCACCCCTTATCTCTAGGTAAGAGGTCATCACTACCCTGACAAAGGCAAAAAGGGCAGCCTCCATGGGACCTGACAAGATCCCAGACTGCATCCTACATGAACTCAGGCATGAACTTGCAGTGCCATTAGGCACCCTAGTCAAGCAAAGACTGAGTACTGGCTTTTTCCCAGCCGAGTGGAGGACAGCCACTGTCATCCCTTTACACAAAGGTAGAGCATCCACCAATCCAGGAAATTATTGACCTATCAGCCTAACTAGCCTGATCTGCAAGGCCATGCAATGGATTATCATGGACCTCATTAACAGGGACATTGACAATCTCCAAATATTGGATCCCACACAGTTTGGCCTTGTCAAGGGGAGGTATGTCTGTTAAATCTGGTAGACTTCTTTGAGACAGCCACCAAGGCCATGGATGAGGGAAAGATGGTGCACACTGTCTACCTTGACTTGGCCAAAGTATTTGACACTATTCCCCACTTGGCCATAGTAGAAAACTCTGTAAACTAGGCATTGATCCATATGTTACCAGATAGGCAGCAAACTGGCTCACTGATATAACCCACCTAATCATAATAGAGGTAGCCAACTCAAGCAGTAGACCCGTAACTACCGGCATACCCCAGGGATCAGTCTTGGGGCCACTGTTATATGGGATATACTTCTCTGAAGTGCAGGCCAAAACCAGTGGCCTATGGCTGACCAAGTTTGCAGATGACTGCAAGCTGGGCACAGTCATCAATTCCCCAAGTGATGTGGATGTCCTCCTAGAGAGTCTCACTCAAACAAATGATTTGTGGCAGAAAAATGGCCTTAAGCAGAATGCCAGAAAATGCATCATCATCCCCTTTGGGGAGAGCGATATCCCAGCATATTATTATATTAACAACAATGTCCTATGTACACAATCAGTAGTGATGAATTTGGCCACCCAGGTTGATAGCAACCTGACTTTTGACCACCATGTTTCTTCCATTGCATGGAAAGCTTTCTATATGGCCCACCTCATAAATAAGGGTATCTTATCCAGGGACAAATATGTCATAAGATCCATGTATTCTACCCTTATAAGGCCAATTATTGAGTACAATGCCCCCTTCAGCATGCACCTCACACAGCACATGCAGCATCTGGAGAGACCACAGAGGTTCCTCACCTGGATAATCCAGGGCCTCAAACACCTACCCTACACAGATAGGCTAAAAGCACTGTCGCTCTACTCAGTTTTATACAGACACTTCAAAGTTGACCTCTGTCTGACATACAAAGCAATCCAGACCCTGCATTGATGGGACTGCTGCATATCTGGAAGTCAAGCTCCACTCGAGCAGCCTGTAGGTGCAGCATCAACCTGGTCTGTGATATCAATAGGACTTGTTGGCATGACAGATATGTGTCCCACAGACTCTCCCATCTGTGGAATATACTCCCTGTCCAAGTTAAGCAGAGTACCTCAATAGCCCTTTTGAAGTGCACCCTGGATAGTTGGATGGGAAACAGAAAATACACTCCTGGGATTCCACCTGGGTCACTACTGGACATGTATAAATATGGGCTACATTCTTGTCTGCAAGGGTTATAAGGGCCTCAGGGCCAATAGCCTAGTAACCTCCTATGAACCTATAAACAAATGTCTGTCAGTGGTTCACCATATTACTGTATACTGCTCTACCACTGACATACCAGGAAATCACAGTGCTGTGTAGAATATATCACACATATTATGCAAAACTCTGCTCAGTCCAATGCACTCTGTACCCACACCAGGATATGACTTTTCAGTTAATAAGGATACCACACAACCAGGAGATCCCCAGCCAGTATATTACTGAGGTGTTAGACTGTTTACACAGCTTCATCAGCCAATCTGCTGTAGGCCTAGCACACAAAACCCTGGACCAGAGTACAGCTATCTCTGGAATGGACTCCCACTCTTACTATAGAAGGTCATATTGGGCATGCTCCTACACTTAGAGAATTACAATCCATGTCTAAACCCATATTGGACTATACAACTGTATTGTGCATATATGTCTTTGCATATATACAGCTATGTACACTTTAACTGTCTCTCCCAACCCCCATCACACAGGATTACCATCAGCTATCTGTAGGTGGCCCATATGTGATATATATGCATCTCTTGAGTGTAATACACATACATATAGATGGGAAACCTATACAAATATATCAATCATACACAGGCAGAGACAAGGGAAGAGAGAGGCAGTGACAGAGACAGAGAGGGAGACGCAGACAGAGAGAGAGAGTCATAGAGAGACAGAGACACCCTGAAAGGCATACAGTGATGACCTGGTGCAGATAATTGTACACCAGTTGTAACCAGTGGCATGTGCCAGTATGAAGGTGAACTCCATTGTGTAATGGTAGTGAGGTAGGGGGTGTAATTTAATATCACCCACCTGTGTGTGTGTGTGTGTGTGTGTGTGTGTGTGTGTGTGTGTGTGTGTGTGTGTGTGTGTGTGTGTGTGTGCGTCTGTGTGTGTGTGTCTGTGTGTGTGTGCGTCTGTGTGTCTGTGTGCATTTGTGTGTGTGTCTGTGTGTGTGTTTGTGTCTGTGTGTGCGTGTGTGTGTGGCTGTGTGTGTGTTTGTGTCTGTCTGTGTCTGTGTGTGTGTGTGTGTGTGCCTGTCTGTGTGTATGTGTCTGTGTGTGTGTGGGGGTGTGTCTGTGTGTCTGTCTGTGTGTGTCTGTGTGTGTCTATGTGTGTGTCTGTGTGTGTGTCTGTTTCTGTGTGTCTGTGAGTGTGTTTGTGGGTGTGTGTGTGTGTGTGTCTGTGTGTATGTGCCTGTCTGTGTGTATGTGTCTGTGTGTGTGTGTGTGTGTGGGTGTGTCTGTGTGTCTGTCTGTGTGTGTCTGTGTGTGTCTCTGTGTGTGTCTATGTGTGTGTCTGTGTGTGTGTCTGTTTCTGTGTGTCTGTGAGTGTGTTTGTGTGTGTGTGTGTGTGTGTGTGTGTGTGTGTGTGTGTCTGTGTGTCTGTTTGTGTTGGTGTCTGTGTGAGTGTTTGTGTGTGTATGTGTTTGTGTGTGTGTCTCTATGTGTGTCTCTATGTGTGTGTGTGTGTGTGTGCACGTGTGTGTGCGTGTATGTGCGTGTGTGTGTAGATTAAGGTATTTTGAGGCCTTTTCCACCCAGTACACTTCCCATTGACCTACTTTACAAAGCCTGCTGATGTCATTCACCTTAGAAGTACCTCTGGAGACTCATCAGCCCTATAAGCTCTGTGCCACATATGTTAACTATGTAGCACTGAAGTACAAATAACTCAATAGGTAGGGTTTCTAATCTCAGCACTAGTGTGTGTGTGTGTGTGTGTGTGTGTGTGTGTGTGTGTGTTTGTAGTTTAAAGTATTTTGAGGCCTTTCCAATACACTTCCCATTGCCCTACTTTACAAGGCCTGCTGATGTCATTCACCTTAGAAGTGTCTTTGAAGACATTTCAGCCCTGTAAGCTCTGTGGTGCGTGTGATAACTGCGTAGCACTAGAGTACAAATAACTAGATAGGTAGGGGTTTTAATCTAAGCCGTGGCAACTGTGTTTGTGTTTGTAGGTTAAAGTATTTTGAGGCCTTTCCCCCAGTACACTTCCCATTGCCCTACTTTACAAGGCCTGCTGATGTCATTCACCTAAGAAATACCTTTGGGCACTCCAGCACTATAAGCTATGTGGCGTGTGTGATGACAATGTAGCACTATAGTACAAATAAATAGATAGGTAGGGATTCTAATTTCAGTACTGGTAAGTGTGCGTGTGTGCATATGTGTGTGTATGTGTGTGTGTGTGTGTGTGTGTGTGTGTGTGTGTGTGTGTGTGTGTGTGTGTGTGTGTGTATTCTCTCGCAGCTGTCTAACTGTGTTATGGCCACCAGCATACCAACCAACCCCTTACAAAACGACATTTAGTTAAAGACGTATGGAAAAGTGGGGCAAAGACCAAACATTGAGCACATCCATTGCATATCTCTGTGACATGCATGGAAAGTAGATACCAGAACACATCATGCATTTGAATGCACTTTCCAAAGGGTATGTGTTGTTACATGACAATATCCATCATTAATCTGTAATGTTAGTCTGTTATGATTTTCCAACAGTTTGCCAGTAAACCACAATGTTATGACAGACAGAAAATGTGTCAAACGTCAAGACAACCTGCAGACATATGCAGAGGTCACAGTTGTGGTCACCATCTGTACCACCCTTCAGGTTGCAGTCCATGTTTGTCAAGGTGTGACCTGTGACAACTGAAAAGATAAAGAAGTCCCGAGAGTGAAGGACAAGAAACATGTCATACAGATGCCTACTGATTGCATAGCACTGTTCTTGCTCTTCAGAAGCAGTTTAATGTTATGACAAATAGCATAAGCTAAAGTAATGTCACACAAAAAAGTGTCATAGTAGCAAATCAAAGGAAGTCCTGTGTATTGCACTTGCCATGGTTATGGTATGTCCTGCCAGCTGTCATGTTACTAAAAGATGTTTCCCACAGTCCACATGTGATAAGGTGGCAACTACAATCTGTCACCTATGTGTGTGCAATATGTTGACATGTGAAGGCCCTGTGACTACCTGCTGTCCCTAATAACCCACATGTATATAGGCATGAATGCTAACTGCCACCACCCACATACATAGGTACAGCCTAAGGCTGTGTCAACTGTAAGCATTGTGCAGTCTGTCACTGAGCCACAGACTGCTGCTAATACACTGCAATGGTCCATACAATGGGTATGGAATGGTGTCAAGTTCCTAGCCTCAAGCTGAATGCAGACAACAGTGTCAGCATGCCATACGGCAAAGACATGTCTCCAGTATTTCCCACATCAGCACCAACCCCATAAACACACAGATTGTGATGACAGACCTGGGTACTCAGGATGCAACAATGTTGCATGCAGGCAACAAGTAGTGGCAGAGGTAAGGAATTGCTTGTATGTGGTTCACTACAATAGGTAAAGTGACCCCATCCAGTCAAAAGGTGGACATTACCTCTGAATAGTCCTCAGTCAGTATGACAATACATTAGCAGCATGGTTGGTCTGCTATGCACCTATGCAGACATCTGCAGAATCTGTAAAGGTTATGTTGACACCCACAAAAGGTTAGCCATGGCCCTCAATACCTGTTCCATGCAGACAGCCTGTAATCAGTACTGTCTCACTGGTTACCAGTCAGGTTGTCCACAGGTGTCTGTGGCATGCCAAGATGGAAATGTTGTGCTCAGCCCTTCAACAGCTGCCCCATGTATGAGAGTATAAATCTGTGTGCATTATCAACACCAGAGGCCTGTCTCACATATGAAATAGCAGAAAAACATGCTAAAGAGTCAGGTTTCACTACCAGAGGCTGCCCTGTGTCAGAACAACACTCTCCAGACATGTCAAACACAGTACCAGACTTAGCCTCATTAACTGCATCAAGGTTGAGTGGGTGGGAAAAAATACATCTAGCCCTGGAGTTCACCTTTGTCCAGCAATGACAGGGGAAACAGGTGCTGATTGATGATTCTGTTGGGCTAAAGAAATGGCTAGGCTTGTGAAGGACCCATGGCCAGTATTCTAGTAACCTCCTCTGTATCTATGAACTTGTGGTCCTACAGAACACCCAGATGACATATATGAAGGCTAGCTGGCTGTGTCAAAGGGTATGCATGCAAGGTTACACTGTCTGCTACCATTGTCCCTCACACACTGTTGCATGCATACGCACCTAAGTAAACACGTACACATACAGCCATACCTTGGATATAAAAAGGACACTGTGTTGCCAGTCCCCATACTAGGCTTTGGTAATGTTAGCAGCTCGCCAGGCTGTACACAGACAGACAGCTGGAACAGAAACAGAATAAGATATGCGAGACAACAGTTAGTCAGCAGTACTAACAGCAATAATGCATCATGGCAGAGAGGTACATACACTTCAATGTGTACCCATGACAATTGCCAGCAGACAGCACCTTACACAGCATAACATTACTACACTACACACTGGCATTACCTGTACTATATTCACACTGTGCATCAGACACATATAAGCATGTACTAAAAAAACAAAAAAGTACTGTAACTAACACAGCTGAAGGTAAAACAAAAAACTTTAATGCACACAAAAGAGATTAAGCTTTTTCACAAGCAGACTGATGAAGCGGTGAGAGCACACCGTGAAAGCGCTTACTCTCTTTTGTGTGCATTAAAGCTTTTTTGTTTTACTTTCAGCTGTGTTAGTTTTGGTACTTTTTTTTTTTTTTTAGTAGTTTCATGTCATTGTACCATTTTATTTTTATTCTCAGCATACTTTTTACACATTATCATGTCCCTGCATTAATGGTATGGATAACAGGGATGGTGTACAGGTATCATCACATGCACAGGGTGTGGTCTGGGGTTGCCAAAGGCCTAGTCTGGGCCATACAGTTGACATTGTGTGTGTGTGTGTGTGTGTGTGTGTGTGTGTGTGTGTGTGTGTGTGTGTGTGTGTGTGTTTGTCTGGAAGGGTGGTGTTCAAATGGGCCATGTAGAGGAGCTGTGTGTGTCTGGTGGTGACCTGCATGTGATAGTGATGTTTGAGTGTGTGTATGCGCACAGTCAAACCATGTGCTAGCCCTACATAGGATATTTTGGACAGCCGTGGGCATGGCAGGATGTACAGTTCATGGTCTCCACCAAAGACATGGGAAATCGTTCTGCCAGGAGTGTCACTGGCACCAACAGGCCCAAGGCCAGATGTGGTACTACTCCCTGATGGTGACTATTGTTTGCTGCATCTGTATCCCTCATGGGACCGGCCAGAACCATGTGCCCATGGCCTGCTATGTTGTAGTGTGGACAGCACACTCCCTTTGGTAGGTCTGGTGGTACTGCCACTACGGGAGTGTGAATGTGCGCAACCACGTGGCCTCTCAGCTGATGTTGCTGCTGACCTACATCCACATGTCCAACACCATACTCCCCCACATGCTCAAGCAGACATTGTATGGTTGAGCACTGACAATGTCTCATCCCACCATCTATCTACAACATCAGCAAAATGACATATGGCATCACCAATGCTATAGAGGTCATCACACATGACAGGAAGTGTCACATCCATGACCCTGAGCATCCATCTGGTGTACCATTCACAATTTGTCTGTGCCTACATAATGGACTGAGACATGCGTCAAGTGACACCTGCTGTGATACCTCTGACACAGGTTGGATGGGCAGCAGTCCTCCATCAAGCACCCCTGTCAATCTGCCTGTTTGGGACCTTGCCAGCTTTCCGGCTATGGCTACTGTCGACAGTCACAGATTTCATAGTCACCACACCAGCCTGTTTAATGCCACCACCCTCTGACTGTCCAATATTTGTGGCTGCTGGGGACTGGGTATGTGTGGGCATATTGACTGTGTGCATAGACATTGTGACTGGTTGTGAGATGTCAATCAATGGCACAGATTCAGCCTCCAACATCCCCACCTGTGCCTCACTATGACCACCATCATCATCAGAGTCTGATGAGACATTGACATCAGGTTGTGAGGGGGAGAGACCCCAACCCCCATGTTCACCTGTGAGGGGAAGACAACATATGAAAATTACTACCTGCACTATAATGTTTGCTGACCACACACAAACACACATGTGAGGTGGCACAAAGGCATTATACAGACACACATTCTGAATTATGACATGCATGACACACAGTCAGACCACAACAGACACACTGTGGACAGGGCCTCAACAACATGCAATGTAGCTATGGCCAGTTAATGTTGCTACTACCATACACCTGTGAGATACGTGAGGAGTGGGACTATGTGATGGACCTTCATCTAACACACAGTGCACCTGTGTACACAATACTAATGTACCCCTGTATAGCACAGTGGCTATATCTATACAAACATATGTGCCAATATGTTACAGCTCCTGTGAATATGCTCCTGTGATGACCAATGTGATGCATTGCAGTTAACCCCACCACAAGTGAACATGCACATATTACAATATGGCTAGGTGTAACAGTTGTGTGCATGGAAAACTGGCTGCTGTTGGCATGCCTAGGGTACTGGTGAGCCATAAGAAGACAGTTGTACACTCACTGGCTTCAGGTCGTTGTTCCCCAGTCACACCAGAGGAATCTATGTAGTTGTGGGGGAGAGATATTGTCAGCACACACACATGTGGCATTGGTACAGGATAATGTGTGCATTTCTGAACATGTGCACTTCAGACTGTGATAAAACCTAAATTTATGACATCCACAATAGGTGTGCACTTGTGTGCATTACAAAATCCCACCCACAAATGCAGTTTAATCTGACATATGCATCCAGGTATGCAAAGGTTGTCACTATGAATGCTACAGTACTGCAGTGATGTTCACTGGGGCCTTACCTGGATGCTCCTTGGCTGTTAAATCTGTGCCACCCACCTCCACAACATATGTTGTGATGTTTTCCTGGGATGCGGTGTCTGCACCAAGGTTTGTGAGAACTCCTCGATGGCTGTGAGTGGTGCTTGCATAGCAGGCCCTCCATCTGAGCCAGCATGGTCCCTGGGCACAGCTGCAGCTCTTTGCCATGCATTGTATATCAGGTCTGTGGTACGGTGTCTGGTCTGTTCGTAGCTCCTGTCCCTGTGGCCCACATTGTTGACAATCACTAACAGTTCTGCCCACAGGGCAGTGTGTTCCTGCAGGTCTTACCAGCTCCTTCCCAAAAGTACCCTGTCATGGTGTCTGAGGGCATCAATGATTGCCACAGTCTTGGCTTTTCAGAAGGCCAGGTTCTGTCTGCAGTACATCCCACCTGAAACATATGAGCAGGGGAACACATCATAGGACTGCATACATTGGCCACCATTATGCACAAACCCTGTACATCCACTTTTGCTACCACTATCCACTGCTAACACATATATCATACCCCTTCCATCTATCAGCACAGTATGTGTGTGGGTATTGTCAACATACTGGCATTACAGCATGCATTGCCCTCCTGATCCTGATGCTTCATGTTCACCACATTAAGGACCATTAATGTGCATAATCCTCTATTCATAATTCACATCAGACAGCACATGCAGCAGCTGGGGACATCACAGAGGTTTCCCACCAGTGAATACCAGGCCATCAAACATCTACAGTATACCTATAGGCTATAAGGCCAGCTCTCTACCTGGTGTCATACATGCTCCTCAGGAGTGAACTCACTGTAGCATGTGGGGTAATCATGGACTCCACATTGCTGGGACTGCTGCATGAGTGCAAGCCATGCTCCACTGTATTAACACAGACACACACACACACACACACACACACACACACACACACACACACACACACACACACACAAACAACCTGGTGAGTGACCTGGACTGGCCTTGTTAGCGGTGGAATGGGCACCCTAGCCACATCAGGCAGGGTAGCTACCTAAACCTTTGCTCGTGTAACCTGATCAACTGGATGGTTAACAGCACATACACCCTTGGGATACCACCTGTGTCCCTGTTGGATGGGGACATCATCTGCTGCCTTGCATACACATGGGCTAACATGTGGCCTAGGCATATGTCTGCTCAGGGCCCATAGCCTAGTAACCTGAGATGGTACCAGGACTACCAGAAATGGCCTGACTGCTGTGACAGACCGTGTTGTTAGGTGTCCACGCACATCACTGCCATCTACTGCTAGGTGTTCCCTATGAGCAATGCTACAGTACCGTGTCATCCAGCCTACATCCGACAAATAGCTGAGTGCTACTACAGGTGCATATGGACATTCCAGGAACAACTGAGGTACGCAATAAAAGATAGCAGTGCATATGTGGTGTATGGTAACCTCCTCACACGTCTGACATCTGCAGTACCCAGATGTTTGCAGAATGGGTACATGTGCCTGATAGATGTAGACCCCCTCCATCAGAAAAATGTGTATTTTTACACACCAGTTGGACAATACATGATGGTTGTCCACAGAGTTTGCGGAATGTGTCTGTGGCATGCCAGTCCCCTGGGGACACACTAATGGTACATGGATATCTGTTACTGTATCCATTCTCTTACATTGTATGCTTAGTATGTACAAACTGCTGCTGAGCCAGAGCCAGCATCTCCTCACTACTACTACCTATAACCTGCTGATCTGCTGCAGGAGCCCATCAGGTATGATATCTATAGGTGTCAGGCAATCAGATACAGGTGTGGAGTACATAGTGGCCTAGCCAAAGTATGTCAGTAATGTTCAGGCAGACCTGGACAGTTTATGAAATAATTCTGTATGATGTTGGCAGACTGGGAAGGGCTCAATTACAGTACATGATATGATTTGCCAGCTGTATTCACCAGTATGTACTGTCAGTGTGACACCCCTGCACTGGCCCAGTAATCAAGGAGCCTCAATTCTCACCACTAGCACCAGTGAGGGATGTATACAATGGGAGGATGAAAAGTAGAGACACATTAAATTACATATACCCTTCAGAGCACACAGAGATCACAACCAGTCTGGGCCTGGTTTCTCCCTATCTCTGCAGAAACTCCAATAAGATTCCTCACTGGCACAGCTATACAGTTAACATCTCAGCACATCGATCAAGCCAACACCTCCATCACCCTCTCCTTCCAACCAGGGCTTCGTGTACCTGCTCAAGTAGCTGGTAGTAGCTGCTTTGGATATGATTTATGAATGAAACACACACACACTCCTGGGAAAGGCTGACACAGGTTTACTAGCTATGGCCCCTTCTGCCCAGACTAAAAGGTAGTTATGACCGCCACAATCCTATAAGGCCTTTACCTAAGAGTGACAAATCCTACCGTGTGATATGCCTGTTATGATTATCCAAATGATTAGGATGACCAAGAGCAAGGCTATTGCAGTGGGCTATACAGTGTCACCAAATACATATGCAAGTACTCTAACAGCTTACTTATCTCTAAACCGACCAGCAACAATTTCAAGGTTTAACTATATTTAATAATAACTAATAAAGGAGCAAGACAATACTCAATCAATATAGTAACCACAGAGTTCAGAATCACAGGAAATATTTTTAGACAATATTGCATGACAGTTTCAAATAAATACAGAAACTATCGAAAGTAATCTTTACTATATTCCCACATATGTACACTAAATCACTTTTTCCTGTTTCTTTACTATTAGCAAGGCAAATGAGATAGGTGAATGATGTTAGATGCAAAGGAACATACGAACTGCAAAGGTCTTTCTCTGAGACAAGTCTGGAAATTATGCTGGGTTAGCTCAGATTACATCACTCTTTGTCAGCTGCCTTCAGTTCCCAGGCTAACAGCAAGTAGCATACATTTACACATCTCTGCATCAATCATACACATCTCTCATATGTTTGTGTGTAAGTGGAATTCATAACAAAGTTAAACACTCTCATATTTTCAAAATAATTATTTATGCTTCAAGACAATACAAGAACATCTAGCTGTAGACATTTATGCCTGCTTGCTGCACTGAAACTGAGATAACACGTAAAACAACTACAGCTTATTTTCTTGAAGTTTTGCAAGTTATCTCTCTATGTTCAATACTTCCAACTTCTACTATTAATACATATATTTGCACAGGTAATACTTATATACATTTCTGTTCTTCTCAAGTGCAGTACACTGTAGTTACATTCTTGAAGCTCAGTCATACCTCTCAACGACTTAGAGCAGGACATGTGGACAACAGCACAAATAAAGGTGCCTGACAAAGGGCCAGAAATAGTGACACTTTTTAAATATTGCTCTTACAACCTTAGAAATCTGATAGAATAACAGGTTTTGCATTCACATGACTTTCCTGAAGGATATGACATCTGACATTCAAATGTGAGCTATTATTTTATGACTTCAGTCTTTAATGATTTGCCAGCAATTTGCTAGGAAAAACACAAATGTATGGAAAACTGACTAAAGATATGAGGCAAATGTGCACATTCTGCAAAAATCTGGACAGCTGAGAGGTATGAGCTCAGTACATAACATACAGTTCAACACACACTTCTGCACCAGTAGTTTAATATCCGTATAACATATATTCTCTTAGATTCTTAGATTTGTAAGACAAGCATATGACTCACTAATTTTCACCAATGATGCGCTTATTTAAAAAATATCAGTTAGCTGGGCTGCCAGCTTCACTACTGTTTAAATTCCTATTTCCCATTATGCATCCCCATCTGCATTCCATTACATGCTTAATTGTATGACATGCCTGATATAGTGCTGTAGTCCTTTGTCAAATGAAATCCACTAGTAGTGTAGTAAAAAATTGCAGTCTGTCATCATGAAGAAGGTGTCAGACCTGTTTACCATAGGCAGCAGCTTGCCTTTTGTAGTTAATGCTCATGAACAGGTGATGGCCTATGCACCAATCTGTTGCTCCAGTTTGCTAATTGCATCCAGAACAGCTGGGTTACCTTTCCATTAGCTAATGGCATGGCAACACAGTGCTATAATTAAGACCTTCATATGGACCTGGGCACTTTTCCTGGCCTGTAGGGAGGACATTATTGAGATGCGGGAGCAACAGCTTCACAGAGGGTAGGTGGAAATGCTGTCCACTGTTTGGATATATGTGTTATGTTCACAGTTTTGCATGTTATGTCTGGCCATTGTTAACAGACTTTCATATTCTGTAGCAGTGTACTGTGTAAATGTGTGTTGAGGTGAGTGAGGAGACAGGCAGATGTGAGTGTCATACATCCTTTTCTATCTGACTGTGCATGTTGGGTATGTTTGTAGAGGGAGACTGTGACACATGTCCCTTAAAACCTCAGCATCACCCCCAACCCTTTATGTGTGGCTGTTGGGTGGATGCCCTGCTGTAGGTGTTTGGGAGCAAGGCCACATTTGTAGCAGGTAGCTGGACATACTGCTGCATATGTAGGAGGCCACAGCTGATGCATTCTGGCCAGGAGTCAGACTAGGGATTGTGAAAACATTGGGGGGGGTGCAAGCTGTTACTGTTAGTGAGGGTGTGGTGTCAGCTGTTGTGTCCCAGCATGGCCTGGTTGAGGGTACCAACAAAAGTCCAGGCGAGGCATGTGGCTGTGGTGCATATTTTACATAATAGTGCCATCCAGGGAGTGGTAGTCAACATTTACTACACATATCTATAATTGTGAGATGTGCCCCAACCTGCAGGCCTTTAAAGTGCTACTGTGGGTGACAGTGACTGTGGTAGGAGCAACCAGTTTTGCAGGACATTGCAGGGCTCAATTATTCCTATGTTGCATTGACATGCATGTAGTTATTGTGCCACAGACTGGGCTGTGTGCCAGGACTGTGTGTGTCTAGATGTTACACATGCTAGAAATGAGCTACCAAGCCATTAATCTGGCATGTGTGTTTCTAAGACATTTGTGCATGCATATGGTGTGTAACACAGGATTTGCATGGGTATGTGTGTTCTGATGGGTATGACATTGACACAGAGCTGTCTGTCATGGTTTTGGAACCCTAATCTGCACTGTCTTGCCAGTATGTGGGCACACAGGGCAGGTTTTGTGACAACCCTGCCATAAATAGGGGGCACAACTGTGGATATTCAGCAACGGTCTGTGCAGTTGTCAGCTCTACCTGATATTGTAGACTTCCTGTACATCCAGCAGCATTTGTCTGTGTACTAATTCTGTGCCTGCATCAGAGGCCCAAGTATAGTGTGATTTGGGCCACTATATATAGGAGTACTGTGTGACTGGCAATTAGAATATGTTTGTAAAAACGTTTACTTTACTCTAGAGGTCAGTTGGCTTACTGGTATGTTTCTCTGACTGTAGCTCATTAGGTTCTGGGTTCAAACATTGTCAATGATGTCTTTTTTTCCCTAAAGTTACATCCCTGTAGTGCCTGATATGTTTAAAAAAAATCAGTAATTCCTAGAGCTGTTTGGTGTAGTGCTGTTGTGACTCTAGTTCAGAAGGTACTGGGTTCAATAACCTGCATGTTTGTCTTTTTTTCCTGTTACATCACTGTAATGCATGATATCATTACAAAAGCATTACTAATTTTCCAGAACCGGTTTGGCTTAGGAGTGCATTGCTCTGACTCTAGTGCATAAATTCCTGGGTTTGAGAATTCGCTGTGATATTTTTTTCCCTAATGTTAAATTACTCTAATGCATGATATCTTTGAAAAAGCATTTCTAAGTCCCACAGCTTATTTGGCATGGTGGTACATTGCTGTGACTCTAATGTACAGTGTAATGGGTTCGAGAGTTCCCAATGATATCATTGTTTTCCCTAATGTTAAATGACTGTAATGCATGATATCTTTACAAAAGCATTCCTAATTCCCACCACTGATTAGGTGTAGTGGTGCATTGCTCTGACTGCAGTCAGAGGATCCTGGGTTCGAGACCTGTCAGGACTGGTTATTTTATTGCTAGGCAGAATAGTGGCTGAATGAGATAGAGTGATTAGAGCAGTTTTAAGTGGGTTTGCTCAGTTTTGCACAACACTAAGCAATGCCAAGCAGCACTTAGTCCTGCTTAGCTTCGCTCAGTGCTGTTTATGCCTGCTTAAACCCATGCTATTTTCAAAAAAAAGAAAAGAAAAAAGGGTGATAGAAAAGTGGTGAAATGGGGGCAAGCAGAGGTAAAAACATTAGAAATGGCAGCTAGGGATTTGCAGAACGAGTGTAGGAAAGGACCATAGCTCTCCATTTCTTGTGCAGCGACAGCTGTGAATGATGTGGACAATTTGGAATTAATAGCCTCACACCCAACAGGGAGGGGTGTGGGACACATACATTTATTGAGTAATTCAAGGGTTAATAGATTAACATCAGTGTACGTGAGAGCAAAATGGAGATCTATGTATGGGATGAGATTTTTTTTGTGGGAACAAATGCCCCTTTTTTATTTTTAAGCCGAGAGTGGGATGTTGGGAAAAGGTTGTAGATACATTTGGGGAGGTAAGTTGGGTAGGAGAGGTTGCTTTTGTAGACAGACAAGACAGCACACAGGGGCATTATTTGACACATGAGGGGGGGTAAACACCTTGGATGGGAAAGGTGGTTGGGAATTGGAGGGCCATGTGCCCCCAGATGGAAACAGTGGGACTGAAGTCCCCACCCATGGGCAGTCACCACTTCCCATTCACGGCTCTGAAGGTAGCTATGCTGGGGACTGGACGACAGGGCCAGCCTGTCCCTTGAGGTGCACCAGTCTGCCCTCAATCTGGTGCAGGCACACATCCAAGTCCATCTGGATGACCCTATGCACCATAGCTATGAAATGTTGTTGGGTTACTGGGTCCTCTCCACGCCTGCGTCTGGGGGGGTGCAGTCCCTGTCCTCTGATGCGGTTCCACTCAGGGGTGGTGCAGGACCAGTAGAGGAGGCATTTCGAGGTTGGATCCCAGATGTGCTGGGACCCGGTGCTGCAGCCAGATGAGGTGGGACAGGCAGATCCACAGGGATCTGCCTACCCAACCATGCTATGATGTTGAGGTTTTTCAAAGTGTATTGGTTAGTCATGAACAAAACATTTCAACATTAGCTATAACAGCACGCATGGGTGTTCAGTTAACCCAGAACAATAGAACTGGAAAAACTGCATGGCAAACAGAACACATCTATAAATTGAATAACAGTCAATATTGTGACAGCATGCCAGTTACATTTATGGCAACAGGCCACCAACAATGGAATTTGAACACAGTATGTTAGTATGCAACCATTGAAATATATGAACAATAATAGAACACAAGTCCCAACATTAGGTTGTGAGAACAACATACCAGTAGTTTATGAATAATAATTATTGGTGCAGATAATGGGTGGAGGAAAACAGTCCGTTAACTGTATAGACATATTTTTCACAGCAGTACTGCTCAATACTCTACAGGTCTGCCCTCACTTTACATATACCTGAGGCCTATAGCTACTGTAGCACATACAGACTTGTTAATCTGTTGATCTGGAATACTATGGGGCAAGCCATGACAACTCTAGGTTCATAAGTAGAGGTGACTCTACATGTCATGGTTACATATATGACTAACAAGGTGTACCCTGCACCAATGTTGTGTGAATGTGCTAATGGCATACTTCTACTGGAATTTTATCTGCGTGCAAGGTTACTGGCAACAGTGATTACTTGCCGTGACAGTGTGACACTTGAGAGATGTATCGGGAAGAGTGCATAGTGTATACAGCTATCCTGCTGTCATTTGTAGGCATGTGGCTGGGCAGTGGAACATTTGTCCACAGTTTATTACTATAGCCTTCATACAGCTAATACAAACATTTCTTTACCTTTTAGCCCTGTGGAGAAAATATCTGTTAACACTACTTGAATGTTTCTACAAATAGTTATGATTACGTATGTGTAACTATAAATGCATCTTAGTACAAGTCTCTGGATTCAAACTGTGGCTTGCGTATGCAACAATGAAAAACTTATCTATTTGTTATCACATTGAGCTACTAGGAAACTGCTCCCTGATGTTTGACTGACTTGTGCCTAATGCTCACTTGGTTACGCAGTCTGACCTTGTAATCTATGTGGAGTGTCACAGAAGACTGTAGTGACAGTTGAACATACATGCCTGAGATTCATGCATGACGGCTAGTGTACTGTTTGTTAATACTTTGAAAGAAGGTGTACACATTTAACCCCCAGTAGATGTGACTATGTGTGATCTGTACAGACCATAGCAGGGTGCTGGGTTGAATAACTGACCCGTATACATTTGCCCATCATATAGATGCAGTCACTACCTATTACACTGTCATACTTGCCTGCATCAGCATACCCACATTCAGGACTATATAGAGCTGAAATGTAAAGGTTAACACAAGGCAATGCTGCAGGAAACACCCTATAATATACTACACATTAGTATTTATGGTTCAGATTTTAATGCAGAACATATTTAAAATGTAATTGTATCTTGTTTTACAGCTCCACAATCTGGAGTTTTGCATAACAGTCGGTTATCAGGCAAACCTCAGGTAATGCATGCTGTCATAGCCATATTTGCTGTGAGGCACTTGTACACTTGCATTTCGTCAACAACATACCATATTAAATACAACAGTTTGTGGTAATAATTTTTATTTTGGGTGACATACAGTGGCTTATTACAGACAAGATTCTGCATTCAGTATTACTGCATATCCTGTAGATGATGAACAAATGCCATTTATTACCTTTACAGTAGATCTCACAGTGTAGATTATTACCAGGTTCATTCCTACACAGAATAAGTTCGGTATTGGCTTCCTTTCATCAATAGTAGCTTGTTTGCTGCCTTCATGTGTATTACACAGTCCCTGGCATTAGTCACTTAATCAATGTTGGTCTGACATATAATTTATTCAGTACACTCAGGACACACAATACCTAATGGGAGGAAACAATGTACTCTTTCTTATTTATTGTACTGTATACTGAAAAATAGATGTGTACTCACCAGACTGTCAGTGCAGACTTGCCAGGTGGTCTGCATTGGCCTACACATTGCAAGTCCTCTCATCTGAAACAGTAGGGAAAAAACACCATTATGCATACCTGTCCATCATTCATGCTAGAATTTGGTAAGGTGATGGTTCATATACTTACAAACTACTGGGGCATTCCCATCCTGAGCATCTTGGATCCATTGGGTCAAGAGCGCCCCCTTTCTCCACCTCAGGTCATCATAATGATGATGCACCTGCTCACTAGTTCGGTGGATTCCAGTGGCACTGGTAGGTCAAGTGCCAGACAGTCTCAGGCCTCAGACTTGTATTGGGAGCCCTGATACTGGCCCTGCAGGAGTTTGTCATCATGGTGTTGCACAAGGAGCCCAGCCATGACCCTGGACTCCAAAATACCCCAGCACTCTGCCCAAAGGCGCACTCCCTTTACAACTCCAGCCATAGCTCCTGCAGTGATTAAACTCCAACAGGTTCTGGCTATATTCCTGCCCATGCAGTTTAAATAAGACCATATTCCCATCCTTTGCCGTCATTGGACCATTTTCAAAAATGCTAAGCACAGCTCAGCAGGGCACAAACCAGCTAAGCTGAGTTGAGCAGTGCTTAAAATGGCAAATGCTGAGCAATGTTTAGTGCGCAAATCCACTTAGCTAGGCTGCATTCTGCTTAGAATTAAACTTCTTAGCAATGCTCAAAACAACTAAGCAGAGCAGAGCTATGGACTAAGTATTGCTCAGACAGGTCCTGTTTAAGCATTGCTTAGCTTGGCTTAGGAGTGTTTAGCAGAACTGAGCTAAGGTCAAACAAAATGTTTCATTTCAAAAAAATAAAAATTGGATATTAATTACTCATTATTGATATATTATTATTAAGTGTATGCATTTTTACTATGTGCTTTCATTACATTACCTTGAGATGTGAATGTACTATATCAGGCACTTCTGTTTAAATGGGGGTTTCACCTAATATCTCCACTGACACTGGGATTCTGGACCAACTATACTACTTTGGTTAACAAATATCAATTACTACATCAATAAATAAAAAAAAAAAATATTATAAAAATGCTTTCCCATTTAAAAGCTGGTCTGTCTTGGTATTCAAACCATGCACATACTGCACATGAAGCCTTGACTCTAACCACTAAGAACTCAGCTGTGAAAATTTCAGCTATACATTTCTATATAGCTTTTCATTACATTAAAGCACTGCTCAGCAAAGCGCTTTGCAGAGAAAACCTGCTCAGCTACGCTTAAACTTTAAATAGAATGAAAATAAATAATCTGTTACTTTTACATGAAACATCACACTTCAATTATGAAATAAATGTCCGAGGACACTTTCTTTATTGTATTAATGCTGTACAGCACCTTCAAAATCCAGGGCACAATGTCCACATTTGTGCCTCATATTTTTGGTCAGTTTTTCATGATATTCTGTTTCTAGGGCAAATCACTTTCTAAGTTTGTAAGAGCAATAATTTTAAACTGTTCCTATTTTGGGGGTTTTGTTCCACTTTTTGTAATGGCTCTGTCCAGCCTTCTTGCTCTAGAGGTTGTGAGGTATGTGTCTGGGGACACTTTTTTATTGTAAAGTTGCGTACAGCATACAGGGGGTGTGTTACAGTATCTGTAACTCATCCCCTGCATAATGTTCACTTCCCATTCATCATTTACATGTCCCAGGACACTCTCTTTATTGTAAAGTGCAGTACAACATTTTCACAATGCAGGGGGTGTGTTACAGTATCTGTCATGCAGCCCCTGCATAACAATTCACTTCCCATTCATTATTTCAGTGTCCACGGACACTTTCTTTAATTGTAAAGTGCCATACGGCACTTTGACAGTGCAGGGGGTGTGTTACAGATCTGTGGGCACTACTGTAACACACCCCCTGCACTGATTCAGTAGCTGTGTACACTGTTCCATCTCAGCAGCACACCTTCATTAATATGCAAGATACAGTACCGAGAGGAGATGCGGACACAGACACCATTCACTCCATGTAGGAATAATGCTCTTCCTACACGGAGTTTATTAAATGTGGGGGATAGTCATTTACTAGAAAAATGCAGCTGCTTTTCTTTTCCATGCTTACTTTGCCCTTTTAATGCACTCGTTATTCTCATTTCAGCTTCATCATGCTCACTATACTTTTCTTCTGCTCGTTTTGCTTCTAACATGCTTATGTTACTTTAAACATGCTCGTTATGCAAATTAGAAGTAGTTATGAACATATTCATAAACATTTCAAATAACTTTATCAGATATCATGGTTTCAAACATTTCGCTTAATAATTCCTTTTGTGCTTTTTGCTTGATTAATAATATGCCTTGTGCTTTGTGTTTGATTAATAATGCATTTTGTGCTTTGCAAATGCTTTGCATCATTTCCTTTATAAAATAAATCATTTATGCAAGTTTTTTATTAACTGAAAATCTTTTTTGACCTTTCTGGATCATTTGAGCACTGTATCAGTCATCTTGCTCAATATAACTCAACCATTAAATCTGCTCCTCGTGGCTTGAAGAAGTCTTACTCCTGATCCTATTCTGGCACCATGTTGCCTGTCCAGTCAGGATAAAACAGATAAACAGTTGTGTGTTCAGTCCAAGCAGCTTTATTATATACAAACACATCAGGATTGAGGGTTAGTAACTTATTCTTGAATAAACTTATAAACAGATTGATTACTGCACTCATACATGTTAACACTCTGGCTGTTCTCTCAAAATGGCACTGCTGCCTGCACATGCTCTCTATTTATAAGCACGTGCCCTCACTTTGAAATGCTTCTTAAAGTTACAACACACACACTTTTCTACACCATTCAGGTATTGTAAGGCACATTTTATTTTATTTCATTTTATTTTAATTGATTTATATATGTTTACTAGGGTAGAGTACTGACCAAAAATGACCCATTGCATGTACAGCCTGGGTGAAAATACATTCACAATCTGCAATAACATAACTAATATCAGTTTAGTATGCTTAGTAAAAAATGTAAAAATGCATTTTCTTTCTCTTGAAATAATAAGCATTGTAATTAAACCAAGGCAATTAACAACATAATACTATTTGCTTTATATACAGACAATTTGATGACATCTTAGGCTGGTAGAGCAGTAGTTGAGTGTAGCTAAGTAGTGGTACACGTTGCTAGTGAGGTAGGTTTTGTGTCTATTTGTTAAGCATGAACAATTAGCTTAGGTCTACAGGGAGGATTTAAGCTCAAGTTCAAAGAGTAGTTGGATAGCTATTTCAGGTGGAGGGGGGAGACTGCAAGAGAGTGTGGGCCATTGTGATGAAGAGATGCTTTGTTCAATAGACAGGGAGATAGATGGTGGTGTTTAAGAATATTACTGTATCTTTTAGCCCACTAAGCCACTCAGATCTTGTAAGAAGAGTTTCTTTTCTGATATCCTTCACTTCACTGCTATGGGCCAAGGATATGGTATTTAAAACAAGAGCTCTTTCTGCCATAGTGGTGTTCTTATGTTCAATGTCAACTGCCCAAAGACAAGGTCGCTCTAGAGACTTGATATCATATGGCTTAAGTGAAAATCTAATAAAGACATCCTAAAGAAATGGATAATGCAGTTTTGGTAAGAGAACCATGGGTTCATGGGTTAGTACTAGGCTAACTGCCCTTGTGAGCCATTTTAAGCCTAGCCAGTTATCCCCTGTGAGCTTCAAACCCTGTGCCTTGTGTTTGTAAGGCAAACACCTTAGCCATTAGGCCACCCTCTCATTTTCAGCCAACTGAAAAGTTTTTTTTTTTAAAATGTAATTGAAGAACATTTTGTATTAGGAGGGGGAAACAAGATAGAGACAACAAATGAATGTGTTCACTAGCTTGAGAGATAAAAATAAGTCCTAGAGAAAGAAAATACTAAACACATACAGAAATGAAATAGGACAATATAAGCAATAATATAAACTTTAAAATTCTATGAGGTACATTCAAACTAGAAAAAACTGTTAGAAGTGGATTAGGCTAAATATATAAAGGTCCCCAAACTACTGTTTCGAATGTTAAAATAGAGAAGATGTAAGCAAGCTACTGTATGTTACAAATGAAAAGTGGAAACTTGGGTATACTCACTTTCATATTAAATGGTTCATGTTTGATTGTTATTGCTGATATGTGGTTTGCAGATGACTGTATTATCTAGTTGTCAAACCCTGAAGGCAAACCCTCAGAGGTGCTGGAGGCCTTTAGAAGATCTGGTAAGCTCTCAAGTTTAGAGCTAAGCATGGATAAAGAAATTTGATTACCTCTTGTTGTGATACCTGAAAGACTAAAACTGATTTTTGTAACTTCAATCTCAACTTAATGTAGGGGCATGGCTACTTAAGTCATTAAGTTGCATCAGAAAATGAAAACTTGTCAGACAACAATGTTTCCCCATTAAGTATTCCCAGGAAAAAACATAAATGATTAGAAAATATTATACCTAACATATGTAGGAAAAAATTACAGCAGTCAAATATTCTTATTAGCAAAATTTGTCAAGTCATGTAGTTGTTGCTAGTGTGTGTGGTCTTCTAACACTTGGGCTCCAAAGCAGTCATGCTACATGAAAAAAATGTTTTTCTGCACTCTCCTGACAAAAGTGTGTTGATCTGACCTGTCTGAGTTGGGGATTGCTGGTAGCATGCTTATTGTGTGCTTTCCTGATTGCTAGTTAGCTTAAACTCATATTTAAGCCTTGAATTTGCCCTAATCTGCTCTCTCTGCAGAGGCACTTAGCAGTGCCCTGTATAGACAAACGTCTTGAAACAGAAATTCCCCTAAAATAACTACCACCAAACACTATACTTAGCCTCCTGCTGTTCTAGGAACAAATAAGTTATGTGCTGAACAGCATCACTTTGTGTTGTTGCTTTTGATTATACAAAGTATAGTTTCCACTCACACTCTCTGTGCCAACAAACGGTATAATTTAACCCATTCTCTTTCCTGACAAAATCCACAGTAAAATTCATGAATGGACAATTTTCTAACATCTCTGTGGCTAGCCTGGTGGGCATGGGCATCCTGAATTAATGTAACAGTTGTCTTGTGTATACTGGCAAACACTTCTGAAACAAATAAATACTTTGTGAGAAATGTAGCTACACTATGGAATTGGAAGCAAGACTCTCACATACAGGCAATTTGAATGCCAAACATGTTGTCAGGACACAAACATCACTTCCCATGCTAAATAAGGACATGACATATAAAACCACATATGCAGAGGTACTCACTAGTAACTTACCAAAAGACCAGAGTCCTCCCAAATAGTGCCTTGAGTAACCTGACAACAATACAAAAACAGCCGCAACACATAATGACACATACACCAGTGTCTAAACAAGTAATTTCATAAGGCATATGTGATGGCCTCTTTTTAAATGGGCCAGTAATCAAGGAGCCACAATCCTTACCACTGACACCAGTGAGAGATGAACACTACGAAAATTAATAGATTTGCATGGTATAAGATGCAGCTCTCTGCATCAAGTACAATTACTCCCAGGAGCACACAGGGAACACATTCCTGACTGGGGACTGGACTCTCTGTCTCTCCAGATTCCAAACAAGACTGACTTTGGAGTACTGTGTCCCAATTCCAAGTAGCTGACACACCCACACCTGGGTATTTGATTTACACACACACACACACACACACACACACACACACACACACACACACACACACACACACACACACACACACACACACACTCACTCACTCCTGGAAAAGGCTGGCATAGATTTACTAGCTGTACCCCTTCAGCCCAGACTGTAAGCTATAAGATAACCTTGCTGCCACCAATCAGCTACTCTCAGGCTCTTACAGGGGTATCCAGTTTTACTGAGTAAAATCAATACTAATATAACCAAAGCAGCCAGACCTTATGAAGTGGACAATGTGTCACTAAAATAAGCACAAATACACTGAAGAAGTTAAAAGTATTAATTAAAAGATCAGCTACAATGAAAGGCATAAAATATGAAATATTAAATAATAAAATAGAAAACATGAGGATACTAAATATCTAAATACTATAAACATCAGAGTTTCAATCACAGGAGAAATAAAAATAGTGCAGTTGAACAGATTCAAACAGATGCAGAAGGACAATACTCAACTAATCTCAATATATTTCCTGACTGTCTAGAGAATAACTGCTCCCTAGCTAACTTAATTAATACAGCAAGGCAAGATTAGATGCTGATATGCTTACTTCCACAAGGCAAGGTGATGAGCTTCTGACAGGCTAACCTGAACAACTGAACTAACACAACTGTGATAACTGTCATAGATTTTTATATCAGGTTCCAAAAAAATTAAAAAAATGAAACAAAACAAGCTGCCATGTGAGTTCCATCCTCACAATGCTGGTTATGGAATGACACCACATTTCATCACCTGACTGGTACAATACACATTCAAAGCTTTGTTAAGATCTGTTGCAGTATTTGAAAATTATAGAACAATTTCAAAAACATCTACTCTTCCCTTTCAGAATTCTTTGTTTAAACATATACATTTAATCAGTTATAATAACACTTTTGCTACATTTTTACCATAAGCATCTGCACAAGTCAGTGTTATAGTCAAAGGACACAAAGCCGTTCACAAAATTCAGCTAACTATGCTGACATATGTTACACACAAGCTGCCCTATTCTCCCTGGCACAGATAGCAATACCTCACATCATCACAAAATAACAGCACAAAACCCAATGTACTGGTCATAGGAGACTCCATAATGTGATACATGGATGTTCCACTCAGAAAGCTGGATAAAGAGTGGGTTGCAATTAGCTGACTGTCAGGTGCCAAGATCCATCAAGTCACTCAAGCACTCAAGTCACTCAACCACAAGTGCCAGTATGACTCCATCATAGTTCAAGTGGGGGTGAAACTTGAGATGTACCTCTCTGGACTATATGAAGAGAGGCATGACTGAGCTCTTAGATTATGTGTCCCAGGCAGGTACGAGCCAAGCCTTAAGCAGCTTTTACCTTATTCAAGCATGATGCCACAATACAAACAAAACATGACTGACTTTAACAATTGGCTCAGCTTCTGGTGTCTGTCCAAAGAGATCCAGTATCTGTCAGCCTGGGAAGACATGGTCGACAGGCCACACTGGTTTACCAGAGATGGTCTTCACCTATCTTCTCGAGGCTTTTGGATATTGGCAAAGGCATTAGACAACCCTACTGTGACTTTTTTTAGGTTGTGTGAAAATAAGCAACCTCCCAACATAGCAAAATCCTCTCTAGATAAACTCAAGGTAGTGCTTTATGCTAGGAGTTTAAACAAGAAACTGCACTCCCTGGAAGGACTCACCTTGGAAGATGATGGCATCTATGCAGTCACAAAGACATGGTGCAAAGTTGTAGAAAGCACCCCAGCTATGCAGGGTGATCCTTCCATATGTTCACATCACAAACTGAACAAGAAAGACCCAAAGTATCCATTTTCATTAAGGATAAGTACACCTCATGACTGGTCAAACAGTATGACTCTTTAGAGCTACTCCATGTCCAATTAATGATAGGCAAAATCCCTGTCCAATTTTATTAATGATAAGTACACCTCAAGACTGGTCAAGCAGTATGACTCTTTTGAGCTACTCCATCTCCAATTAGTGATAGGCAAAATCCCTTACCACATCATAGCTAACTATAGGTCTCCCACCATGAACCAGGAAAAGCACACCACATACCTGGACTTACTGGCGTCACTTACTATACAGTCCAAACCCTTACTCACAGGTCATTTTTATTATCCTAACATTGACTAGGAAACATGCATGACCACAAACATGCTGGTCAGAAATGCTTGGATTTTGTCAGTGTAAATGCTCTGGAACAGCTAGTCAGTACACCCATGAGGGGCTCAAATGTCCTGGACATAGTACTCACTAACATGGGAAAGTATTGCACCTCCACTACTTTGTGATGCCCCTCCTAGTAAGATTGATCATAAATCAGTCTCTTTTTATATAATTATATGGCCAGATAACTCATCAAGCTCAAAAACACTTAAGAATTTTTCCAAGAGAGACTAAGTGATGGTATAAGAAGTTTCAAAGCTCCCTCAGCCAGAGATAGCAGGTACTCCTATGCACAGGTGTACACCAATACCATGTATAACTACTTAAGCAGTTGTATAAAATCAGCTATACTTGACTGGATTAAAATCAGGTCTTTACAGAAGAACAGGCCACCCCAGTGGACCCTAGTATAAACAGGCTATACAACAAAAGAAAAAAAACTAATGTCCAAAAGTAAGGGGAAACTGGCTCAATAGAGGAAGAAATCCCTCTCTATTCTAAACAAATTCATTGGAGATCTTGTCAAGTCATCCAAAGCTAATTATCAAGCAAAAATAGCCTCTCTAGCTAAGGATAATCACAAGTCCTTTTTTAACTACTTGTATGTCTGAAATCTAAAAAGGTATATCTAGCTATGGGCTGAACTGGTTGTGGATAGCCAACCTGCTAGCTGACTGATTTGGAGCAAACATCTCCCTCCGTCTCCTCCAGTCATTCCCCAAAGTATACCTGCCACCTTTCCTTAGCCTGTTATCTCAAGAGAGCAGGTCATCTCGGCGGTCTCCAAGGTCAAAACCATAACATCAGTAGGAACAGAAAACATCCCAGGTTGCCTTTTAAACAACTTAAACATGACATAGCAGACCCAGTTGGATTCCTGTATAATCACAGCCTGGAAACTGACTATATTCATGCAGAATGGAGGACAGCAACAGTAATCCCTCTGCACAAAGGGGAACCATCAACTGACCCTGGGAATTATAGGTCCATAAGCTTGACTGGACTTTCTGGCTGTCTTCAAATGCAGCCTAGATCAATGGATAGGTGACTGGAAATTCCCTCCTAAGGTGTACACCCATGTCCATCCTGGACTTAAGAAGTTGGTATTAACTACCATAGGCCCTTACCTCTGTGAACTTCACTCACCTAACCATGGAAAATTGGGGCAACTCAGGATAAATATGGATAGGCTTTTTAAGTGCTGGAGGGCCATTAGCCCTGTGACCTTCTATGAACCTATGAACTTTCCAGTACTCACTGCGCAAGTCTGCATCAGTACCTATTGACATAACAAACTCTTGCTGTTTTGCCAGGATACTTTTCTGTCTTCAACCCAAGCTGCTCCCTTAGTCAAAATCCAGACCTTAGCGCACTCTCTGTTCTTTGTCCTTTGTGCTCTCTCTCTCTCTCTCTCTGCTGAGAGCTCTTCTTCTTTCTCTTTCTCTACATATTTCTCTCTCTCTCTCTCTTTCTCTGTCTCTGTTTCTCTCCTTTCTATAGAAAGGGGGCATTGGTTTCCTCCATTTCAGGCCTTGTTTGTGGAAGTTCATTGCCATAGTATTAAAACATCTCAGTCTGACTTATCTCACAGCAGAAGTACTATAACTCAATACCCATATTAAATCTAGACTAGTGAATTAACTATTTCCTTCTTAAGTAACATTGACTTAATGCCTGCTTAATGAAAACTTTGATGGGTATGTCTGCTACATATTTCCATAAGTTTTCGCAAACAATTTTCAGTACCTCATGGAGTGTAATCTCATGTTGACTGTTTCACTGTACATACATAGTAAGTCAATCCTGCTTGCAAATAATGAGATATTGCTATTGATGTGCAAATATTAATAATATTAATAAATATTGGAACAAACAAACCTGTATAGCTCAGGATAGTGCAAGATGTCTATCTCCTTTCTGTGACATTTTAGTACAATTCTGTGTACATGTGGATATATACTGAATCTGTCCCTTCCAAGTTCATTATTGCATTATTAAACATAAAATATGTCTCATTATCCATAACTGCTCAAGCACCCATCCATAAATCACTGTACTTCTTACATGGAATCTTTCGCAGTGCAGTAGTAGGTTTTGTCAGGTTGACGATAACACCTTAATGTCTAATGCTGCAGTTACTATTCTTGAGATACCAGCAGTAACATAAATATTTCATTATTCCTAACTACATGAACCAGTAAAGCTGTATAGCTCAGGATATCTGCAAGTTACCCCCTCCTTTCTGCATCATTATTTTACAGTTCATTTAAGTGGTCACAGTTAAGACATAGTCTTGAAGCTAAGTCTATTAATGTTTTACTTAGCATAAATTATGAGATATGGCATATTTTCAATAACTTGTTACAAGGGATCTTCAAGACATCATACAATGTACATCCCATATGGACCTTTTTTTTTGCATACTCATACAAATTTATGTCAATCTACAGATGATATCTGGCACCTGGACTTGAAATATTTTCTATCATGTGACTCTTTGAGTTGGGAGTGTCTTCTGCAGCTGTGCAGTTCCCTAAGTACATTCTCTACCAAGCTGCACAAATTCATGTAGAGTCATCTGAATTTAACCCCACTGAGCTGGGGTCACCAGCCCAACAGTAACTGTTGCTGTAAAGCACAATGCCTGGACGCTATCACTTCTGTTTTCAGGGGAAATCTTTGGCAAATTAAGACCTTGCATCCCCATGTACACTTGCTAAAAATGGGGCTTTTGCAGGGAAAAACTCTGCCTCTGTCTGTGACATCCTCAGAGGCCATGTATACCTCTTAGACTGATGCCTTAAAGGTATGCAAGCCATCACAGGAGATTCTAGGTTAGTGGAACACCCCAAGCATGTTTTCCATCTTCCCCCTCCCCAGGGAAGAGGCAAGTAGGCCATACCTCCTCATTCTTCTTTTCCGCCCATCTCAGCTACAGTAGGTGTCCAAGATACAAATTAAACTTGGACCGACTGGGTTGCACTCATTTCCCACTGTGTCATTGCAGTGGTCTAGAACTGCACTAGAAATATTAACATTATTATACAAATATTGTTAATATTCATAATATGCTTTCTATAACTCCACACAAACCAATCATCCTTAAGTCAGACAGGGCACATCACATAGTGGTTGTTTTACATTATAGATGTACTAAACCAGATCAGCTTGTAGATGACACCAAATGCTATCATTATTGATATTGCTATCAATATGCAAGGATTTGTGATATTCATAAGTCAAGTATTAACAACGTTATATAGCTCTAAATTTATGCATATTATTCTGCCCTGCATTGTGCAGTGAGTGCTGTACACAGAAGTGAATGGCTACTATAAACAAACAGTACCTATACTACCAGTCCTCCTTATTCAAATAAACAAGTAACCAAGTGGGTAGAGGGGAAAAGACCAGGTCTACATACAACCCACATAAGTGGCATTACTAAAATGGTATTGCACTGGAAGATCCCATCTAGTTATACATTTCATCTTGTTGCAGCAGTACCACAAAGGAATACTTATAGAATGACTTCTGGTCAGAAAACCTGTCAGTTATAAGTCATTGCAATTTCAAAGGCAGCCACATCATCCAACAAGATACCTCCCAACTATCCATAATTTAATAGAATATTTATATTTGTTCTTATATTTATGTCATGTCCCTCATAAAATGTGTGATGTTCCAGTAAACCACTGAGGAGTATAGTCAGTCAATAATTCTAGATTTTAGAGTTCCACTTTTCATGTTGTTCAGAAAATGCTGTGGATGCATGACCTTTTGTGAAATTAACTATTTAAGTGAATTATAGAAATGCATGAAAAGTGTCCCTGAGTTTGAGCAGTTGTCTCTCACTGTTTTTGTCTTTCTACAGAATTGTTGAAGAAAGAAATTGAAAGGTGTGTCCCACAAAACAATCAAAGACAATCAGTTGTCTGTATGATTAATTATTTCTGCTCAGTAGTAGCATTATGTCAAAGGCAGACCGACTGCTGGGCTGGAGTAGCTACAGCAATTCTGATTGGTCAGCTGCAGAGCAGGAAATATTGCCCATAGTACTGTGATACAGCTTGTTTACAATATGAAACAAAAGTCGCCCACCCAAAGGTGCATGTGTGTGCATGAACACACACACACACACACACACACACACACACACACACACACGCACACACACGCACACACACACACACACACGCACACACACACACACACACACACACACACACACACACACACACACACACACACACACACACACACACACATATACAAAGGCATGCAAGAATTTAAATGTGGAAAATAGTTACTCTGTCTAGTTTGTATTGCAACAGCAGCCAACAGCATCTCCACAGCAGAATATACCTTAGTGGCTAATGCACATGTTACTGATTCATTTACGATTGTTACAATCTATAACAAGGACATTAACCTCTAACACAGCCACACACGCATACATCCCTCCCCCACACAACACATACATATATACATACATACATATATACATGCACACACACACACACACACACACACACATACACACTGTCAGGCATTTAGTTTTATAAACAAAAAGGGGAGATAAAAATTAAGAAGCTGACTTAACCTCTCAATGTTTGAAATCAATGCAGTTTATATATATATATATATATATATATATATATATATATATATATATATATATATATATATAGTTTAAACACATATAGTTATTCTGGTTACCAAGACTTTCTAAGCCAAATAGTAAAACATAATGCATTTAGCCAGTCAAGTGCATCTAAATGAATTTGAAGGAACATGTGAAAGTATTCTCAGCTTGACCAAAACAGAATGTACCACAGCATAGTATATTAACTATGAAGTCTAGAGCTGGCATGGAAACAAAGTGTTTAAACCTATCAATAATGTCTGAAAACTGTGAGTAAAATGTATTGACCTTGAAATCTTTTTTTAATAGTAATTAACAAAAAGTGTCTGTTGAAACACCATGAAACAATGATATGATAAATGCAACACTGCTACATTTTAAAGCCTAAAACACCGTATTTTGGGATACAAGGTCATCACAATAACATTGTTGAGCACTGATGGATGAAAGATCCTGTGTGCTATATGAAGCATTAACTGTTATTTTTTTTTCATTCCAAAATGTTGCCTCACTTTGTTTTTAACATATATATATATATATATATATATATATATATATATATATATATATATATATATATATATACACATAAGCATTATGACAGCAGTCATCATTGTTCATTTTTCTGAAGTATATGTATGTTTTTTTTTCTGAATATGCTCACAGGTTGCCTTTCTAGTTCTTTGGAATTTTTTCAAAGATGAATATGCATGATTTTTTTTCTTTGGCATTAAAAGGAATTATAGATTAATAACAGTTTCCTTAATTTCCTTAATTAATTAAGTAATTCAGAGTGTGTCAAGTCCTTGACTTCATTAATTATGGAACTATATGACAGAACATTAAAATGAATGTAGTAAACAAAACAGTGTTATTCTTTTTGTCAAGAAAATAATCTTAATCTATTAACGGTGCAACAAGCTGCTACAAAACAATTACGGGTATCACACATTAGTTAATTTATGCTGTGACATGGTTAGTATGAACGCAATATGAGCACCTAATAAGTTTGCTTAATTGCCTGTTTCAAAACCAATTAAATTACTTACATGTTGTGAATGGACTAGAACGCTAGAAGGTTGAATAAATATTAATGTCACTTAGACATTCAGGTAACAGCATAAATGTTACTAATTGAGACAGCTAGTTATGTATATGGGGCAAGCTCCATATGTGTAAGTGAGTACGTAGGAGATGGGGTATTTTGCAGGTTTACATTTTCCATGGAAGTGAATTACAGTCTAGCACTGCACCCATTCACATCCTCCAGGAGAATACTTTCTTAGCAATATATCCAGAGTCAGGGACATAAAGAGATTTCCCCAGTTATGAGTACATGACAAAACCATTCCTGCTTCATGTCATTCTCATCTCCTAATGGATCAAATGGGCCATAGGGCTTTTGCTCTTGAGGGAAACAACGTGACAATGAAGTAGCCAAGAGGAGGCTGGATGGCCAGTAGAAAATCAGAGAAAAAACAATAAAAATTAAAAGTCAAACAAAACCGTAAAAATTATTCTGTTTAGGAAAACCCATGAGTGATAATTTTATACACATATATAAGTCCCAATTTCTCTCTGCTCTTGCCAGAGTTGCCATTGTTAAGGGAGTCCTACTTGACCAACTAGAATGTGGTTTACCAAGTTTTACCACAGCTGCTCACAAAAATACAGCAATACTTCAATCACTTTGTAACAATATCCTCAACTTCATCAGCGACTCTCCAAAAATGGGACATCAATGTGTTATCCTATCAAATGCCACATGTGTACCTGTAGAAGACTGATAAAGCCTCCTCTTAGTCTTTCTACTCTTTTAATTGCTTAAACAAGACCCCCAGTCACCACTCACCATCTCAAATACCACGCTAGATCTGGACTTGCAATCCAAACACTTCTTTAATCTTCACTATATTGATCACAGCTTTTCATCCTAGCCCCCAAACTATACCAGACACTATCTGAATTTATAACTGTAAAGTCAGAATGCACTAACTTCTGATGCCAGCTCAAACTATGTTTGCAAGAGAAATTTAAATGTAACTACAATAAAACAGGTCATGTCATATATCTAATCAAATATCCTACTGCATTTACTCACTCTCGTTCATATTGACTCCTCTGTAGCCCTCACTAACACATGACACAACAAACACCTTGTAAATATGTATAAATTCTTCAGACTCTACTAACTCCATTCGTACTTATTTTCCCCCGCTGGCACTGCACTCTCCTTTGCACTCCTGATATTGCTCGACTTGTTTTTCTTTTTCTGATGGTGAACCATGTGCCACCGCGTTTTGATAAAACACATTGCTTTCATAATGAATTTATGCATAACATACTAGAACCCATTGCTGTACCACTGGTTGTCTTGCTTTTGTGTTCTCTTTTTTGTTGTGTTGCACTAATTCTACTCTGTTGTAATGATCATTGCAACCATCACCGGATTTGCAATTGGTCTTGGTTGATTAGTGTTCTACCCCAGTAAGCAAGTGTAAATAAAAGCTAGGTGTTTTACATAAAAAAAAAAAAATGACCTGTAGTAAGTAAGGAAGGATTTTTGTTTCTGGTGCAATCACAAGTAAAAGAATTGTCTAATGTAACTGAAAAGAAGAAGAAGGAGGCGAAGTGTGTAAGAGGATGCAAGGGCAGATACAGCAAATAAAGTGGGGAGTACCTAGCAGGGAGAGAGCACAGTAACAGCAGTCATAGACAATGTAGCATGTGACAAAAACTCTTAGTTACAGAAGTGATAAACTGGTCAGTTTGTGGAACAAAGCACGTACCTCTATAACCTGCTGTGCCTGAATGTTGTTGTGAGACAGATGTTCACTCAGAGGAGCAGCAAAGAATCGACAGATAAAGAAGGATGGAATGATGGAGATGAGTGGAAGGCAATGGAAGGACCACATCAACATATAACTAAGGAAAAACTGTAAAAGAAAATTCATTCTAAATAATGCTTATCAAAAGGAATGTATTAGCCCACAGTCAAGGAGAAAGAATTGAGTCAAAGGCAGTACCAATGTGGTTAAAAAGGCTGAAAATTGTGAGTGATGTAAGGAAATAACTTAAAAAATGTAAGGCACAATGCAGTGGATGGTGTAAAGCAGAAATATCAGCTAGTTTACCCCATGACAGGGCCAGGATTGGCTTTGTGTTGGGTTCTATTTGCTTGATTAATACAGAAAAGAAGATGATGGATGAGAGGTGGCCTAATGGTTAAGGTATTTCCCTTACAAACACAAGGTGCAGGGTTTGAGTCTCACAAGGGGTAATTGGCTAGGCTTAACATGGCTTGCAAGGGCAGTTAGCATAGTACTAACCTATGAACAATCCTTTTATGATATGTAATAAACAAGCATTTGGCTTCTGACTGGTAAAGGATCATGACTGTTGGTTTAGATCTAATGGATGACTGGCTGCATGTTTCCTTGCTCATGATGACATAAGTGGCTAAGTGGCTTATTAAAAAGTTGTGGGATAAATGATTACTGTGATGATTTAAAATAATCCAAAGTTGCAGGTAATGCTGGCAGATCTCCAAGTTCAGTTGTTTTTATTTGCATATATTAAGAAGAAAACAGAAAAACAAAAATGTCAGTAGTTACTTTATAGCTGATTTATGCAGTTGGCTTATCTCATGTAACATGCTACTAGAATGTCATTTGGTCAGAATAATGTTTGTGCATGAGAAATTTGCAGTTTTAAAGCTAATCACTGAACTCGTTCTCTTCATTGGCCAAAACCTTGGAGGCAATATAGGAATTGAACATTGCCTTTTTAGTGAGTATTTCTATCTGGCCAGTCATTTTCATGTGGAATAAAACATAATACTTCCTGTCAAATAATGAATGTGGCAGCTTTGCTATCAATCTGTTTACTTTTAGCCTTCTGGTTATTAAATAATTCTTGCTGCAATTATTGTGGCTAAAGATAAGTTTTAATGAACAGTATGCATCTCTTATAGGCAATGAATTGCATACACTTGAGAATGCATTTTTATGGTTGTCCTATTACACCACACATCATACTGCTCTCAGACTGATGTTGACATTTTAGCTTTTGTGAATTCTCCTGCCAAAAATGGGCAGCAACAGGCAATGACCAAAGTCTATTCAATTTTATATAGTGTCTGAAGCAAAAATCTATTTTACATGATGCAGACATGTAGTAGCACATTATTCACTTTCAGCTAATTAGGAATTCATTCCAACTGTTTGGGATAACTTTCATTTTTTTTTTAGTATTCCTTCTCTAGTAGACTATATTTAGTCTGATCCCTCTGACAGTACCTGCTTGTCTTGGGCAGTCCTACTATCTAATAGTATTAAAATATTTCAGGTAATTGTAACTGGAATAAAGAACTGCAGTTTACAAGGATAGAAAACACCTTTTAGATAGCTTAAATATTACCTGTAGCACAGCTGCTTGCATTATATGGCTAACTATAAAGTCTAGTAATCTTTTTTCAAGGTATGGTTTCTATATACTTTTTATTATTTGGAGAACAGTTATGAATGCCTGATATGCAAACCCTTTAATGTATAGCTATCAGTAAAAAAATAACAAAAGCTTATGAAAAAGCTGTTTTTGATTGTTAGGCATTCACTCTTCTGGTGTATGTTGCATCTCATTTATTGGGTGTCTATCAAATGATTCAACAGACAGATTGTAGAAAGTCATATGATCAAAACCATATAATCAAAAGTTTAATCCATCAAACTATTCTGACTGAGATTGCATTACAGTAGGGATCAGGAAATGTGCCTTTTCCCCACTGTAGTGCAATCGTGGAGTTGGTATAAATAATTAGAAGGTGGTATAAGCAGTGCAGGGGGCTTGCCCCCCCCCCCTCAAAAATGTTTTTTTCTGTTGCATGTGGGTGTTGTTTTCATTTAGATTTTTTATGGACTGATTGTTTGATCATATGACTATTGACAACTTGTCTATTTAATGGTTTAGTTTGGATCCCTCATTTATCTGCTACCTCACACAATACATATTAAATGAGTTGTAACTTATTTTAAAAATCACACATTGCGTACATTAATGTTTGCTCATTTACTTGAGAAAGAATGATAGAAAACTAATGTATTTCTGATTTTTTAAGAGTTGAGAATAAATCACTGCTCTCTTAGTCAATCCTGACTGGGTTTTATGTGTTCTTTCTGTAGGATATGAAAGTAGAAATGAAAAAAATCTGAACAGGGAAGACTAGGAAAAAACATAGCATTCAATCCAAATCCAAATGATTTCTGGTAAGCCATCTATGTATGCTAATTGCAGTGATCCTTTATCTTCCCATAATCCAGCTGATATATGGAAATCATTTAATTCATCTTTCCAAGATTTTTGTCATTTTTCTATCTCCCTAGTTCTTCATTATATCATTTTCATTCTATATATTTTCAAAATGAATAATCCCAACCTGGAAGGTAAACGCTGACAGCAACTGATGTAAAAAATCTTTTATTGCAAAATAGAAGAAGAAGTAACCGCTTTCGCGGTCAAACAAACCGCTTCATCAGACATAGTTACAATAAAAACAAAGCATCCTTATATACATATACATACTCCCCAACAGCCAATTAATCAATAAAATTCCCTTCAAAAACACAATTAATAATCCAATTAGTAAAAAGCAGGTTAAAGCATAAAACATAAAAATTCACACAGATATATGGCTATACGTTGTTTAACCTTTTCATTTAAGTTTCTTCACCTTAAAGCTGATTTAATAGGGACTGAATCATTAAGCCCCATATATCTATGTGCCCCAAGACTCAGGATCCTCTCTAGTTCAATATTTTCAGTATTGTAACTAATGGGTCCTAGTCTACCATTGCCATGTATAACAGATAAAACTTGAAATAAAAAAGTGTGTTCCCTTCCTAACTGTAGAGTGTGCTTTGCAAGTGCACTAAATAATTCACCTCTCCTAGTGCAGTAATCATGGTCCTGAATCCTGCCTCTTAGTCTCCTATTATTCTTGCAACATAAAAATTACATTTGACACAGTGTGCAACATAAACCAAATTAACCGTGTTACAATTAGCTGACGGACATAACTCCCAAGGTTTTCCAGTGACGGGATGCTTAAAAAATCTTGATTCATCCACAAATGAACAATATGGACAAGATCTACATTGCAGTGTCCCTCCCAAAGGTGTAGATGCTGTTCGTGCAAGCTTAGGATAACACAGCATTTGTCTCAGAATTTTCATAATCTTATAGACAAACTTGGGGGAAGGACCTACTACCTTACTTGTTTCTTGATCCACTAACAACACTGACCAATTCTTGTTTATTATTTGTTACACCAAATCAATATATTGTGTAAAAGAAAGAACTAAAGGAAGATGGGATGGTCTCTGGGATGAAGAAATGTTCGATGAGATTCAATGTTCAGAATATTAAGGTCTCCCCCTTCCAGGATGTTCTCTACGAACTTTCATAAACGCTTGATTAACCGCAACTGTTGAGTAACCCCTGTCTATAAAGGCATATTTAAGGTAGTCAAACTCACTTCATCACCTGAAAGGTGAGGCAACCTCATGCCCTGTCCTATGACAACATTAGAAAAAACATGATATGGGTGCATACTCTCTCTATGTAAGAAGGCAGGTGTATAATATAGCAATAACCCATGCCTGGGTGTGGGTAATGCGGGATTTACAAAGACAACCATGGGTAAACCCACATTACCCACACCCAGAAGTGGGTTATTGCTATTATACTATGACATTATTTAAGAAAAGAAATAATTACTTTTCTTAAATAATGGCATTGTATAATGCCTCTTTGCTGCCCTCCCGCAGCTGTCTGGTATCCGCGGCAGTTCTGATGTACTGCGCATGCCTACGCAGTACATCAGCGCTCTAGCCAAAAGCAACGGAGAAAGCAAGATCTCTGTTGCTTTTTACTGTTTCGCTATGTTAAATGTGTTTAACATAGTGAGACAGCTTTAAAATAAGCAACGGAGATGTCTGTTGCTTATTTTAAAGCTGTCTTGCTATGTTAAACCCATTTAACATAGCGAAACAGTAAAAAGCAATGGAGATCTTGCTTTCTCCGTTGTTTTTTTTTTAAAGCTGTCTCGCTATGTTAAATGGGTTTAACATAAGCGAGACAGCTTTAAAATAAGCAACGAAGATCTCCGTTGCTTATTTTAAAGCTGTCTCGCTATGTTAAACCCATTTAACATAGCAAGACAGGTTTAAAAAAAAGCAACGGAGAAAGCAAGATCTTCGTTGCTTTTTACACACTGTGTCGCTATGTTAAAGGAGTTTAACATAGTGAGACAGCTTTAAAAAAAAGCAACGGAGATCTCCGTTGCTTTTTTTAAACCTGTGTCGCTATGTTAAACTCTTTTAACATAGCGAGACAGTGTTTTAAAAGAGACTTATACTAATGGAAAAAGTCCGGGCGTCCGGACCTTTTTCCATTAGTATAAGTCGATTTACAACGTGCACGCTGGCCAATCAGCATGCACATTTTGGAATATTAATGGGGGGTCATGGTATAATAATCCTTTATGTGCACCATAGAAACCATTACATCTAAAAAAAATAACACTATCTGTGGACATATTAAGAGTAAATCGCAAGAAGGACTACTGCTATTCAATTTATGGTAAAATGAAGTCAAATCATGTTCATTGCCCTTCCAGCAAATAAACATGTCATCGACAAATCATCGATAAAAAGCAACCTGCCCATCTTCCACATTCATAACATTCTGCTGTTCAAACTCTAACATCACTAAATTTGCATATGAATTGGCACAGCTGGTGCCCATGGTGACACCAGCTGTTTGCCAATAATAATCTTCAAATAAAAACACATTATGTTCTAGAACTAGTTCTAAAAGCATACACATAAAATCAATGTGCTGTGGGCTATAGTTATCATGCCTAAGCAGAACATTAAGATTTAAGATTTTTTTAAGCATCCTGTCACTGGAAAACTTTGGGAGTTACATCCATCAGCAAAAAAGCAACACGGCTAATTTGGTTTATACTGCACACTGTGTCAAATGTTTTAATTTTTACGTTGGCAAGACTAATAGGAGACTAAGAGACAGGATTCCAGACCATGATTATTGCACTAGGAGAGGTGAATTATTTAGTGCCCTTGCAAAGCACAATCTACAGTTAGGAAGGGAACACACTTTTTTATTTCAAGTTTTATTAGTTATACATGGCAATGGTAGACTAGGACCCAATAGTTACAATACTGAAAATATTGAACTAGAGAGGATCCTGAGTCTTGGGGCACATAGATATATGGGGCTTAATGAGTCAGTCCCTATTAAATCAGCTTTAAGGATGAAGAAACTTAAATGAAAAGGTTAAACAATGTATAGCCATATATCTGTGTGGATTTTTGTGTAAGTAACTGTTGCTTTAACCTGCTTTTTACTAATTGGATTATTAATTGTGTTTTTAGAGGGAATTTTATTGATTAATTGGCTGTTGGGGAGTATGTATATGTATATAAGGATGCTCTATTTTGTATTGTAACTATGTCTGATGAAGCGATTTGTTTGACCATGAAAGTGCTTACTTCTGGTTCTATTTTGCAATAAAAGACTTTTTACATCAGTTGCTGTCAGTGTTTACCTTCCAGGTTGGGAATTTTAATTTTGATTGCTGTTGGGATTTTATTAGCTTGTCTCATTGGGATTTTTCATTTTATATACTTTGTTTACATATCTTTAGGGTATGTCTCACAGTCTCTTCTTCACATAATACTCTCTTAGATCTTAAGATGGCTACATAATGAATAGTCATATTACATTTATTTGAATCTATTTGGTCAATATTTTGGACCTTAAATTTCCAAAATGACAGTGAATTGATATGTTCCTATGGTGAACGTGTACTCTGTTTAACTTGTCTGTGTGTGTGTGTGTGTGTGTGTGTGTGTGTGTGTGTGTGTGTGTGTGTGTGTGTGTGTGTGTGTGTGTGTGTATGGCTCACTGTCATACCCCTAACTTATTTATACAAAAATTGGTTGCACAAAACTCAACCTAATGTCAGCTGAGTAAGTATGAATCAAATACTTCTCATATATTTCCTTGAAATGCAATACTTCATATTTCGGCGATATTGTAGTTGAGGGCCTCACCAGTTCCTTTCGTGCAGAAGTGGACGTGTCGCAAATTGAGTGACAACCCGGTCTGCATATTACTTGGGGTTTTCGACAAACTGGCAATAGATTCTATATATATATATTTTTTTTGTTACATTTTAGGTCAATTAAAACTTGCCGTTATACATAATATGTGCATATCAAAGTTCAGTCATGCTGCAACACCCTGTAATACTTAAAGACTTAACCCCACAACTGAGTGAAAGAAAGAAGAAGCGGTTATACTTCCATTACAATTGTGTGCTGTACTGACAGCACATAACCGTGCAAGGTGTCAATATGAGATTTTGGTGACTGTTTGACTATTAAAAGCACTGTGACAACGGAAACACTTTAGTTATTACATTGTATCAAATCCATAATTTTAGCAGTTGGCAGTCCTCTTAAGAAACTGAAATACCCCAAGGTCAAGAAAGTGGGGTTTTTTTGTTTGTTTAAATGTCGGTTCACGCCATACTGGTAATTTACTTTCAGTTTACTGTTATATTTACTATCCTATTACAACATCAAGTGCACTTGTTTGTTTTTTTTCCTTCGGTTGTACATTGGTTGGGAATGCATATTCATGAATGACATATCTCGGGGTGGGTTTTGGGCGTGGCTTGCTACTGCGCATCTGGTGAGGCCCTCAACTACAGTATCGCCATATTTCTCCTTTTTAGAAAAAAATTATGTTTCTCGGATAAGGAAATCATTCAAGTTCTTGAAGAAATTTACCAAGAAGTTTATGGCCCTCAAAAACGCATCAATGAGACATAATCTGATAATTTCCTTAATGAATTACATTTCCCACTATTAAACGAAACCCAGATAAATCTTCTCAAGAAATCAATAACTAGTGAAGAAATACTTCTAGCCATTAACAAACTAAAACCGGGGAAAGCCCCAGGGCCTGACGGATACTCAGCTGAATTCTATAAATATTTTAAGAAACAATTAACTCCACTCTTACTTAAGGCTTATAATTATAGAATAAAAGTTGGCATCTCTGACTTAAATATTAACAATTCTAAGACAATTCTTATACCTAAAGCAATGCAAATGACCATAACCCTAATGATTACCGCCCAATCGCTTTAATTAACTTAGCTATAAAAATGCTATCAACAGTACTAGTGCACAGACTAAATAAAATCCTCCCTTATATAGTATTGCATGAGCAGTTAGGATTCATGAGTAATAGACAAGTTTGGGACAATACATTAACAGTGGAAGCAATAATAAACATGACAGTAAAGGATAAAACTCCCAAATATGCACTTTCTGTTGATGCACAAAAGGCCTTCGTTAGATTAAACCTAAACTTCCTCTACAAGGTTTTGAAACAATTTGCTCTCCCTGAAGAATTTATAGATATGGTCAGGGTGCTATATGATAAAGCTACTACTACACTATATATAAATAAGAAGAAATCAAACTCTATCCCAATAGTCAATGAAACAAGACAGGGCTGTCCGCTTTCTCTTTATCTTTTTAACCTCTATTTAGAGGCCCTCCTTTTGAAATTAATCCAGAAAACATTCAATTACTCTATCTACATTTCCAAAATCCAAGTTAAATATACTGCTTTTGCTGACAACTTTAACATGTACTTTGAATTTCCTTCTACAAATCTAGAAAAGATCTTAAGTTCCATTGACAAGTTTTCTGCTATCTCAAAATTTGCCATAAATCCAAGCAAATCAAAAATATTCCTGTTAAACCCCAAAAGTCACAAATAATTCTTCTCCCCAGAAACAAAAATTAGAGTAGATCATTCACTCAGATACCTGGGTGTTACTTATACTCACCCTCATAAAGAAATAATAAAAAAAAATCTTAATAAAGTATGGTCAAATGTTACTGAAGATCTGGATAGATGGAAAAACTTAAGCCTTTCCCTTCTCTCAAAGACAGCAATCATAAAAATTAATATCGTCCTTAAAATACTTTATCATTTTAATGCCACCAATCAGAATATTCCAAATAGTTTTTTTTTTCTAAAATGACAACAGCATTAGGCAAATGTATCTGGCACGCTAAGAATACTATGATTAGTTACACAAAATTAGCCCTACCCAAAGAGAAAGGTGGTCTGAATCTTCCTGAATTTCAGACATATTATCTTATATTAATGGCAGTTGTATTATAAGACTAGTGAATAATGAAATCTCTGATTCATCATGGCACCCTCTTTGGATAAAAATCTATTACCAACATCTCAAATCCTCAAATGTAAATCCAAAGGCTATACCTTTTCTCAATGGCAAGACTCTGAAAGACCTAAAAATACATCCAACCTTAATCAATAATACGGCATGTTTTCAAAAGCTCATAACTTCCTTAAACCTAAAGAACGCATTAACTATGGCTCAGCCAATACACCTGAACCCTAATATCAGACTCAACAACAATATGCTAAATTTAGATAATTACCCAATCATAAAGGAGTGTACAGTACGGGATTTCTATCAAATCAAGGATCTACCACTGATTTCTGCCATAGACTCCCTAGCAGCAAGTAAAAAATACCGCATAATTATTAAACAAATTTTACACCTAGTAACTGAGATGACAACAAAAATTAATGTAGTTCCACAAGACTTTCAACTGTTTCAATGAATCATCTCCCCTCTTATATTGAGAACTAACATGCTATTGAACACTTGTATACTAATCACTCAAATTAAATACCACAACGCTATTTTATATTCCAGTCACTGGATGAGTCAAAATAATAAATTAACCAATGAACAAAAATTAGCAGCAACTGATATAACTACAAAATTAACTCCCTTTAAAAAAATAATCTACACTCAACTTATGATTAATAGCAACCCTTATCACATACCACTTTTTCTGAGCAAAATAAATCCCAATCTAGCACCTTTCTGCCCTACATGTTCAAATTCAGTAGCAGACACTCTTCACATATTTTGGTCTTGTTAAAACATCTACAAATTATGGTGCTCTTTATGGGCAAAACTGGAGAAATCAGGATATATGAAATCCACCCTCTCATGGGAAATGGCAACATTAAACATTTTCCCCAAATCCTATACATTTGAGTTTAAACACATTATTGTAACATTGTGTACAATACTGACATTTTATATAGCCCATAACTGGTTAGATAGATCCAATATTTCTTGGGCAGAGTTTAAATCTTTAGTTATCAAACACGTTTTAGCAAACAAACTAAGAACAGTAAGCCATAAGAAGTTAACATATTTCCAGAACTACTGGAAAAGACTTATAAAGGTCTTTAGCTAGATTCACACTAAGTTAGCTAGAGCACTTTTTATTTATTTCTAAATCCCCACTAAGTACTAACTTTCTTAACTAATTTCATATGAAGGCTACATTCAACCCCTACTACACGGTGATTGTGTTATACCCATTGGTTATCAAAGTGCTTTCCAGTACATTGGCATATGTATCTACCACTATTGCATATAAAAATGATCAACTTTTGAATTTGCTATGATTACTTGCATAAGTGACAACCCAGTGTAAATACTTGTAAATAGTTGCCTGTTAGGCTCAGATATATGGTTTTATTTATTTTCCTGAGAAAATAACAATGTTTAATGTTATACTGTCAAATTTAATAACCAGTTGTTAGACAAGGTGTTTGCAGTATAATTCATATTTAGCTTTGCAGGGCATGTTCAACTCTAATTTAAAACATCAAAGTCAGTTATCACATATGCCTTGTGATTCCTATTCATTATGTATTTACAACTGTATGTAATCATTTGATATGTATATATTCAACTTGTGTTGTAATGTTTTATTGCAGTTAAAGAAATATGAAAACATTCTAATAAAAATTATATTTGAAAAAAAAAGAAAAAGATTATGCTTCTTTTAACATCTGAGGCATTGTATGTGCTTCATTTATTTATTTAGCAATAAGTGGCTGCTCCAAAGGCTAGACTAGAGCCACAGGCAAATTAAATAGATGGTAGATGACAGGAGTAAAATATGAAGCTTAAATATTCTATAATAATCAAGTAGGAAAGTAATACATACAATCACCCATTAAGTAAAGTAATACATACAATCGCCCATTAAGTAAACAACAGCAGAGTGAGAAAAATATACATCTTACCTGATTTACAATAATAATAAAAAAAACAGAATTTGAAAACTAAAACAGTTTTATGAGTACTACAATAAATATATGCAGTCTCTAAAAAGTTTAAATTGATATGATCAATATATTTGTTTTCTGAACTACATTTCTAATTTTAAGTTTCAAAAATAGTTCCACTTCTCACTGTACCACATGAAATTCTAATTACATATCACCCAACAGACTTTCCAAACTGTTGAAACCTGGTTCCTAAAATGATGCTTAATCCTAAATCCCATGAAAACCAAACTGTTACTATTCTCCCCCACCCAAAAATTCTCTACTCTCAACTTCTCTGTCTTGTCTAGTAATGGCACTAACATATCACCTGACCCCACTACCAGGCTCATTGGAGTAGAGATAAACAATAACCTATGATTTGACTATCACATCAACGACACCATAAAATTAGTTAACAGAAAACTAGGCTCCCTGTACAGAATTAAAACATTCCTCACTCCACTTACCAGAACTTCCATTGCCCATACCCATCTGATTTCTTCCCTCCTTTATGCCTCCCCTATTTACACACACCTGTCCAAATCTAACCTCTGCAAACTGGCTGTTGCCTATAACAGTATTGCCAGATTTGCCTCTGGCTCTACTTTTAGAACCCACCACTGCATAAACTTAAAGCAATTAGGATGGCTTGAGCTGCAAAATCTGATCTTATATCACCAGCTCTACTTAGCCCATAAAATCCTTTAAAACCCACTAATGCCCTTATACTCACCTCCCTCATCACTCCTTACTGCAACCTTAAAAGCCTACGTTCTTCTAACAAACTTCTTATATCAACTCCAATAACTTGGCAGGCAAATCCTTGTTCTCAAACACAATAGGTAAAGCCTGGAACTCTCTTCCTGACAACCTCACTGCAGCTCTTCTTTTCCCTGTTTCAAATTCCAACTCAGAACTCACCTCAAAACTCACTGGCTCTGCCCCTGCACTAACCCGGACTAGATTTCAATGTGCTACTAGTACTCTCTATTCTCCTTCAAACAAATCTTACACTAAATCTTTTCTATTGTCATGCGTAATTTGTATACCCTTACTCTGTAATTAATTTCTAATTGTTGCTTCTGTAAGAACATGCTAATGCTAATACAATTATATATTTTTTCTCAATTAACTAAATTTGTAAAGTCTGATATTAATGTCTGTATCTGGAGCTTTTCTTCCCGGGCCTCTGCTGAAAATGGGCATATATCCAGCTGGACCAGCCTGGTAAACAAATATAAAATAAAAAATAAAATAAGATCAATAGCTTTGCTTTTTGTACTACATGTTTAAGTTTGAAAAATAATGCCAGTTCTCTTTGTACTGTAATATAATTCAAATTGCATTGTTATTCTTTTCACTTCTTATCGTTGACTTGGCATGAACTACTGCTACTCACGCATGCTTCCAGAGCCAACTACTTTGTGAATGAATGACCAACCTATGAGGGGGTGCTGAAAAGTTCTAAGCCCGACCAAGAAGGGAATGGCATAGTGTCATGAAACTTGCAAGTTATTCAACATATTCTCCCCAAAGTTCAACACACTTGGCACATTGTGTATGACGTTTCTGTGACCCTGTCAAAAAAAGTCTGAAGTCTGGTCACTGAAATACTTCTCTGCTGCTGCAGTCCCTCCAAATCACTAGAAAATTGCTACCCTTTCAAACTGTTTTTAAGGTTTGGAAACAGGAAATACTCAGGTGGAGCAAGATCTGGTGAGTAGGGTGGATGGTCTATGCACTCAAACTCCAGTTTTGGGAAAACATCCATTGTTTTGCCAGACTTGTGAACAGGTGCATTATCTTGCAAAAAGTTCTCTCCTTTTTTCTTTCAATGTCCCATTTAATCAATACAGCAAGTTACAGTAGTATTCTCATTAACTATTTGGCCCCTTGGAAGATAGTCAGGCATTATAACACCTTCCTGATCCCAAAACATTGTGGCCATGAACTTTTCTGCTGACTTTTGGGTCCTGAACTTCTTTGGCCTTGTTGAACCTGAGTGCTACCATTGCACATTTATTGTCTTCTCATCTGATCCTTCACCTTATATTATTTCTTTTGTTTTTGGCACATTCAGTTGCTGCCTGATTTTTATCTACTTCTGGTTTTATTTTCATTCCTGCTTGATGCCAATATACTTCTGCTAGACTTAGAAGAGAAGTCATGTTAGATTTATTCTCCTCATATTTTAAAACTTTCACTATGGGTCTTGTCAGGTCAGCAGATATGTATGCTGTCCCACAATTACAGATCTATACATGCAATCAGTTTCAAGGTGGCCCATACCTCCTTCGGAATAGGGAATATATAATCTTGGTATGCAATTATTTTTTATAAATCATTTGATGAGCATGAAGCTTCCTTCTCATTTTCCTGTCTCAGTATCCAACACCTTTTGGGGCCAGTCAATCATGCCAAAACTGTAAGTTTGGACAGGAAAAGAAAAGTGGTTCCTAGATGTCCCCACTGTTTTCAGGATTAATTTAAGTCTTCTAAAATATTCCTTACTAACTTTTATTCACATTTGTACATGTTTTATTGTTGATCCTTCATCAGTTCCCAAATATAAATACATGTCCTCTTGGTCAAGTTCTTTTATATCACATTCTTGTCTGAAACTGATGGGGGTTTTTTTTGTTGCTGCATCTTTCCTGCTTTAAAGGTTGCTTGGCACATTTGTCAAGACCAAATTACATTCTTATATCATCTGAAAAAGTTTTGACTACTTGCAGTTGTGCTTTCAGTTCTTCATCTGATAAGCTTTACAGTTTTAAAATGTCAACAAAGAGAAGATGAGAAGTCTTTACACTTTGTTGCTTTCTGGAAGCCAAATTATAGCCATGACCTTATTTGTTAAGCAGGCAACTTAATAGGTTAAGGGCATGGCAAAAAAGTAATGGTGACAGAGAGTCACCCTAGAATATCCCCCTTTAGATTTTTATCCCTGGAATAATAATTTTTCCTTAATCATGGCTTAACTGCGAAGTGGTTTGTCACTATTTCATGGTTACTGTGATGTAATTTATCAGTAGGATGTATCTTGCACATTTTTAAGCACTGTTTTATCCATGAATGTGGGATGCTGTCAGATGCTTTTTTGTACTCAAGCCATGCTATACTTAGATTCTGCCTTTTTTACAGTTCCCTACTATGACTTTATTTAACAACAAATAATCCTTTGTTCCATATGACTTTCTTTTGTTGCCCTTTTGTTCTATTGCCATAACTACCTTTTTTTCTAAATTGCTATAAACTCTGTCAGCATCAATTCCAGTATATAGTTTATATGTGGTGGAAGGCAAGTTATAGATCTATAATTTTTAGGGTAGTTTGCAGGTTCACTCTTAAGTAGGAGCATTGTTTTTCCTGTTGTTAGCCAGGATGGTGTCTGTTCCGGGTGTACATAAAAGCAGTTCTCACTCATGGCTAACTCTTCCTGCAAATATGTTAATACTTTTAATCAGAAGTTAGGTACTGCATTTGGGCCTGGGGTTTTCCAATTAAAGGCTTTTCTTAACTTTGTTTTAATCTCTCTGGCAGTTACTTCATCCCATTTCATATCTATAACATTTGAACTTCTTATTCTTTATTTTACTTCTTCAATCCATTTAGCATCTTTGTCATCTTCCACAGGATCTTCATAAATACTTCTTCAAAATGTATCTATTTCTTCTTTTTTTGGTGTTTTTTCAATTCCTTTTAACTTGCTTCCAAATTCTCTATAAAACTTTTTTGAGTCATCAATAAATTGCTTATTTTATACTTTTCCTTTATATTTATCTGTGTATCTTCTAGGTTTTTCTGCCTGTGCTGATATTTTTAGTTTATTATTTGCGATATTACATGATAAATCCTGATCTGTTATAATACTGCACATTGCTTTTATCACATCTATCTTTCTGAGTATTTTTGTTGATCTGTTTACTCTTCTATACTCTTCTAAAAGTGACTCTTCCAATCTTAATTGCTTTATAGTTTTCTCTGTTCGATACTTGTATGATAATATTTGATTTCTCCCCTTCCTTTAACTTACTACCATGTGTTTGTGTGGTAGAATTTTATCTATTATTAATTTAGCTTCACTGTAATATATCCAGTTTACTTTTGTTATATCCCATGGATCTCTATGGACAATCCTAATTACTGCATTCATTTGTTTTAACTAACTTCTAACTTTTTTGGATTTTATTGACCTTCTGCAGTCTATTTCTTTCATCCATCTTAATATGTCCATCTATTTCTATTAAATCAATCAACTCTTCTCTTAGCTTGTTTTCTTCTAAACTGAGGGCACATTTTTTTGTTCTCCATTTTCTGTGGGCATTCTATAGAAAGTTCTATAGCATCTTCCTGTGGCACATTCTCTTCAATTTCATCCTGTGTAATCTGTTGCTCTGCTATATGGGAACTCACTGGCCTATCAATCCTCAATATTGACTTTTTCAGAGTTGCCACAGTTTCTGGTTACTTCCCTTGCTGTCCAACTTCAAGTGAACATTTATACTGGTTTCCTCTGAAAGGCTCTGTAGAAGTCAGTGTGTGTATGTATCTTTAAGAAGCATTTCCAGATGTAGGCACATGCATATAATTAGTGACCACATGCAGGCAGCATTGCCATTTTGAGAGAACAGCTAGAGTGTTAACATGTATAAGTGTGGTAGTCAGCCTGTTTATAAATGTATTTAAGTTTAAGTTATAAAGCCTCATTCCTGATGCGTTTGTGTGTAATAGAGCCGCTTGAACTGTACCCACAACTTTTCATCTGTTTCATCCTGACTGGACAAGTGACATGGTGTCAGAAGTGGGATTGAGAGAGCAACTTCTTCACGCCATGAGTTGCAGAGTTGAAGGTGAAGGCAGGTTGAGCTGATTGAGGGAATAGGAGCTGAAATAAACAAAAAGGGCCAGAAACAAGCTTAAGGTAACCAGAACTTGCAGAAATTATTTATTTTGCAAAGAAAATGACATGGAGCATTTGTAAGGCACAAAATCTATTATTAATAAAACAAACAGCATAAAACACATTACTAATTAAATGAAATGTTCAAAACCTTGATATATGATCAGAGAAGCATAGGATCATAGGAAGTTACTAGGCTATTGGCCCCAAGGCCCTTACAAGCCTAGCCAAGAATTTAGCACGTTAGAATAAATTAGCACCCTATGCCACTGTCTAGCAGTGACATAGGTGGAACCCTGGGGTGTATTTTCTGTTCCCCATCCAGTTATCCAGGTTGTGCTTAAAAAGGTTTAATGAGGTACTCTGCTTTATGGGAGAGGGAGTCTATTCCACAAAAAGGGGAGTCTCTGGGACACAGTTCTGTCCTGCCAACAAGTCCTATTGATGTCACAGACCAGGTTGAGGTTTCGCTTGTGGGTTACTTGAGTGGAGCTTGATTTGCGAATATGCAGCAGTCCCATCAGGGCAGGGTCTGAGCTTGCTTTGTACGCCAGAGAGAGGTCACCACTGAGGACTCTGTAGGAGACTGAGTAGATGGACAGGGCTTTTAGCCTATCTGTAAATGTTTGAGGCCCTCAATTCTCTGGGTGAGGAATCTCTGTGGAAAAAACTAGCAGAAATATTCATATGGGGCCCAGAATTACCTCCAGTATGTATAACCAGCATGCTTAAAATATAATGAGCATATGAAAAATATAATGAGCATGATAAGAGATTAAAAAGGCATAAAAAGTGCAATAAAAGGACAAAATAAGCTTAAAGAGCAAGGTGACTGCATGTTTTTAGTAAAACACCATGTTTGGGCCCAAATTACTATAGTGACCAAAACCATTCAAAGCATAACTATACATAACAAATATTTCCAGAGTGTGTGCTTTATTACAGTGCAATTATTTCAAAGAGTTTGCTGTGTGCAAAGTACAGTTATATTGCAAAGTGCAGTCAAAGTACAGCCATTTAGAAAAGTTTCTTGTGCTGTGTGCACTTCTTTACAGAGTGCCACCATTTCAAAGTGTTTCTTACACTGTACAGAGTTATTTTGCAAGACTACAGCAATTTTGAAGAGTTTCTGTGCTGTGTACAGTTTATTTGCAAAGCGCATTCATTTCAAAGTGTTTCTTACTCTGAGCGTTTTCTGCTGTGTACAGTTTGTTCTCAAAGTACAGTCATTTTGAAGTATTTATTACACTGAAAAGGAGTGGTTTTGCAAAGTACAGTGATTTTAAAGTATTGTGCTACGATGACTTATTTGGCAAAGTGCAGTTATTTCAAAGAGTCTGTTGTGCTACTGGGCATAATTACAAATTGTGGCATAAAGTTCAGGCATATTTATGTGTGTGTATGATCACACATAATTCCAAGCACCTTCATTACTGTGTGTTGATATGGCAGAGGCATTTTGCAGACCCAGTCCACTTGTGTTTGATCATAATAAAGCAGGGAATTAGAGAGTATTTGAGCAGGAATATGATATTTTCATACAGGCAGCTTTTTCTGACAAAGATTCACGTACAAGGGCATTCATTTTGCTTAACTTAGCTGGGTCAGATGCTATTGAAAGAGAGTGTTCATTTGTGTATGCTCCAGAAGTATATGCAGCAGAGGGGAAAACCACCATATTGTGGTACCGGCTGAATCAAGGGAAGACCCTGACTGTTTGAAACGTAAATTTAGAGAGGTGTGCAACACCCAGACAAATGATACTTTAGGGAGACACTTATTTTATACAAGAGACCAAATGCCAAGTGAAACTTTTGCAGCTTATATCACTGATTTGAGAAACAAGGCTAAAATGTGCAGATTTTGGTGGTTTGAAAGATGAGTTAATAAAGGACAGGCTAGTATGTGGTGTTAATGATGCGGCAGTGAGAAAGATTTTGCTTCATGACAATGATTTAATGTTAAGCAAAGCCATAGAGATTTGTCAAATCCATGAGCTTATAGAAAGGCACACAAGTATATTTGCAAGTGATAAGAGCATGGTAGAATAGCTCAGCAAAATGGACATGCTCAATGCAGTATAAGGGTGAGTCAGCAAAACCCAAGACAAGTCTTATTGTTAACTGTCATAATTGGGGAGCCAACTATGAGTCTAAAAGAGAGACGTGATTAGCATTTGGTCAGCAATGCCACAAGTGTAAAAAATGGAACCGCTTTCAAAGGTTTTGTAAATCAAGCAAGCCTCATTCAGTTGTTAAGAAAAGTCACTCAAAAATCAGGTTGATCACATAGAAAGCTGCAACCCTACTTTCATGTAGATGGTGTGTCAGTGGTCAGTAAAAAGTTTAAGGCAGTAGATTTATTGGTAAAGAACGAAGTATTTTGTACTGTCCTGATCAATGGTAAGCCCACAGAGCTCAAAGTGGACACTGGTTCAAGGTGTAATATAATGTCAGCAGAAACATTTGCTAAAGTGAGAACTGGTGAGCAACTTAATTTGGTTTAATTCTGCAAAGCTTGTTGCTTATGGAGGTAAAGAGATTCAAACTGAAGGCTATTCAGCTGGGAACAGTTACAGCTTGCAATTTTCTGTGGTTATAAGACATGTGCTGTCATTATTAGGTCTCAGAGATAGTTTAAAAATGAAACTACTTTCTTTTACCAAAGAAGTACATCATGTAAGCACATTTCCCAGTTTCAGTTTTACTGATGCTGTTTTTTCAGAGTATTCTGATGTTTTTGACAACAAGCTAGGCAAACTTCCAATTGTGTACTCCATGAAAGTGGACCCAGAGGTCAGTCCAGTGGTCAGACCAGCAAGTAGAGTTCCAGTAGCTATGCAGGACGAAGTCAAGGACCAGTTAGACAAAAAAATTACAGCAAGATGTGATTTGTGCAGTCACAGAACCAACTGAGTCAGTGTCTTCCATGGTAGCTGCTCATAAGAAAAATTCAGATGGAATCAGAATATGCATTGACTCAAGAGACTTGAACAAGGATTAAAGAGACCTCATCATTCTATACGTACAGTCGTGGAGATTGCAACCCTCATGCCAAATGCCACAGTTTATTTCTGTCTTGGATACAAAAAGTTTATATTGGCAAGTAATGCTTGATTGCAAATCTTCACTACTGACTACATTCAGTACCTCATTTGGTAGATACAGATTCCTCAGGTTGCCTTTTGTAATAAATTCTGCCAGTGAAGTCTTTCAGTGTGAAATGGAGCAATTTTTTTCAGGCTACCCATATGCTATAATAGTTGATGATTTACTAGTTGAGGCAATGGTGAAGCAGAGCATGACAGAAACCTCAGGAAAGTTCTGGACAGAGCGAGTGAAGTTAATTTAAAGCTTAATCCTTTGAAGTGTAAATTCAGACTACCAGAAGTTACTTTTGCAGGTCATTTATTTACTAGTACAGGTGAATGACCAGATCCTTCCAAGTAAGCAGCCATTCTTGAAATGCCAGCTCCAGACAATGTCCAAGCTTTGCAGTATTTTCTTGGTATAGTTAACTGTCTGGGCAAATTTACCCATGAATTTAGTGAATTATCAGCACCTTTAAGAGAGCTGACATGCAAAAATGTTGCCTGGTCATGGTTAGAACAACACTAGAGAGCATTTGATAACCTCAAACAGCAAATTGCCAACCCTCCTACATTAAGGTACTATGATGTCCACAAATCAGTAGTTCTTTCCTGTGATGCTTCAAGGTTTGGTCTTGATGCAGTTATTGCTTAAGAGGGCAGACTTGTTGCCTATGTATCTATGAACCTTACCCAAAATTAGATAAGTATTATTAAGCTGAGAAGGAGTTTTTGGCTATTGTGTTTGCATGTTCAAAATTCCATGATTATATTTATGGCCGAGCTATCCAAATAGAAACTGACCATCAACCTCTAGTAACTATTTCAATGAAGCCTACGCATTCAACTCCCGCAAGACTAAAACGCATGATGCTCAGATTACAAAAGTACAATTTCAAAATGGTCTATACAAAAGATACACTTCTTTATCTGGATGATACCTTATCCAGATTACCCAGAAATACCATGGAACAGCTTGAAGAAGAGAATTTTGACTTTGATGTCATGGAAGTGCGTAATTTTTCTATCATGAGACTTGATGAACTGAGAGATCATACAAAGACTGATCTAGTTTTGCTCAACCACTTCATCAATGTAGGATGGCCATCAAAGCAATCCTGTGTACTGCCAGAAGTGCAACCTTACTTTCCATACAGAGATGAGATGTTGTTGGAAGATGGTAACATTTTCAAAGGTCCCAAAGTTATTGTTCCTACTTTCTTACAACATGAATACATCCAGATTTTACATCGAGGACACCTAGGTTCTGACTCTACCAAAATAAGGGCAAGAGGACTAGTATTTTGGCCTTCTCTATCAAAAGACATTGATTAAGTGCTTTCTTCTTGTTCAGTATGTAATAGTACTAAACTGCATTTGCAAAAAGAGCCACTTTATCTAAGGCAAATTCCTGAACTACCTTGGTCAACACAACAACCCACACAGCAACCCAAACCAGGGTCAAATAGTTAGAAAATACGAAGTTCCACAACCACTGCACCACTATTCACCAAAGCAACGAAGTTCACTTATGAAAACCAATTTATTGTTACAAAAACAGACTTAGCGCTTTCACCATTAACATGGCATCCTCAGAGTCATTTGAAACACTGAAAACTTGCACATTATATATCCACACACCCCACTAATTAGTCATGACATCATAATTAGTTAATTAAAATTGGTTAAAATAAAACTGAAAAAGCTTGTTTTTAACAACTATAAATGCTTGTAAACAATGTGCTTGTAGAAATAACTATTAACCCCCACACACACACACACACACACACACACACACACACACACACACACACACACGTTACACATATATTCTTGTTAAAACTGTGTAGTAAAACATTCAACATTTGACAATTTGCTTGAATGTGCTTACAATTCCTACTGAATGTAGTATAGTAATATACTTGAATTTACAACATTTACAAGATCCACATTTGGTCATTCTGGATTTGACATACCTACCATCCTTCTCCAAAATTGTTTTAACATTTTTCCTTTACTGAAAACAATCAGTGGCTTGTCACCAATCACCCTTTTTGTATCAATACTCAGTGCGTTAATCCACACAATGTGGATCTTGTAAATGTTGTAGATTCATTGCGGAAGGAGCCTACATTTGTGTACTTGGTTTTGGAAGAACTATAGCTTGTCCAGGAATTTGTAGTTGCAACACCAAGAATTTAGTTTATGTGGCTTCTTGCATGCCCTGTGATGCTTTCTATGTAGGAATGACCACACGAAAGCTCAAGGACAGGATTATGGAACATACTAGGTCAATCAAGAAAAAAGATGTGCACAATGCTTTGTTTTTGCACATCAGTCATTGTCCCAATTTTACTAAGTTTTTGTTCTTTGTAGTTGACAGAGTGCACCATGAGGCAGGGGGAGTCATAAAAAACAGGGTAGCCTTTTTAGAAACTGAATGGCAATTGCGATTAAACGCTATGAGGTACCCTGGTCTTAATGACAACATTTCCCTTAAACCTATTTTGAAACACAAGTCAGGTATTATTTAAGTGTATTACTATACTACATTCAATAGGAATTGTTAGCACATTCAAGCAAATTGTCAAATGTTGAATGTTTTACTACACAGTTTTAACAAGAATATATGTGTAACTTGTGTGTGTGTGTGTGTGGTTAATAGTTATTTCCACAAGCACATTGCTTACAAGCATTTTTAGTTGTTAAACAAGCTTTTTGAGTTTTATTTTAACCAATTTTAATTAACTAATTATGATGTCATGACTAATCAGTGGGGTGTGTGGATATATAATGTGCAAGTTTTCAGTGTTTCAAATGACTCTGAGGATGCCATGTTAATGGTGAAAGCGCTAAGTCTGTTTTTGTAACAATAAATTGGTTTTCATAAGTGAACTTCGTTGCTTTGGTGAATAGTGGTGCAGTGGTTGTGGAACTTCGTATTTTCTACCTTGGTCAACAGTAGCCACTGACATATTTGAGTGGAACAATCAACCTTACTTAGTGTTAGTAGACTCTTATTCGAACTGGTTTGAAATCAATTTGCTACCTATCCTAATGTCCAGTGCTGTTATTACTAAGATGAAATGTAATTTCTCAGTCCATGGTAGTCCACACAAAGTTATTTCTGACAATGGTACCCAGTTTACTAGTCAACTGATTCAGAGAGTTGCAAAAGAGTGAGACTTTATCCATGTTACAAGTAGTCCTGAATGCCCACAGTCAAATGGCTTTGCTGAACATGCAATACAGAGTGCAAAGCAATTACTAGAGAGATCAAAGTGTGACAATACCGGTATCTTCTTGAATTTACTTAATCTCAAAACAGTACCCAGTGAAAACTCACTTGGCTCGCCTGCTCAGAGACTTTTATCTAGGCAAACCAGAACAACCTTGCCTATCAGTTCTAGTTTGTTTGTGCCTGATGCTAAAAACCCCAGAGCAACCAAATGCCAACCTTTTAAAAAGCAGTCTTCTCAGAAGTCCAGCTGTGATAAAACAAGCAGATTTATTTGTCCATTGAAAGAAGGAAAGACAGTGAGGATGCAAACTGCAAAAGGCTTTGATCAAATTGGTCAAGTGAGAGGTATATGCCTGGAGCTGAGATCTTACTTACTGGAATCTGAGGGTATAGAATGCAGGAGAAATGGTAGGCATCTTCTTCCAGTATTAGAAATGGTATCACAGCATCATACCTGTGATACAGACTCTAGATCTCAGAGCAACTCTAACAATGTTCATACTGAAAAACATATCTCAGTATCCATTTCTGTTCATGATGATGTCTCAGATGTCCCCATAGTTGAATATTCCTTGAAGACAGTCCCTGTTGCTAGATCCAATTCTGAATTTTTTGTTACACGAACAGGTCATATTTCTAGACTTAGTGTAAAATACACAGTAACCTGGACATGATTATTTTATATATCACATAAACCGGGTGAAAGCAAAACGAGTAGCACACCAAAAGGTCCAAAAGTTATTCATTAAAACCTTTTGGTGTGATACTCGTTTTGCTTTCACCCGGTTTATGTGATTTTAGTTTGGTTTGTTTATTATTTTTCATTATTTTATATATGTCTAATTCATATGATTGCATGCCGAAAAATTTGTTCTGTATAATTGCATGTCAAAAGATCATATCTTTGTAAGTGCATGTCATTGAATACTGTCCTTTGATGTATGAGCTATTTCTCAAAGAGGAGGATGTAGATCAGAGTGTATTTATCTTTAAGAAGCATTTCCAGATGTAGGCATGTGCATATAAAAAGTGAGCATGTGCAGGAAGCAGTGCCATTTTGAGAGAACAGCCAGAATGTTAACATGTATGAGTGAGGTCGTCAATATGATCAACAAATTTTTAAGCAACTAAGAAATAGTACAAAAAAGACAATACTCTTAGATAAAAAGAACTACTACTGTAAACTACAGCAAAATCACCAAAACAACACCCAGAAATTCTGGTCTAGTATAAATAAACTCCTTAACCCAGGGCACTCTCATACACCTACTCCACTTCAGGCAGACGCAGATACCCCCCATCAAACTGCCAATGCTTTCATCTCCTTCTTTACAGAAACCGTACAAGCACTAGCAAGTCAGCTTACTCCAGACAACTCGAACCTTCCATACCCAGCACTCTACCAGCATTCTATATGCAACCTATCTCTACCACTCTCATCTACAAACTCATTCAAAAACTGAAGCCTTGTACTCCTTCTGCCGACCAGCTACCTTCTGAATACCTCCAAAAAGCAGCCAAAGTAATTTCATTTCCCATATCCATCCTCATACACAGAACCATTAAGGAAGGAATCATTCCAGACATCTGGAAAATCTCACATATTATCCCCCTTCACAAAGGTGGTAACTCAAATGATTAATCTAACTACCGGCCAATAGCTCTTTTATCTCCCTTAGCAAAAATCATGGAAAAATGTGTTCACCAACAACTTTTAAACCATTTAACTCAAAATAACATAATAGCTAAGTGCCAACATGGCTTTAGGCCATCACATAGCACCACTTCTGCCCTGTTATCCTTTCCAGATGTTTAAATAGAAATCGAAATAACAACAACCTCTCATCTGCACTCTTTATTGACCTCTCAAAAGCTTTTGACATGGTTAACCATACCCTTCTTATCAACATTCTTGAATCCTTTTCCCTTGACTCTCTGGCTATTAAATGGTTCATGTCCTACCTAACCAATAGACAACAAGCAGTTCTCTGGGAAAATAATATATCATCCCTTCTACCAGTCACCCTCGGAGTCCCTCAAGGCTCTATTCTAGGCCCACTCCTATTTTCTCTTTTTATCAATGACCTCCATGTAGCAATCCCACAAGCAACCTGCATTCAATATGCAGATGATTCAACATTAATATGCTCAGCAAGCTCCCCATCTGAACTACATTCTCTGACTCAGAATGTATTTAACACAGTTGAAACATGGTTCACAAAACGTTGCCTCCTTCTCAATGCTAAAAAAACCAAGCTCCTTCTCTTTACACCCACTAGTAAGTCCTCCCCTATAGATTTCTCTATCATTTCAAATAATCGCACAACCATATACCCTGACTCTACCACCAAGCTGTTAGGTATTACTATTGACAATAACCTTACGTTTGATATCCACATAAATAATACCATAAAAACTGTCAACAGAAAAATAGGCTCCTTATACCGAATCAAAACCTTCCTAACACCAATAGCAAGAACCAAGATTGCACACTCCCATTTAATTTCAACTCTTCTATATGCATGTCCCATATACACTAACCTCAAAAAAAATAACCTTGTCAAACTAGCTCATGCCTACAACAACATCGCCAGATTTGCCACTGGCAATCCTTTTAGAACTCACCACTGTTTAAATCTAATGCAGCTAGGCTGGCTTGAATTTCAAAACCATCTGAAAATCTTCCAACTAACCATTGCCCATAAGATATTTTATCAACCTAACAGCACTCCTATACTTTCTAATCTCATAATCCCCTATAAAAATCTAAACTCCCTACACTCTTCAAGCAAACTTTTAGCTAGCATAACCAAGACTAACAACACAGCTGGTGATTCCCTGTTTTCCAACACAGTGGGAAAAAACTGGAACCTACTCCCCAACAAACTAACCTCACTTTCTTCCTTGCCTCTCTTTAAACAAAACCTAAAAAGACACCTTAAAGCAACCTGGTTATGCCCCTGCAGTAACCCTGACTAACCTTCTGGCTTTTGCTAATATTATTTCCACCTCCTACTATGTATTCCCAACTCTAATGCATACTTCTGATGCAGAACAGGAACTGGTGAACACAATAGAACACACTGGTGGAATCTATCCTGTCGATTATCACAAAACATTCTTATTTTCAGTTTTTTATCATACCCTTTGTTGCTTTTATATCGTGTAAATAATTTAACACACACATTTGTCACTTTTATATTAGTGTAAATACCTTCTTTCATCTCCATTTTGTATTCACTGTTTCTTGTATTTTTTATTGAACTACTTTCATTTACTATGTATCATCTATAATTTGTATCTTTTGCATTGTATTTCAAATTTCTAATTAAATTTTTACTACTGGAGCTTTTCTCCCCGGGCCTCTACTGAAAATGGAAATATATCTAGTTAGACTAGCCCGGTTAACAAATGTAAAATAAAATAAAATAAAATAAATTTATTTTATTTATTTTACATTTGTTGACCGGGCTAGTCTAGCTGAATACATGTCCATTTTCAGTAGAGGCCCCGGGAGAAAAGCTCCACAAGAACAGAGGTAGTTAAACAGAAACATCCGAAGATAGAGTAAAAAATTATTACATTAAAAGAGAAATCAGACACAGATGTTATAGAATTGGTTAAAAGAAGTACAGTACTTAGGAGGAACTGACATTAGATTAGTCTAATATGGCTACAACATGAAACCTAGGTTTGTGGGTTAGGTAGGGACTTTAGTGGGCCAGGAGAGTTTTTCTATTAGTCAGGATTAGAGCAAGGGCATAGCCATTGGGACTTTAGTAGGTCTTTGAGGTGTTTTTTGAATTGGTGTAGAGAGGTCATGTGTCTTAGGTTATTTGGCAGGGCATTCCAGGATTTGCCAATGGAATTGGCATAGAGTGCTTCGCCTCCCAAGTTGTTAGACTTAATGGTTTGAACTAGTAGGCTTTTAGACGACCTAAGGGATGTAAGGTTGGAGTAAGGGGTAAGTATTTTGCTCAGTGAGGGAGTTTTTTCTGGATGGTTGATTATTTTAAATGCCTCAGTGAGTTGGTTGAGTTTGAGAGCGTTGGAGAGTTCTAACCATTCCAAGGTCCTTAGATTTTGGCAGTGATGGGTCCGATAGGGCATCCCTGTTATAAATCTGGCTATGTGATTATAGGTAGTAGACAGTTTGTTGAGTTCCTTCTTGTTGAGGAAGGAGAATACAGGGGAGGCATATAGGAGTGTGGAAAGAAGGTGGGTCCTAGCAATAGTTAGTTTGGTGTGCGGAGTTAAGAAAGTTTTTATTCTATACAAAGACCCGAGTTTTTTGTTTACAGACTTAATGGTCAGACTGACATGTGTATCAAATTTAAGTTTGTTATCTATGGTCACCCTAGAAGTTTGGTGTGGAGACGGGTTCGATTATGATTCCATTGTTGGAAGACACGAAGGTTGGGGTGTTAGTATTAGGTGATTCTTTTCCTTGGGGGGTATTTAGTGTGGGGAAAAATAGAAGTAATTTAGTTTTGGTTGGATTTAGTAGAAGCTTTAGTTCTGAGAACCATTTTCAACTAAGGAGAAGCAGTTTTGGGTTGCAACTTGGAGTTTGGCGAGAGAAACGTCCGAGCATATCAGGGTGGAGTCATCTGCGTATTGAGTGCAGGTGGCTTTGGGAATGATCGTGTGTAAACTGTTTATAAATAGGGAAAAGAGAAGGGGACCGAGAATAGATCCTTGGGGAACACCGATATTAGTGGGGAGTAGGTCTGATAGCCTGTTTTGCCACTGAACTGCCTGCTTTCTACAAGATAGGTAGTCGTTAAACCAACTTATTGTTGATTTGCTAAGATGAAAGGTTTGCAGTGTTTGTATTAGTTGTTGGTGGTTCACCATGTCGAAGGCTTTTGATAGATCCAGAAAGAGCGCAGAGGAAATAAGTTTATTATTGCAGTTTTGGTTGATTGAATCAACAAAGGAGAGAAGAGCAGAGGTTCTGCTGTGATGGGGGTGGAATCCGTGCTGGGTGTTAGACAGGAGGTTATTTTGAGAAAGATGGGTAATGAGTTGTTTATGAACACAGCGTTCCATAATCTTGGCTAGAGGAGACAGTATAGCTATTGGCCTGTAGTTAGATGTGTCAGTGGAGGATCCGCCTTTATGGAGAGGGATGATATAAGAGATTTTCCAGATTGAGGGGATAGAAGCTTCAGAAATAGATCGGTTGATCAAGATTGAAACAGGGTAGGCAATGGCGTCAGATGCTATTTGTAGGTAATTGGCTGGGAGTAGGTCAGCCGCTAAGGTAGTTGGTTTGAGTTTTTTCAAGAGGGTTCGAATATAGGAGGTAGGTGTGGGTTGTAAGTTAAGGGAGGACTGAGAAGGGTCTTTAGTTAAGGTTGTGGTTGAGGGAGTAGTGGTAAGCTTTTTGGCGAGAGACTGGATGGTCTCCGTAAAAAATGAATTGAAAGTGTTAGCTATTTCTCCTGGATCTTTGCCCATGAGTTCTTCAGGGGTGGGGGTGGTCGATTTTCCCGGACGAAGGAGATGATTGAAACCAGCCCAGAATTTTTTGGGACTATGCTGGTGTTTGTCTTGGAGGTGACAAAAATATTGTTTTTTGTCAGTCAAGATGGCTACTTTGGTTGAGTTTCTAAGCTGAAGAAACTTGATCCAGTCTAGGGGGGTTTTGGTAGCTCTTCATTTATTCCAGGCCTGATCACGGAGTTTAATTTTGGATTTAGTATCTTTTGTTAGCCAAGGTGCAATACGTTCCTTGGTCCTGGTCAGTCTTTTAGGAGTGTGAGCGTCAAGTATCTTAAGGAAAGTGTCATTAAAATAAGACACGCTGTCATCTAAGGGGAGCGTTTTTAGGGAGGACCAGTTACATGCTTTGAGGTCAGCAAGAAAGTGTTCTGGGACAAAATTCTTACTGTTCCTAACCAGCCTGGTTTGGGGATGGTTTGATGTTGGACATTTGTGTTTTAAGATAAAGGTAATAAGGTGGTCACTAAGGTCGTTGGGAATAGTCCCTGCAATATAGTTATTTGGGGCTTTGTTAGTAAGGATCCAGTCAATGATGCTCTCCTTTTGTTGAGCATTCCCAATTCTAGTGGTAGATAGAATGTTTTGAGAGAAGCCATGTAAGTTAATGGGGAGAGGATTTGAGTGATTAGAGTAGAGGGACCAATCGATATTAACGTCTCCTAGTATTATGGTTTCTTGGGGATAGGTTGTAGCTAACCAATTAAGAATTTGTTCAAGGTTTTCAACATTATTTCCTGGTGGTATATAGACTACTATGAGATTAATACTTTTTTGTTTGTTGAGGGATAGCTTTAGGGCAATCAGTTCAAGGTTAGAGATTTTTGGGGGTTGGAGGGGGTTCATTGTGATGCTCAACGTGTTCTTGAACATGACGGCTGTTCCCCCACCCTTTCTAGTTAAACGATCAGTTCTGAGAATGTTATACCCGGGTGGGATGATTTCTTCATCCTTAGTGCTAGGTTTTAGCCATGTTTCCTTTAGACACATAATTTCTGGGGAGTGAGTTGCAAGCATGGCATGTAAGTTGTGGACCTTATTATTGATACTTCTTAGATTGAGGTGAAAGATAAGGAGGGAGCCCACTGAGGTTCTAGCTGATTTCAAGATGTTGAGGCCTGGGTCAGAATTAGGGCCTGGGTTGGGGTGAATGTCGCCATCTTTTGTGATGGATTTTTTCAAGTAGTCAAATATTTTTTGGAGTTTAATTAGTAGTTTGAGAGTGTCCTTAGTTCTAGGTGCTTTAGGGTGGCGGAGGGTAGGATGGGGTGTTTTGAAAAACAGGTTATTAATGGGGTAGTGAGAGGGGTGGATGAGATTAGAGGGATTTTGGGAATGTAGAAAGGTGTGCCCGTTTGGGAGGTAGGCTCCTACTAGGGGTAGAGTTTCGTAACTTGTTAGAAGATAAGAAATAATAAGAAGTAATGATATGAAGGGGAGGATAGTAAAAGAGTGTCTATCCATGGTGAGAGGAGAGGTTAGTGAGTGTGAAATGTTGATAGAAAACCTTAGAAAAATTGGGTATATAAAAAAAGCTGAAGGGGGGAAAAATGGAGGGAAGATGAATAGAGGTTGGTAGGTAGGCGGACCAAGGGAGTAGCCTTAGTAGTATAGGCAGTACAAGGAAATGGGAGGGAAAGGAGTCAGAGTGAGGGACAGTTGTGGTTGGTTAGTGGTAAGGGGGATGGGCTAAGTGACCCAATAAATGTAGAGATAGTGGGGGCGGATGGGAATAGGGGGCAGCGTGGGAGCGAGCGAGCGAGGGCTAAGCGAGCGGGGACTACACCACCCAGGTTTTCCTGGGTCCTAAAGGAACCTGCAAACAATGTAAGCTTGCTTGTTATGCTTTTAGATTAATGTCCGCTAGTAAAACTAGTAGGATAAATAGCTGCTGTTATATTCTTGAATAGTACAATTTCTGCAGCAATCGCTAGTTAGAAAGTACACTTTTAGGTTAGAAAGGTCCTTTACCCTGGGTTTTTGAGTACTCGTTTGACTAATTGCAATGGTCTTGGGAGGAGGCTGGTCTGTGCGTTCGCACTGGGGGTCCTTGAAGGTCAGCGTCGGGGAGTTAAGATCCACGCAGTGGGCATCAAGTATGGGGAGTTATCTAAAGAGAAATATAAGTGAGAGAGATGGAAGGCTTATCATCAAACTGCATGTTGGTTCTAGCAAAGTATGATTAAAACATTACATTGACATGGCAATACCAGACATGGCAATACCAGTGAGTAACAGCAAAGGGACATAGTACACTTAACACACTAAACATTAGCAGTTAGCAGTTACAGCCCTATGTGAGTCCAGCAAACAGTTTCGTTAATAGTGATAATGCAGGTTATTCATAGGCAAATATAGCGACTCAAACAAACAGACTGTTTAGAAGTGGGCAGCAGTTAAGTACATATGAATAAGAGGTTTAAAGCACTTGATTAAGCAACGCTCCACTAAATCTTAATATAAGAGTCAGTAATTTAAAAATGAAAGAGCCCAGTACTCTTTTTATGCAATATAGTACAATCTTTCATACATTTGATAATTACATGAGATTAGCATCTAAGGCGACGCTAGATGACACCACGATGGATGAGGCCCTTCAGCGTGAGTGCGCACAGTAAATAACAGCACTTGCATATGTCAGTATTAAACGCTACTATGCTGTTGAATCAACAGTTTAAAGCGATAGATGCAATGTAAGACAAACCACGCACTGGGCTAGTTTTCTATATATCATACAGTAATAGTAAAGGTTACAATACAGGACATAATGTCCGCTAGTAAAACTAGTAGGATAAATAGCTGCTGTTATATTCTTGAATAGTACAATTTCTGCAGCAATCGCTAGTTAGAAAGTACACTTTTAGGTTAGAAAGGTCCTTTACCCTGAGTACTCGTTTGACTAATTGCAATGGTCTTGGGAGGAGGCTGGTCTGTGCGTTCGCACTGGGGTCCTTGAAGGTCAGCGTCGGGGAGTTAAGATCCACGCGGTGGGCATCAAGTATGAGGGGTTATCCTAACATTCATAACCAAACAGGAGGGCCGGTCAGGACCTGTGCTAATCCATTGAGGAGTTAACAGTGTTTAAATAAAAAAAATGTTTATAAGTTTATTCAAGTTTAAGTTACAAAACCTCATTTCTGATGTGCTTCTGTGTAATAAAGCTGCTTGAACTGAACCCACAACTGTTCATCTGTTTTGTCCTGACCAGACGAGCGACAGGCTCCAAAATATCTTCATATGGCAAATGACCTGTTGCTTCCAGTTCCACTGGTTTCTCCTTAATTTGGATGTCCATTGCTCTATCCTGCTGTGGTGTTTTCTGAGTTAGACCTTCTACACCAAATCCTTTACCTCGCAGGCATAAATAATCTTCTACTTTACTAATTTTCTTTTCTACACTCTCTCTTGGTGATATTATTTTTTATTGTGAAATGTTCCATATCTGGATGACTTTGCCTGTATTAATCTTTGAATATTTTTTTTGCATTGATTAATTTGGCTTTCAACGTTGCATAAATATTGCACCATATCAAATCTCTCTTTCTTTCCCATGTCCATATTTCTTTTTTATACTTTTCAAAAATCTCTAGGTTTTGTTGTTTATATTTTCCCGCTTCTTCAGATTCTTTTTTTTCCAAACAGACCAAAGTTGACTGGCCTATATAATGTTTTCCACATATATGTGGTATTAATGAACACTAATTTTTATTTGAAGCTTCGGACAGATTTTTATTATGGAAGTATTCTTCTTTCCTCTAATTTCTCTTTAATCTTCTTGTATATTGTTTATCTGGAAATTTTGGGTGTTTTTGCATAATAGTAACAATACATAAATTCTTTATTATCCTCAATAGTCCACTCTGTTGTCTTTATGTCTCATCTTTGGCCTATCAGTTTTTGTGTTTTTTGTTGCCTGCTACTTCCTTCTACAACAGGAGGGGGCCATCCTACTCCTGGGCCTGGGCCATGTTTCCATATTTTGAGGGTTCTACACTGTCATTTTTTTCAAGTCTTGGCACCAGTGAGCCTACCAGGATTATGCACCCAGCTATCTTTTTTAATTTTTGACCTACTTCTGTCCATGATATTCTGTATGTATGCAAATATGATTTTTAGTCTGTAAAACTATTGATATGTATGTGTTTGCATTTCTGCTCTCTAACATTCTTGTATAACTGATTTTGACCATATTTTTGACTCAGATGTTTGATTGTCTGTAAACTGTGTTTTTTTTTGGAGCTTTTCTCCTCGGGTTTCCACTGAAAATGGGCCACAAGCCCAACTGGACCAACCCGGTTAACAAATGTCAGTAAATAAATAAATTACTATGTAGAGGACTAGTGACAGGTAAGCTTTGGGTTATGTCTGGTGGGGACAGGGGGGTGATGTTCTGTCTACTAGCAGGTTGGTGATGTCCTCAGGGTCATTATGAGTGGTACTGTCCACTATTAGATCGATACAAATCTGGGCCTTCCCTTTTAGATTTCTGATGTAGCTAAACAATGCCTTGTGATTATCCTTAGCTAAGGATGCTATTATAGCTTTGTAATTGGCTTTAGAGGACTTTGCAAGATATACAATTTGCTTGTTCAAGCTGTTGGGGGTGTCCTTCCACTGCTGAGTTAGTTCCCTCTTGTTCTTAGACATTAGTTTTTCTTCTTATTGTGTAACCAATTTATGCTTGATTTCTATCAGGGTGGATTGTTTTTGTGAGGACCTTGTTTTGATCCATTCAGTACAGCTGAGTCTTTACATTTGTATAGGTGTTTATACAGGGTGTTTGTATATATCTCTGTATAGGAGTCATTATTGACAATGGTATCGGAGGATTTGAAATGGATTATGCCATTGCTTAGGAAGCTTTGGAAACAATTTTCACCCATTTTACTCTTGGTGGGGGGAGGGGTCAGGTATGATCATTAATTCTAATGAGACTGATTTATTATCAGACCTTACCAGGGAGGGCAACACATAGAGGGTAGTGCAGAGATCCCCTATGTTGGTGAGTACTAGGTCTAGGACATTCAAGCCTCTTATGGGGGTGCAGACTATCTGTTCCAGAGCATTTGTATTAACAACGTCCAGGAACCTTAGGGCAAGAGTATTTGAGCTCATATATGGCTTTCAATTGATGGAAGGATAGTTGAAATCACCCATGACTAAGGTGTTTGGCTGTATAGTGAGTGACTCAAGTAGGTCCAGGTAGCCATGGCTCATAGTGGGGGACCTTTAGCTAATAATAATATGGAAGGGGGCTTTACTTACAGTTAGTTGGACTTGGAGTATATCTAGGGAGTCATATTGTTTGATTAGTCTTGAGGTCTATTTTTCTTTAATGAAGATGGATGCACCTCCACCTTTGATTCTTTTATGCTCATTTTGAGGTCTGAATGTGTGGAAGGCATTGTAGCGTTACATGGCTGGGGTGCTCTCTGTTGCCTTGAATCATGTCTCTGTGACTGCACAGACATCGGCATCTTCCAAGATAAGGAGTGATTCCACTAAGTGCAATTTCTGATTTAGACTGCTAGCATTATGAAAGAAAGAAGGACATCATCTAAGTAAAGGAGAACTTACTGAATATTTAAATCAAGTGCCAATAATTGTAGATATATAGAGATATGTTCCAAATGTAGGAAAGCCTCATGTTTAGTCAGTTTGTTGTTAAGACTTATGGCATTGAGCATAGCTACTGTGATGTGAGCCTGTTTTGGATTTGATACTTCAGTTATGCTGGTATGTCCATTAACTGGACTCTGCCAAGTAAGGCACTATGGGGTTAACAAAGGCTTTAGCCAGTATGCAGAAGCCTTGGGACAAGAGGTGCAGGCCATCTTTTGCAAAGCAAGTAGGATTGCCATGTATATCATCCGATGATGGCAAATATCAGATTCCCCTGAACTGACACAATTACTTTGCCAATTGTTGACGCCAGTTCTATTTTCTTTGTATATATGCATCATTCTTGAAGAAGGAAGAATTCTGCTCAGGAACACAGTCTTGCCTGCACTTGTGACATGCATGGAGAGCTCTGACTTCTCTCTGCATATCCCCCAGGGTTTTGCATTCCAAGGCATTCAACTCTATGTGGACCACTGCCAGTATCAGCATATTTTTTAGGTGAAAGGATCTTAAGAGCCCTTGAGCTTCATAGGTTCATAGGTTCATACTAGGCTATCTGCCCTGGGGCAATTATAAGCCTAGTCCGATTCTGTATGGCTTACGCCACCCCTTGATTTGAGTATACTATGCCCTTTTTAAGGTTTAGTTTACTGTGCCTCTGTCTAATAGTGACACGGGAGTAATCCCTGGTACAAACCTACGATCCCCCATCCACTTATCGAGATTCTTCTTGAAGAGATTCAGTGAGGTGCTCTGCCTCACATGAACTGGAATTCTATTCCAGAGTGAAGGGAGCCTCTGGTTTATGAACCTGTCCCTCCAGCAAGTTCTATTTATTTCTGTGCTGAGGTTCAAGTCCCTCGAGCGTGTGGCTCTAAGGATTTAGATTTACTGAGGTGGAGCATGTCCATTAATTCTGGATTTGACATAGCTTTGTATGTCAGGCATAGATCGCCGCGAAGTAGGCGGTATGCAACTGAGTAGAGCTGGAGTTTTTTTAACTGAGCAGCATATGGAATCTGTTTGAGACCCTTGATCTTCTTGGTGAGATACTTTTGGGGTCTTTCTAATTGCTGCAGGTGTCGGGTAGGGTACATCCCAAAAGGGGCACTGTATTCTATGATGGGCCTGATGAGGGATGAATAAAGGGGCACGATTAGCTCTCTTGATCTAGATGTGAAACCCTTCGTGATGAGGTGGGCTATGTAGAAGGTCTTTCTAACCACTTTGGCAATGTGGTTTTCAAAGGAGAGATTGCTATCAATTTGGGTCCCCAGGTCCCTAATAACTTTCTCTGCACTTAATGTGTTTCCGCCTATGTGGTAATTTGTGGGCACATTGTTTTTGCCAAAGGGTATGACTATACATTTTTTGGCATTTAGCTTTAATCCGTGGCACTGGCACCAGTTATCTGTCTCTGTGAGACCTTTTTGAAGGATGTTTGTGTCAGCTGGAGAGTTGATTATGGCGCCCAGTTTGCAGTCGTCTGCAAACTTGGCAAGCCATAGTCCTCCCACGTTTGCCTGTACCTCAGAAAAGTATATAGCGAACAAGAGTGGTCCCAGGACAGAACCCTGTGGGACACCACTTGTGACCGGTTTCGAGTCTGACATGGCTCCAGCAACTCTCACTCTGTGGGTTCTGTCTTTGAGCCAGTTTGCAACCCATCTTGTGACATAGGGGTTTATATTTAAGCTGGATAGCTTATCTATGATGCCCGAGTGGGGTATTGTGTCAAATGCCTTTGCAAGGTCCAGATAGGCTGTGTGGACTACCTTCCTTTCATCTATGGCTTTGGTGACTGTTTCAAAGAAGTCAACCAGGTTCAGAAGGCAGGATCTGCCCTTGACAAAGCCGAACTGGGTAGGATCTAGTGTCTGTAGGCCCCCAATGTCTTTGTTTATGAGCTCCATGATGATCCTCTCCATAGCCTTGCAGACTAAGCTAGTCAGGCTTATGGGGCGATAGTTTCCAGGGTCCGTAGAGGCTCCACCTTTGTGGAGTGGGACCACTATTGCTGTACACCATTCTGTGGGCACATATCCTGTAGTGAGGCTGAGATTGTATAGCTGTTTTATTTGAGGGATTAGTTCCTCTTGTAGTTCATGTAGTATGCAACCTGGGATGCCATCTGGTCCCATGGAAGCAGTGTTTTTTGCTTTGGTGAGGGGAGCCTTCACCTGAGCATCTGAGATGTTTGGGAGGCAGCCCTCTGCCGGGATAGATACTTGCTCTTTTGGGGGGAGGGGGGGAGTTTGCACTGAACCTGTCTGCCAGGATATTGGCGATGTCTGTGGGTTCAGTGTATTTTTTGTCGTTTAGAATCAACTCAGAACAAGTCTGGGAGTTGCATCCCAGGTTTCTAACATAACTGAAAAAAGCCTTATGATGGTCTTTGGTGTCCTGTGCAATTTTTCTCTCGAAGCTGGCCTTGGAGGATTTTATGAGGGATCGTAATTTTTTGCTAGTACTGATCAGAGATGCCTTCCTATTAGGGATTTTGCTCTATCATGTAGTAGCTTCCTCCTTCTGTTGTACAGTTTATTTATGGCAGGGGTCCACCAGACTGGACGCCTGCCTTTGGATGATTGGGTCTTGGTTTTGTTTGGGATAGCATGATCCATGCATTCCTGGAGATGTCCGTAGAATGCATTTATATAGGATTCTGCAGTTTGGGCTGTAGTTTCCACTGGCCCTGGGGCCTTGAAGGATTCCACTTCAGTTTTGAGAAGTGAGAAGTTCGCTTTTGAGAAGTTTTTCACTGTGGTTTTCTGGGCTGGGGGTGGGGTTGGGATGTGGACATCCAGTGAAATTAATTTATGGTCTGATCTTACCAATGAGGGATATACTTCTGGTGTGGAGCATAGAGTCCCCATGTTGGTAATGATCAGGTCTAGTATGTTGTCCCCTCTTGTGGGAGTGGTCCTCTATTGTTCCATCTTAAATTCAGTTTCCCTGTTACTCTAGCATGTCCAAAGGTCAGTCAATGGTTTCCTCTCCAGTCCAGCTGGTGAATCTGGGAAGTTGTTCCATAGCATTTGAGTTTATAATTTCCAGGAATCTTTGGGCTAAGGTGCTGGGGCTTCAGTAGTGCTCCCAGTCAATGTTTGGGTAGTTGAAGTCGCCCAATATAATGGTGTTCGGAGAGATCTTCATGTTCTCCAATGTTTTCAGGAAAGCCGAATGGGATTCCTGACTTTGAGAGAGTGGTCTGTAGGATGCTATAAACTGAAAAGCAGTCTTGCCCACTGTTAGTTGCACATGGATGGTCTCCGATACTGTGCAATGCCACTAACCTGGAGGTGTGGATATCCTTGATAAATATGGAAACTCCCCCTCCTTTTGTGGTTCGGTCCGGGTTTTGGGGCCGAAAAGCATGATACGAGGTATAGCCTGGTAGTGCTGGGGTGCTCTCTGGATCCTTGAACCAGGTTTCTGTCACTGCACAGATATCGATGTTCTCCATACTGAGGAGAGCTTCGAGTGCGTGCATCTTGAGGTTAAGACTTCTGGTGTTTAGCAGCATTACCCTTAGTTTCTTGTTCCTTTGCTGTCTATGGGGGTGGGTTTGACTTTTGAGCCTTGACTAAAAAAGGCACTATGGGGGTGGCAAGAGCCTTTGCCAATATCCGAAAGCCCAGTGGTGACAGGTGCAAGCCGTCCCTAGTGAAGCAATGTGGCTTGTCGAGCATGTCATCCCAGGCTGACAGACACTGGATCCCCTTTGAATGACACCAAAATTTTAGCCAATTGTTAAAATCGATCATTTTGTCTTTGTACTGTGGCATCATTCTAGGTGAGGGTAAGATGCTGCTCAAGGTCAGGGTCATACCAGCCTGAGCTACATGATCAGAGAGCTCCTCTATGTCTCTTTTCATGTAGTCCAGGGAGGTACGTCTCATGTCATTCACACCAGCATGTACAATGACTGAGTCATATTTGTATTTGCTTTGGATTGAACTGAGTGCTTGCGTTATGTGTCAGATCCTAGCACCCGACAGGTAGCTCACCGTGACCTTCTCTTTATTCAGCCTGGTGAGCGGGACGTCAGTGTGTCTGACAATAGAGTCACCTATAACAAGAGTATCAGGTGTGTTATTCAGCCTTAAGGGCTGTGGCTGCTTGGCACACTGACTTTGTGGGTTATGTGTTGTATGTGTTTTGTTTTGAGGTAGTGTTTACTTGGATGTCTGCTTTGGAGGTCTCTGTTGCTTAGGTAGATTTTTATTTAGAGCCTCCGAGTATGTTTTTGTGTATTTATGTGTTTGGTTCGCTGATGTGGTGGGACTATGTGATACTGTAATTGTGTTGTGTGAGGTTACCTTCTCCTCCTGACTGGTTACACCAGTTTTGAGATGAGAGAGCTCAGCCTCCAGTGTGGCTAAATAGTTGCATCTCTCACATATATTTGAACCTGTTTGGAGGAGGAGAGGGTTGTCCGTGTACATGAGACAGTTGTAACATTGCCTCAAAATTCCCAGATTCACCAGCTGGACTGGAGAGGAAACCATTGACTGACCTTTGGACATGCTAGAGTAACAGGGAAACTGAATTTAAGACGGACCAATAGAGGACAGGGTAATCGTAGAGAGTATAAGAGTAAGTAGTGCTTATGGTTTAATAGTGCTAACTTGTAGGATTACTTAATTGGACCAGTGAAGGGCCTTAGAATGAGAATATGGTGTTTAAATTGAGAGATAGAGCAGTTCTAAGGGAAAAAGTGAAGAGCAGACTTTGTGGAACCAGGAATAGTTTAAACCCAATTAGGCGGCACTGACCATTGTTGCGCTATGCTCAAAAACGCGCAAAACCACGCAAAAGAGGGTTTTAAGAGAGGAAGATGAAGGAGTTTTGGAATTGACCCAAAATGGCCTATAAAACTACAGTTTCAAGTCAGTAACCACTCCCACAGGTGCAGGCAGGCTGATCAATGTTTTTCACTGCCACTGATCAACAGAGAGACTTTCCGTTAGCCCAAGCAAAAAATGGCCTCACAGAAACTTACAAACAGTTCAATAACAGCAAGCCTGTAACTAAACTTTTTTAAATCTCAGAAAAGTGGGGAAAAAAGCAAGATTTTTTTTAGGTTTTTTTTTGTTTTTTCAGAGATAGCAGAGGTTAACAAGTATCAACAAGTTATAACAGTGCAGTAAATGTCCCCACACAAGAGTGCTAGGCCAAATACAGATGTTTTGAGAAAAAAACAATTTTAAAAATAAGTGCAAACAGGAAATTCAGTACACAGCTCTAGGTTGTGCTCTAAATACAGTTACTAATGCAGAAATCAAATTTAACAAGCCAGAAAATGCTCAAAATAGGCGGCTATGCAGAAAAACTTAGCAAATAAACAGAGGAAAAATACTTAAAGTCTCAAAAGTGGCTCCTTGGTATCAGAGATCCTGGCATTTGAAAGGCAACTCACTGTTACCCTGTCTATACAGCCTAGTAAGACAAAAATCAATGCGGTGGATTAAAGAGTCACTGTCACTAAAACATTTATTTTTTCAGAGCAGTCTGGATTTGAGATAATTTAACTTTTGTTGACTGTTTGTTGAAAGTGTACCTGAAGGTTATGAGGTGCTTGATTTTTGTTGATATCTAGTCTTCGTGGGTTTTAGCAGGCTTTGGCAGTTATTTTTGACATCCTGAGCATAAGACATTTTAGTGTAGGTCAAGTATAGACTATGGCAGTTGTGAATGTTGCTCACATGGTCATTTTTTTGTAAGAGTGAGGCCTCCATATTTGTTAAATGTCTGTAAATCTCACAAACAGGATTTCTTTTAACTAAGAGTTTATAATCTGTGAACATAATGAAGCTTCTACACTGTCTAAGGATAAAAAGGGCTATGAGGCTGGCAACATAAAGTAAACAAGCAGGCTGGCCTTTCTGCTTGATCCAGAAAATCTGAGATTTAATTATGATTACCCGAGTACTGTATGTAGTTAATGAGACATTAGATGGCTTTTACTGTCGAGAAGTGTAACTATGCAGATTTTCTTACAGAGGCTTTACATAGAATTATTATATATGAACTAAATAATATAAATTAGGTTTGGTAGGTAGGGGAATGTTGCAGATTTAAAAAGTCAGATAGAAAAAAATAGTTACATGTAGGTATTGGACTGTGCACTAAACAGACGAGAAAATATGAGAAGAAGATAACTTAAGCTACAGCAGTCTAAGGAGAGGAATTTCCAATCTGATCGTCTAGCGCTCACTTATTAGTATATGTAGATGAGATTAAATGGAAGGAGCTTCCAATGACAATTTGTAATAAGGGCAGGAAAGGCGCTACTAAATATAAATACACAACACTTGTTGATTGGGTGGCACCCAGTATTCAAGAGCTATGGAAAATAATGGAAAATTAAAAGTATTTAAATAATAAAAACAAAGTGACTTTATAAAATTATAGTTTTGTGCAGAACGACAACAAACAATGAGTGAGGGAAAGGAGGGACCTTTATTGTCAAATTAACATAAGGGACAGACAATAAGTGTTTATCATTAAATGATTTTTGTGAGGAAAAGAAAGCAAAAGACTGTTATGTTTAGCACATAAGCTAACAGTTAACAGTGCCAAGCATAACACTTTCTTTTAATTAAACTCTTCAGTTGGCTGGCCACAGCCCACCCACCCCCACCCCCCAGAACTGGGGGTTCTGGGCATACCTCTCAACTGTACAGATTTTCGCAGAATGTCCAGATTTTTGACTCATATTTATCGTCTGTTTCTCATAAAATTGTGCTTTTCTTGAAAATCATTGGGAAATCATTGAGGACTGAAGTCAGAAAATAATGGCACATATTGGAGTTTTAGACTTCATATCCTTCAGAAAATTCATGCTAATGAATAACCTGTTATTCTATCAACTTTCTAAATTTGTTAGAGCAATATTTAAAAATGAGATTAATAGGGCATATATGAAAATAGACATGATGTTACTCGATACCATATATCAAGGCTCATTGAAACCTGATGAATTTGAGTACCTTAGGGTGGAGACATCAATCATCCCAATAATTTTTGTGATCCCCAAGATACATAAAAATCAGAGTAACCCCCCTTTTAGACCAATTGTGGCAGTAAAGGGCTCTAAGACAGAATCATATGTTCATAGGTAGGTTCATAGGTAGGTACTAGGCTATTGGACCTAGGGCCTATATAAGCCTAGCCAAAAATGTACCCTGGCTTTCGCCATCCAAGAAAATTATTTTCCTGTGCTCCTGTCAAGCAGAGCCACAGAAGTGATCCCTGGGGTGAATTTCCAATTTCCCATCCAATCATCAAGATTTTTCTTGAAGAGTGCTAATGAGGAGCTGTATTTGACATAGATAGGTAGTCTGTTCCAGAGTATGGGAAGTCTCTGGGACAGGAATCTATCCCTCCAGCATGTTCTGTTTATTGTGGTGACAAGGTTTAGGTCCCTAGAGCGTGTAGAGATCGCCTCTGAGTAGGCAATATATGATGGAGTAAAGCTGGAGTTTTTTGAGATGGTCTGTGTAGGGCATCTGTTTGAGGCCAATAATCCTCTTTGTGAGGTATTTCTATGGACTTTCCAGTTGTTGTAGATGTCTTGTGAGGTACATACCAAAAGGGGCGTTGTACTCTGCAATGGGTCTAATAAGTGATGAGGATACCTCACAACTGTCCCTGATTTTCAGGGACATCCCTGATTTTGACTGAAATTTTAGCTCTGTCCCTTTTAATCCCACCTAAAAGTGGTGAATTTGGAGAAAAGGTGATGAATTACACTTAATAAATAATGACAATAATTAGAGTTACAGACTTCTTTTACTTTAGAAAAAAATGCATATTCACTCATGTTCTGTTATTTTGTCAATGCTTTAAGTTAATAATACTAATATATGAAAAGTGTCCCTGATTATTTCTGTATTTGTCCCTTTTTGGTCGAGAGCTATGGTGATGAGTAGAAGGGAACAATTACCTCTTTTTTTTCTGGATGAGAAGCCTTTTGTAATGAGGTGAGCCACGTAGAAGGATTTCTAGAAGGACCACTGTGGCGATGTGATTATCAAAGGAGAGACTACTGTCCACCTGTGTCCCAGGGTGTCTTATCACATTTTCGGCATTAAGCAGACTACCAGCTATGTGATAGTTCATGGGTACAGAGTTTTTACCAAAGGGGATGACAATGCACTTTCTGGCATTGAGCTTCAGGCCATGGCTTTGACACCAGGCATCTGTCTCAGCGAGGCCCTTTTGTAGTATGTCCACATCATTAGGAGTTTCGATTATGGCTCCTAGTTTGCAGTCATCTGCAAACTTTGTTAGCCAAAGACCTGTGTTAGCCTGTACTTCAGAGAAGTAGATACTAAACAGGAGAGGACCCAGGACTGAACCCTGTGGCACTCCACTTGTCACTGGTATGAAGTCGGATTTGGAGTCTACTACTTTCAGAGTGTGGGTTCTGTTCATGAGCCAGTTGGAAACCCATCTTGTGACATAGGGATGTATACCTAGTTTAGTGAGCTTATCTATAATTCCAGAGTGGGGGATGGTGTTGAAAGCCTTGGCGAGATCTAGATAAGCTGTGTGAACCACCTTACCCTCATCTATGGCTTTGGTGACTGCTTCAAAGAAGTCAATCAGATTTAGGAGACATGATCTGCCTTTTACAAATCCGAATTGGGTAGGGTACAGAGTTTGGAGATTACCAATGTCTTTGTTTATGAGTTCCATGATGATACATTCCATGGCCTTGCAAATCAGGCTCATCAGGCTAATGGGGCAGTAGTTTCCAGGGTACATTGTGGCTCTCCCTTTGTGGAGTGGGATAACTATTGTGGTGCGCCCTTCAGTAGGCACAAAGCCTGAGGTGAGGCTATGATTGAACATGGTACTTAGGTAATGTGCCAGTTCATTCTGTAGTTCATGTAGAACGCAGCCTGGGATATTGTCAGGTCCCATGGATGCTGTGTTCTTGGCTTTGGTGGGTATGTTTTTTACCTGTGCAGCCATGATTACAGGAACTTTGCATTCTTCCGGTATAGAGATGAGCCCTCTAGGGGGTGAGAGGGGGGGTAAAGTTAGCACTGAACCTATCTGCCAGGATGTTGGCAATATCAGTTGGTTCTGTATAATTAGTGCCATTGTGCTGTAACTCAGAGCAGATCTGAGTATTGCCATTGAGATTCTTGACATAGCTATAGAATGCTTTCTGGTTGTCTTTAGAGTCAGTGGCGATTTTGTTTTCGTAACTAGCTTTGGAGGATTTTATGAGTGATCTCAGCTTCTTACTGAGGTTGACCAGGGAGTTCCTCCAGTCATGGGATTTTACTCTTTTTTGCATCAGTTCCTTTCTTCTGTTGTAGAGTTTGTTTATGGCAGAGGACCACCAGATTGGCTTCCTTTTTTTGCAGGATAGCATCTTGGTTCTATTAGGGATAGCATGATCCATGCACTCGTTTAAGTGCTTATAAAGTGCATTTGTGTAGGATTCAGCATTTGTGGATCATCACTCTAAGACAGCTCTCAAGTCTTTTACTCATATCTTGAAAGACTCAAGGCATTGCCTTGATTTATTGAGAACAGTACCTAGTGACAAGGACTTTGTGTTCATCACAACTAATGTAATCAATCTCTTTTCTGTTATACCCCATAGGTAGGCTTGGAGTATTTTCACTCAAAGCCTGACACAGAGTAAGTTGTTGGACCAAACCAGGATTAACTTACTGGCAGACCTGGTTGAAATGGTGCTTACCAACAATTTTCTATGTTTTGAAGGCAAAAAAACAGGTGTGGCTATCGGTGCAAAGTGAGCCCCAATTTTTGTCAACCTTGTTCTAGATGAATGGGAGAAAAGGGAGGTTTTCACCTCAGTTTACATGAACAAAATGTTATCTTACCATAGATTTTTGGATGATATCATTATTCTATGGACAGGGGGTTCTGAAGAGCTTTTAGAATTTCTAAATTATATGAACACAACAACTGATTTTTTAAGATTTACATATAAGACCAATAGCAAAAATATTGATTTCTTAGATATTTTGTTGAGCAAAAACAGTTTAAGTGGAGAACTCTCTTCCAACATCTTTAGGAAAAGAACTTATACAAACACACTCTTAGAATATCATTGTTGCCATCCTTTTCATCAAAGACGGAGTGTCATTAAAGGCCAAATGGTCTTGCTCTCCCAGTTGGTCAGTAATGATGATGAATTTTTACATGAGATGTATGTTTTGAATGGAATGTTCAAAGAAAGGGGCTATCCCATTAAGCTTCTAACATCAGTTAAGAAAGAAGTTATAAAAAAATCCTTCTACGAGATTTAGCCCCATTTTAAGAGGTGGGATGAGTATTGTAATGATGGTGGATGTAGAAATACCTAAGAATGATGTTATGGTCTTGCAGTACAATCATTTAGCTCCAGATTTGGCAAAAAGTTTATGTAGAATATGGGACAGTGTGCTTGATGCTGAACTGAAAACCAAATTAGGTTGAAAACCTAAAGTTGCATACAGCAGGGGCAGAAATATCAAGGAAATACTTGAATGTGACAATGAAAGATTTAAAAAGACATACATCTCTAGGATGAGCAAATGCGGGGCATGCAGTAGTTGTAGGTTTATTAATGATAGTTCTTATGTGACTATTGAAACACACAACAGGACATTGCAGTGTCTTGGATGCTGCAACTGCAATTCAAAAGGAGTTGTATACATCGCTACATGTGTGTCATGCCCTGCTTTCTACATAGGCAAGACCATCAGGAAGTTACATGGCAGAATTCTGGAGCACAATAGGGATATAAGAAAAAGAAGAGACTAGTGCTTTATACATGCACACTACAAAATGCAATGAATATAAAAAATTTATATTTTTTGCGATAGACAAAACAAAAGCAGGAATGAGAGGGGGTGACCCTGAATTAGAACTTTTAAACAAAGAGTTAGAATGGCAACTTAGATTAAATGCCAAAGAGAAGCCAGGCGTTAATGACAATACATCTCTGTTGTGTGTTCTAAAAAGGACAGGAAAAGATGTTTGATTTTCTATGTGAAGTTTATACCTGATGGATATGCTTTATATGTTTTATCTGGTTTAAAGTGTGCATGATCTACCTTTTGCAAAGATTTGTTTAATTTGCCATTTTATAACAGGCTAAAGTTGCATTACAGATATTTTATTTTTAACTTTTAACTGTTTTAACATTTTTACTATTTATTTATTAGATATTTTATTCTTCATATTACATAATTTGACATGGTAGGAAATGATGTAATGATTGACTTTAAGATCTGGTGATATTTAAATAGAGCTTAAAGATGTTTTCACTGACTCTGATGATGCCTTTATATTTTATCAGGTGAAAGCGCTTAGTCCGTGAAATTTGTATGTTAATTTATTTTATATTTTTATAGCGTGGATGCATTAAAGTGAGTGCTTTTTTCTTTACCACAGGCAGTGGTTTTCTTATTTTTCCGTTTTTTCAATATTTAAAAAGTGCCCGTATTTTTAGGCCTTTGTCCCCCTATTATTTGTGCCATTGTCCAGATTTCTTGCTCTAACAGGTTGAGAGGTATGGTTCTGGGTGGCCATCCATTTTGCTTCTTTTATAATCCACCACTGACCATCATGTATGTTAAGAATGTTTCTGTATCCTTCTTCCAAACCAATGGCCATTATTAAACTACTCAGCTTATAGTTCCTGAAAGTCACTAGTATATATATATATATATATATATATATATATATATATATATATATAGATAGATAATATATATATATATATATATAGATAATATATATATATATATATAGATAATATATATATATATATAGATATATATATTTGATGAAAATATTGAGTAAAAGCATTTATATTCTTGCCATACTTAGTCCCGTAGGAAGATATTTTTTTCAATAGCTAGCAGTTCTCTTCATAAGAAATTCTTAAAGTATAACAATGACAATTTGAGATGCTAAATTTCTTACAGAGGCTTTACATAGAATTATTATATATGAACTAAATAATATAAATTAGGTTTGGTACGTAGGGGAATGTTGCAGATTTAAAAAGTCAGATAGAAAAAAATAGTTACATGTAGGTATTGGACTGTGCACTAAACAGACGAGAAAATATGAGAAGAAGATAACTTAAGCTACAGCAGTCTAAGGAGAGGAATTTCCAATCTGATCGTCTAGCGCTCACTTATTAGTATATGTAGATGAGATTAAATGGAAGGAGCTTCCAATGACAATTTGTAATAAGGGCAGGAAAGGCGCTACTAAATATAAATACACAACACTTGTTGATTGGGTGGGCACCCAGTATTCAAGAGCTATGGAAAATAATGGAAAATTAAAAGTATTTAAATAGTAAAAACAAAGTGACTTTATAAAATTATAGTTTTGTGCAGAACGACAACAAACAATGAGGGAGGGAAAGGAGGGACCTTTATTGTCAAATTAACATAAGGGACAGACAATAAGTGTTTTTCATTAAATAATTTTTGTGAGGAAAGGCAAGTAAAAGACTGTTATGTTTAGCACATAAGCTAACAGTTAACAGTGCCAAGCATAACACTTTCTTTTAATTAAACTCTTCTGTTGGATGGCCACAGCCCACCCACCCCCACCCCGAGGAACTGGGGGTTCTGGGCATACCTCTCAACTGTACAGATTTTCGCAGAATGTCCAGATTTTTGACTCATATTTATCGTCTGTTTCTCATAAAATTGTGCTTTTCTGGAAAATCATTGGGAAATCATTGAGGACTGAAGTCAGAAAATAATGGCACATATTTGAGTTTTAGACTTTATATCCTTCAGAAAATTCATGCTAATGTTATTCTATCACCTGTTATTCTATCAACTTTCTAAATTTGTTAGAACAATATTTAAAAATTAGATTAATAGGGCATATATGAAAATAGACATGATGTTACTCGATACCATATATCAAGGCTCATTGAAACCTGATGAATTTGAGTACCTTAGGGTGGAGACACCAATCATCCCAATAATTTTTGTGATCCCCAAGATACATAAAAATCAGAGTAACCCCCCTTTTAGACCAGTTGTGGCAGTAAAGGGCTCTAAGACAGAATCATAGGTTCATAGGTAGGTACTAGGCTGTTGGACCTAGGGCCTATATAAGCCTAGCCAAAAATGTACCCTGGCTTTCACCACCCAAGAAAATTATTTTCCTGTGCCCCTGTCAAGCAGAGCCACAGAAGTGATCCCTGGGGTGAATTTCCAATTTCCCATCCAATCATCAAGATTTTTCTTGAAGAGTGCTAATGAGGAGCTCTGTTTGACATAGATAGGTAGTCTGTTCCAGAGTATGGGAAGTCTCTGGGACAGGAATCTATCCCTCCAGCATGTTCTGTTTATTGTGGTGACAAGGTTTAGGTCCCTAGAGCGTGTAGAGATCGCCTCTGAGTAGGCGATATATGATAGAGTAAAGTTGGAGTTTTTTGAGACGGTCTGTGTTGGGCATCTGTTTGAGGCCAGTAATCCTCTTTGTGAGGTATTTCTATGGCCTTTCCAGTTGTTGTAGATGTCTTGTGAGGTACATACCAAAAGGGGCGTTGTACTCTGCAATGGGTCTAATGAGTGATGAGGATACCTCTCAACTGTCCCTGATTTTCAGGGACATCCCTGATTTTGACTGAAATTCTAGCTCTGTCCCTTTTAATCCCACCTAAAAGTGGTGAATTTGGAGAAAAGGTGATGAATTACACTTAATAAATAATGACAATAATTAGAGTTACAGACTTCTTTTACTTTAGAAAAAAATGCATATTCACTCATGTTCTGTTATTTTGTCAATGCTTTAAGTTAATAATACTAATATATGAAAAGTGTCCCTGATTATTTCTGTATTTGTCCCTTTTTGGTCGAGAGCTATGGTGATGAGTAGAGGGGAACAATTACCTCTTTTTTTTCTGGATGAGAAGCCTTTTGTAATGAGGTGAGCCATGTAGAAGGATTTCTAGAAGGACCACTGTGGCGATGTGATTATCAAAGGAGAGACTACTGTCCACCTGTGTCAAATGTGATAAGGGTGTCTTATCACATTTTCGGCATTAAGCAGACTACCGGCTATGTGATAGTTCATGGGTACAGAGTTTTTACCAAAGGGGATGACAATGCACTTTCTGGCATTGAGCTTCAGGCCATGGCGGCATCTGTCTCAGTGAGGCCCTTTTGTAGTATGTCCACATCGTTAGGAGTTTCGATTATGGCTCCTAGTTTGCAGTCATCTGCAAACTGTGTTAGCCAAAGACCTGTGTTAGCCTGTACTTCAGAGAAGTAGATACTAAACAGGAGAGGACCCAGGACTGAACCCTGTGGCACTCCACTTGTCACTGGTATGAAGTCGGATTTGGAGTCTGCTACTGTCAGAGTGTGGGTTCTGTTCATGAGCCAGTTGGAAACCCATCTTGTGACATAGGGATGTATACCTAGTTTAGTGAGCTTATCTATAATTCCAGAGTGGGGGATGGTGTTGAAAGCCTTGGCGAGATCTAAATAAGCTGTGTGAACCACCTTACCCTCATCTATGGCTTTGGTGACTGCTTCAAAGAAGTCAATCAGATTTAGGAGACATGATCTGCCTTTTACAAATCTGAATTGGGTAGGGTACAGAGTTTGGAGATTACCAATGTCTTTGTTTATGAGTTCCATGATGATACATTCCATGGCCTTGCAAACCAGGCTCATCAGGCTAATGGGGCAGTAGTTTCTGGGGTACATTGTGGCTCCCCCTTTGTGAAGTGGGATAACTATTGCGGTGTGCCCTTCAGTGGGCACAAAGCCTGAGGTGAGGCTATGATTGAACATGGTACTTAGGTAATGTGCCAGTTCATTCTGTAGTTCATGTAGAACGCAGCCTGGGATATTGTCAGGTCCCATGGATGCTGTGTTCTTGGCTTTGGTGAGTGTGTTTTTTACCTGTGCAGCCATGATTACAGGAACTTTGCATTCTTCCGGTATAGAGATGAGCCCTCTAGGGGGTGAGGGGGGGGGTAAAGTTAGCACTGAACCTATCTGCCAGGATGTTGGCAATATCAGTTGGTTCTGTATAATTAGTGCCATTGTGCTGTAACTCAGAGCAGATCTGAGTATTGCCATTGAGATTCTTGACATAGCTATAGAATGCTTTGTGGTTGTCTTTAGAGTCAGTGGCGATTTTGTTTTCGTAACTAGCTTTGGAGGATTTTATGAGTGATCTCAGCTTCTTACTGAGGTTGACCAGGGAGTTCCTCCAGTCATGGGATTGTACTCTTTTTTGCATCAGTTTCTTTCTTCTGTTGTAGAGTTTGTTTATGGCAGAGGACCACCAGATTGGCTTCCTTTTTTTGCAGGATAGCATCTTGGTTCTATTAGGGATAGCATGATCCATGCACTCGTTTAAGTGCTTATAAAGTGCATTTGTGTAGGATTCAGCATTTGTGGATCATCATTCTAAGACAGCTCTCAAGTCTTTTACTCATATCTTGAAAGACTCAAGGCATTGCCTAGATTTATTGAGAACAGTACCTAGTGACAAGGACTTTGTGTTCATCACAATTGATGTAATCAATCTCTTTTCTGTTATACCCCATAGGTAGGCTTGGAGTATTTTCACTCAAAGCCTGACACAGAGTGAGTTGTTGGACCAAACCAGGATTAACTTACTGGCGGACCTGGTTGAAATGGTGCTTACCAACAATTTTCTATGTTTTGAAGGCAAAAAACAGGTGTGGCTATCGGTGCAAAGTGCGCCCCGATTTTTGTCAACCTTGTTCTAGATGAATGGGAGAAAAGGGAGGTTTTCACCTCAGTTTACATGAACAAAATGTTATCTTACCATAGATTTTTGGATGATATCGTTATTCTATGGACAGGGGGTTCTGAAGAGCTTTTAGAATTTCTAAATTATATGAACACAACAACTGATTTTTTAAGATTTACATATAAGACCAATAGCAAAAATAATGATTTCTTAGATATTTTGTTGAGCAAAAACAGTTTAAGTGGAGAACTCTCTTCCAACATCTTTAGAAAAAGAACTTATACAAACACACTCCTAGAATATCATTGTTGCCGTCCTTTTCATCAAAGACGGAGTGTCATTAAAGGCCAAATGGTCAGGCTCTCCCGGTTGGTCAGTAATGATGATGAATTTTTACATGAGATGTATGTTTTGAATGGAATGTTCAAAGAAAGGGGCTATCCCATTAAGCTTCTAACATCAGTTAAGAAAGAAGTTATAAAAAATCCTTCTACGAGATTTAGCCCCATTTTAAGAGGTGGGATGAGTATTGTAATGATGGTAGATGTAGAAATACCTAAGAATGATGTTATGGTCTTGCAGTACAATCGTTTAGCTCCAGATTTGGCAAAAAGTTTATGTAGGATATGGGACAGTGTGCTTGACGCTGAACTGAAAACCAAATTAGGTGCAAAACCTAAAGTTGCATACAGCAGGGGCAGAAATATCAAGGAAATACTTGAAGGTGACAATGAAAGGTTTAAAAAGACATACATCTCTAGGATGAGCAAATGCGGGGCATGCAGTAGTTGAAGGTTTATTAATGATAGTCCTTATGTGACTATTGAAACACACAACAGGACATTGCAGTGTCTTGGATGCTGCAACTGCAATTCAAAAGGAGTTGTATACATCGCTACATGTGTGTCATGCCCTGCTTTCTACATAGGCAAGACCATCAGGAAGTTACATGACAGAATTCTGGAGCACAATAGGGATATAAGAAAAAGAAAAGACTAGTGCTTTATACATGCACACTACAAAATGCAATGAATATAAAAAATGTATATTTTTTGCGATAGACAAAACAAAAGCAGGAATGAGAGGGGGTGACCCTGAATTAGAACTTTTAAACAAAGAGTTAGAATGGCAACTTAGATTAAATGCCAAAGAGAAGCCAGGCATTAATGACAATACATCTCTGTTGTGTGTTCTAAAAAGGAGAGCAAAAGATGTTTGATTTTCTATGTGAAGTTTATACCTGATGGATATGCTTTATATGTTTTATCTGGTTTAAAGTGTGCATGATCTACCTTTTGCAAAGATTTGTTTAATTTGCCATTTTATAACAGGCTAAAGTTGCATTCCAGATATTTTATTTTTAACTTTTAACTGTTTTAACATTTTTACTATTTATTTATTAGATATTTTATTCTTCATATTACATAATTTGACATGGTAGGAAATGATGTAATGATTGACTTTAAGATCTGGTGCTATTTAAATAGAGCTTAAAGATGTTTTCACTGACTCTGATGATGCCTTAATATTTTTTCAGGTGAAAGCGCTTAGTCCGTGAAATTTGTATGTTAATTTATTTTATATTTTTATAGCGTGGATGCATTAAAGTGATTGCTTTTTTCTTTACCACAGGCAGTGGTTTTCTTATTTTTCCGTTTTTTCAGTATTTAAAAAGTGCCCGTATTTTTAGGCCTTTGTACCCCTATTATTTGTGCCATTGTCCAGATTTCTTGCTCTAACAGGTTGAGAGGTATGGTTCTGGGTGGCCATCCATTTTGCTTCTTTTATAATCCACCACTGACCATCATGTATGTTAAGAATGTTTCTGTATCCTTCTTCCAAACCAATGGCCATTATTAAACTACTCAGCTTATAGTTCCTGAAAGTCACTAGTATATATATATATATATATATATATATATATATATATATATATATATATATATATATATATATATATATATATATATATATATATATTTGGGATAGGTATAAAATGCAGAATTTGCAACTTGGCTGATGGAAACCCATATCCTTGTACTGCTAGGAACAGCTATTTTATATTATCCTTCTGTTCACATTAGCTTACAGGTTCCCTGATCAAGGTGAAGAAACCATCATCTTTTTTAACCAGACTAAGCAAATAGCAGTCTACTCTTCTATTTTAAGAGAATGGTCTAGTAATTAGTTATAACAGGGATGACCAAAGGCAGAGCTTTGCATGCATGCTAAAGCATAAATACACAGTAGATGTTGCAAAGCACTGCACCGAAGGATTTCAAGAAGTAAAAGCTTAAACCAACATCACATTCTGACTGCAAGGCAAGAGTCCCCCCCCCCCCACACACAAACAAGTCTTGTCCCAAACATAAATAAATAGGTGCTAAGACACCTGACATACAAAGTCGATAGGTGAGTGAAGATTAATACACAAACCATTAAATAAGCTATACTGCAGTTTAAATCTTTAAAGAAATTTATTTTGTGGAATATCATATTATTTTAAAATAGTCAAAAATATATTGTAGATTCATTTTGAATTCTGTTTAAGCAAATACTGGTCAGAAGTCACAATTTTTTGTTTGCCTATCAAGCCAAGGGCATTCTCTATCCTTTTTGGTAATGCACAACCCTGTGGTACTCTCCGTTCTCACTGATTTTTTCACACTTGATAAAGAATCCATGATGGAGCCTTTCCTATCCTATTTCTTCCTAATATGCCCTGAATTTGTAATCTTCCATGCTTGTAGCCAGTGGGGGCCAACAGTGGTTGTACTGTCTCAGGGGCCTCCACTTAGCATGTAGATCAAATGTTAAAGTCTTATGGTCAGCAAATCACAGACATGCACTGATGTAGCATAGGCTTGAAGACACACACACACACACACACACACACACACACACACACACACACACACACACACACACACATACACACACACACACACACGCACACACAATAAGAGCAGAACATCAGAGATTCAGAGATAGATTCCATCTTCTTCTATTCCTTACTTTCTTAAATTTACTGAACTGCTCATTAGGCGTCACCTTGGGCTGTCCCTTCATTTTACTGATCCACCTTACATTACACATTCCAGTTTTCCCAACAGGGCATAATTAATGACTAGCATCCATAAACTTTGGTGAGACTTTCTATAGGTGTGAATGGTTTATTGACAGGGATGAGAACATCCCAGGTAGAGTCAATCAGAAAGTGTGCAGGCACGTCTAACCTTTAACTATAAAACTAGGACACACAATGACATGATAACTCCCTGTCACAAACATGCTGAAGGGAAGGGCTGTCCTGCTAAATGAACTGCCAAACCTCCACAGGCACCCAGCCTTTGCCAGGCATCAAATTCAATATCATTCGGAGAGGGAGAACAGTCCTGTGGGTGCTCAGTCCTTCCCACTTCAGCTTGCCTTCCAATGACCTGGATAAGGTCTTGAGCCAAGGTTACAGCAGCACAGATGAATCTTGATTCAAAGTCACACTCAGCAAAGATGGGCCCTGTGTTAAAGTCACCATGACTGTACACAGACTCTGAGCCTAGGTGACCATCAGTACAGATGGATAATATACCATAGTTACAATCACCACAAATGGGACATGAGTCAAAGTCACATCAACACAGATAAATAATGAGCCAAACTAGCCATAAATACAAATATAACTTAGCCATCATCACTATCAACATCAAGAGAGATGAGTCAGAGTCTGTCTTGATAAGTGGATCAAGAAAAAAAGCCACCGTCAGTTCAAATGAATCATGAGACAGTCAGCATCAGCAAAGATGGATCCTGTGTCATAGTCTCAACTAGCACTTATAAATCCTGTAGTATGACAGTTCCTCACTTGCAGTGATAAAAGGATACTGAGTCAAGATCGTAATCAAAACTACTGGTTCCAGAATTAAGGTAATTTCAGCAGGGATAAATAGTAAACCTAGGAAATCACACGCAAAAAATAAACTAAAATCAAGGTCAGTAATAACAAAAAACACCAAAGAGGATACTAAGTCAAGGTAATTATCCGCATAAATGTACCCTGAAAACCAAAGTCATAACGGGATGAGATGGATTTTGAGTCATATTTAACATCAGCATGGATGAAAACCCCAGCAGTTTATTGATAAGAGTGTTATTTATTTGCAATTGGTTAATAGGAAAGTACACTGAACCATACAGAGACTGCTTTCAATGGAGGCCCGGGGAGAAAAGATCCACAGTACAATAAGAAAAATCAAATACAATTATATACATGAGTACTAGTATACATTATCTAACATACTGGATACAACGATACAGGGTGGCCTAATGGTTAAGGTGTTTGCCTTAAAAACACAAGGTGCAGGGTTTGAGTCTCACAGGGGATAATTGGCTAGGCTTAAAATGGCTTGCAAGGGCAGTTAGCCTAGTATGAACCTATAAACAACCACAAAACAAACTTAGCAATTCAGTAGCCAGACAAGTGCTAGTGAGTAGATTACAGAGTTTTTAAGGATTATCACTGCATAGAAGATTTTTTTTGATAATACACTAAAAAATAGGGACAGAATAAATCATTAGAGGTAGGTATTCAAGGAGGTTGAGTGCAAGTACAGTTCCAGGTGGAAGATAAATATGGATAGATGTTTTGAAGTGGCCAGGATTTGGAATTGATAGCTAATGGTAGATAATTCCAATTCATGGCTAAAGAGTAAGAGAAAAGAAGCTGGCCAGGTGGTAGGTTTGGTTTTAATCCATTAATTATTATAAATACAGAGAGTAAATAAATTGGCAGGAGTAGAAAGAATAATCAAGATGGACCATACTCTTCTGTACTATCTACCAACTTATTGCTCTAGTAATGATGACCGACAAGCACAGGAGTTTTTCTTCTGATTGTGGTAACCACTACCAAAGTCTGAGTAGTGTGCGTGAGGGCTTGCAGAGAGGAATGGGGTACAGTAGCCAGTAGCTTGCTGTTTTATCATACGGGACAGAGTAAACTGGGTCAGAGAATTACTGTCACTTGTTTTTTATCCTTTATATGTAAGAAAGGACTGATGATGTTGTCTGTCTGCCTTCCTGTTACTTAAAGACACTCTGTTTTCATTCATAGTCATTCACGGAAATAATGTTACTTTGGTTAGTCAAAAATATGACTCATCGTCACAACTTTGAGTAAAAAATTTTAATTCTGATTGAGTAAAAACAAAGTTTGAGGTGAAATTCAAATTCTGCATTCATAAGTTGGGGAAAATGCTCCTTCATTGCCATAGGGTAAGGGTTTCACTCCTGTACCACCTTAACAAATAAAATCAACTCTGAAATAATTGAGCCTTCTAAAAAGGGTGATTGAAATAATTTTCTCTGCAGTGAACTCATTCAAAAACTACTAATTTTCAGCCTTTATGAGGGCTACAGAACTGACTGCCACAACCAGAATATACTAGCTCAGGACATATTTAATCTCATACTATATAAGATACACAAGTAATATACTGAGACTGGTTACTTTGGTTTTACACACACACACACACACACACACACACACACACACACACACACACACACACACACACACACACACACACACACACACACAAGCAATCCCACTTACTTGCACAAGATCAGCTTTCCAGTGGATTGCTTAAACATTTACATCCAAGTAAAGTATATTCAAATCACAAAGCAGTTAAGCGTCTTCCTGCAAAGCAGTGATGCAAATGCTTACATCCAAATAACATGCTTATGTCCAAACTCTGAATGCTTGACTCCCCAAACTACATAACTGAATTGACAATGGTAACAAAAACTCATCCCAAATACAGCCTTAAATCACTATATATAGAAGTATATACAGAACTTCTATTAGCTGTAGGGAGGGGGAACCTGCTCCTACATAACTATTATTGGCTGGTCAGTAGGGGTGAAATCTGGTACTACTTTCTGTACTAACAGTCCATTCAGACAGAAACTGTTTAAGGGGGAGACTTTTTGTTCTGCAGGACATGCTGTAGGCACAATAGTGAATGAATTTGAAATTGTTTTGTTGGCTGGCCATGGTCCCCCCCCCACTGCAAATCTGTGGGTTATGGGCAACTACCCATTTCACTCCTATTATAATCCTCCACTTCTTGGAGGGCATTGCAGATGTGTTTGACCAGTGGGACCTTGCCATCTGGCAATAGAGAAGAATATGAGCTACACTGACCTGTCTCATCCATCTACAGTTTCCTCCTTGTGATTGGCTTGTGGCTTTATATTATTGCTCCTATTCCCATTTCAGGATGTCCCTAGATGCCCCAACAAACAATATACCAACATCTGGATATTCAAGTGTACTTCACACTATTATTGTACATTGCCACTATGCTGTGCATGCCTTGCTCCTGTGTACAGTGTACATATATGTATGCAAGCATAAGTAATCACACACATGTGTACGCCAGTCATTAAAATGTCAGAAAATGAGATTAAGTTTACATTTGAAAGAAGTAAAATAAATCGAGTTCCTTTCCACTATTTCTTCAAGTAGAGATGCTAGAGGGTAATGTACCATGTATACATTTTTTCTCTTAAATTATTAGAAATAATCATAATGAAGCAAGACATGCAATTACTGTCAAGGATTTATATTTAATGCTTAAGTTTTAGTGTAGAAAAACACAACAGAGATAAGTTATAGAATTTTAAAAGAGCATTTTCTTCTATTTTATTGTTTAAGTTATGGAATTGCATGACTGAATGTGCAGCATTTTATTTGTGTTTTCACATTCTTTTTCTAGACTTAATCTTACTGCAATGAAACATAATATTGTGTATTACTCCATAAAATATTGGCATTTAAAACTTCTGAACTAATATTTTCCAACACTAGTTTACTTACAAGGTTATGCTGACCTACATAATAACATTACAAATATATTGGGGGTGTTAATATGTGTGTTTTCTAACAAATCATTCTTCAAATTATTCACCTTGGCTTCTTTTCTCTCAAAACAGTGACTTGAGGATAACTTGAATAGTAACAAAAGTAAAGGTATTATTTCCCTTCCTTTACTGAAGTTATATAACCTTTATTGCAAGCTTCTCCATGTATACCTGTCTAATTCTGCCTTTAAATCAGCAGTGACATTATCTTGCATTGCTTTACCAGTGGCTCTTCCACAGGTTATTTGGTATTTGTGATTTAATGCTTTCTGATGTGTGCCCTTATTCACCCTTCTCCTTTCTGCCTCAGTACACACCCTCTAATTTCACTTGCAGCCATTTGTAATGCATGCACTTTGACTGAACAATGAAGAGTGTCGCATAGACAGATGTTGCAAGAAATTTACAATATAAAGTTTCAAATTTAAGAGTGCCGCATAAAGACAGATGTTGCAAGAAATTTACAATATACCATTTCAAATTTAAAGTGATACATTCTCTGTGTAAAGGGATTACAATTTAAATTAACATTTCCAGAAAGAGTCAATGACAAGAACATTACAGAAAATGAATGCCTTTAATGTGAGAGACCATATATGATATATTGAACCTGTCAGACACATATCAGTTGGCTAACATTTAAACACTTGGCATACAGTTTGCATATGCTATAGACAAAGTGAAATATTACTGAACTGCATTCAAGAGTTCATGCTTGGGTGCCATCTTCACATGTAGCTGGTCATACATGAATTATTTAGAATGGTTTCAGCTCTCAGATGCCTTAGAAGACGTGAGCAGAGTTGTGGTACTATGCACGAATAATAGTAACTGTGTCAACATCAGTTCTCTTTGTTTTTAGAAATAACCAGCATACGCAGCAAGCACATTTATTCTGGCTCAGCATAACAACTGAAGAAGTAGCCTTAGCTTTTGTCAACAGAATCTTGTTTGAAAATTAATTGAAAGTGTATGCATCTGCATTACTATTTCTAGAATGTATAACCTCTATTCAAAAACATTTTTCATTATCAAAATCACACTTTCCCAAGTTTTAAATCATGATTCTCAGAATATGTTCTATTTTCTCTGCTTGTGCATTACCAAAAGCTTGTAGTCAAACGGATATCTAAAACTGAAAATATATTACATTATAAACCCCTTATTAAAACCTCTAAGGGATATACTATGCTATTCTTTGTTGAGTTAACTATTTTCCTACTGTGAGGCTTGAAGGCTTGTTACACCCATTAATAATTGGCAGCATTTTGACACAGTGTGTGGTCTTTTAACATAGGATTTAATAACAACTTTCATGAAACCTTCAGCATCAAAACCCAAATAGAGTGTTGAACTTTTGTTCAAATGTATTGTTTGATTTTTCAAAATGTTGAAGTATTGTATGACATTTATGAAAAACATTGCAGTCTCTGCTATTTTAAAGTACCTGGCAGATAGATAGTTTTTTATTTTTTTTTTAATGTATGTTGACATATTTATAAGGCGACTACATGTTTTTGATATAACGCACTTAACATAGTGATCTTCTTTCTCATATCTTTTGCTTTCTGGAACATCTTGCAGGAAATGTGAAATTAATATTGAAATGATCACAAATATTCTCCAGCAAAACCTTTATACTTTTAAGATAATTTACAATGTAGAATGGTATGTTTTTATACTAAAAATGGTTATTTGACCTCAAGCTTCATTCTTTTTTCCATAAAATATATTAGCAATTCTTTTATTTGTACACACACTTCTTCAGATATTAAAGAAGAGAAAGAAGGGACACTGTTTCACTAATAAATCTGAAGGTCACTTCACCCCCATTTTATAGTAACATATTTACTGGAGTAATGTTTGCAAAGTTCTTATTTATATATGAAAATCACTATATGAACTTATTATGAGGACATTATCAAGTAACCAGTAATGACAATATAACCCTCTTTCGATGTTACATTTATCACATGCATATACATCATTATTTATAGTGGGTCTTCAAAATAAGTCAACATTTTTCCTGAAATAAGTTACCTCTATGACCAAAAAATTGCAGAATGATGCTTGTCTAAAATTAATATTTTATGTTGGAGAAGTATTGCCATTCCACACCTCCTGCTACTTATTCTTACCATCTACGTTACTGCTGTTACTGTGATAAAATGCACATCCCTATGTATTTTATTTATTACTTTTGTTGACCGAAGTAATCCAATGGTAGCCCCTTTTCACTTTTGAGAAAAGATCTATTTACAAAATAAAGATTGTTGCAATCTCTCTGCTTTTAACAGTGAGACATTTAATCCATGATAAACTCTATAGACTGGACAATTATGAAACACATCCCTCTAAAGGATGCTGTCCTTCATTTCAATTTCACTTTTCTCTCCATCCTTGACTCCATAGCACCTCTCAGAAAAGTAAGAATCAAAACAACCCACACCTCCTGGCTCTCAAAAGATACACTCAGTCTTATGAAAAAAAGAGACAGCACCTGGAAACAATGTAATAAAATTAAATCACCTTCTCTTCTCCAGACCTATAAACAACTACATAATTTGGTTGGAAAACAGATCAATACAGATAAGAAAAAACTTCTATTCCAATGCCCAACTCACCCATAAGTCTAACCCCCAAAAATTCTGGCACTCTAGTTATAAGATCCTACACCCAGGTACCCCTTCTAACCCCAACCCCTATCCCAACAACCCCTCCTTGAAACTGACACTCTTCTAAATTCATACTTCATTGAAACTATTAACAAACTCATCCACAATGGTCAGAACAGTAAACACGCACATACACACACACACACACACACACAAACCTCACTCCACATTTCGCCAATACTCCCTCTTTCTCACTCAACTCCATCCCAACATCTTACATCAAATCTCTCTTGCTTAGGCATGATCCCCCCGCATCTGACAACCTTCCGCTCTCTTTCTTAAACTAGCTGCTCACTCAATAGCCTACTCTGTCTCTATCCTGATCAATAGATCTATTCAAGAATCCACTGTCTCAGATATATGGAAATTGTTCTTAATCATTCCATTACATAAGGGAGGCAATAACAATGAACCATCCAACTGCAGACCTATTGCTATCTTCGCTCCAATACCTAAGCTCTTTGAAAAATCCCTTTTTACAGACAGCTTATTAAGTACCTTCTAGATAATAACCTCCTAGCCCCTACACAACATGGCTTCAGACCCCATCATAGTACATCTACTGCCCTACTGTCCTTTACATGAACTGTTGCTGAAGCCATGGAGAATAATTTACTGGTTTCTTGCCACTTTCTTGACCTTTCTAAAGCATTCGATACTATATCACACTACAAACTTCTCAATAAAGAATCACAGCTCAACTTATCTCCCTTTACTATTAAATGGTTCATTAGTTATCTCACTGATAGACAACAGTCAGTAAGATGGCAGGCTACCTGCTCCCCTTACTTACCAATCCAAATTGGGGTGCCTCAAGTCTCGATTCTTGGCCCTTTACTCTTTAATATTTTTACAAACCAACTGCATACTTCCTGTACAGCATCATCCCTGATACAGTATGCAGATGACTCTACACTTATTACCTGTTCTGAAAGTTTCTCTAACCTCCTCTCTACTTCTCATTATAGCTTCCTATCTATAGAAAAATGGCTAACCAACAACCAACTAATTCTAAATCCCCAAAAAACAAAGCTACTACTCTTTTTTCAAAAAACCCTCTCTAACCTCATATCAGCCTTTACCATTTCTTCTCTCGACAATACCATCATACAACTTGACCCACATTCTAAACTTCTTGATGTTATTATCAATGACCAATTAAAATTTGATACCCGTATTCAGCACTGTATTAAAAAGACCAATCAAAAACTCAGCTCTGGCCTTCCTCCTTTCGTGTCTACTTTATGCCTCTCCCATCTTTTCACATCTACAATTTACCCTTTTGGCTAAACTCTGTCAATCATTCTATAGTCCAAAATTAGGCTCTTCAAGACCACCAATGAAACTAAATTCTTGTTTTATTGTCAGACAAGGCAGAAAATGAATATAAAGATACTTTTAAAATAAAATACAGGCAAAAGCACATAAACTCTACAAATTCACTGCATTAGAGTTATACTAGTTCTAAATATGCATCTGAAGAAGTCCCTAGTCTTGAAAATACAGTGAATTTGTAGTGTTTATATGCTTTTGACTGTATTTTATTTTAAAGGTGTCTTTATATTCATTTTCTGCTTTGTCTAATAATAAAATGAGAATTTAGTTGCATTGGTGGTCTTGAAGAGACTAAATTTGGATTATTGGTTTTGCTTGGCCCCTCATCTTTATACTTTGGTTAATCATACTATAGTGTTGCAAGATTTGCTAGTAATCAGCTTTGCAAATATCATACTGCCATGCAGTAAAACAACTCCAGTGGCTTGACTTCCCCCAGCACTGCTTCACTTCCAGCTGCTAATGATTCATACTCTACTCTTAAAACTCCTTTCCTGTCCTGCTCTATTCTCACTAATATCACATTATACCCCTCCCAGAACTCACCGCAGCTCTCACCAGCTACTTCTGGACACTTATAATGCAAACAAAAACATTGATAAACTCTTTACGAATATAGCATTTCCCATGCATGGACCGACCTCCCCTGTAAGATTTGAATAATTTCTAACATAAATCTCTTTAAATACAAACTTAAAACTTTCTCCAAAATGTCAACACCTGTTACTGCAATGATCCCACTTAAATCCCACCTTACTACCTCTCACACTTTTAACACCCACTATTGCATGTGTCTTATCTCACTGGCATCTCTTTCTCTTTTTGTTGATAGAAAAAAAAAATCTAACTTTTACGCATATTATAATGTTTATGTAAACTTCATTCTCAGGTCTTTTGTAAATTTCTAATGTTCTCATGTAAAGCATATAATTGTATTGTTTGCATGCAAGTTCATATCCAGATGTTGTTTCTTCATGTAACTTTTTAATAACTGTCTGGAGCTTTTCTCCTTGGGTCTCCAATGAAAATGGGCCACTGGCTTAGTTGGACTTACCCATTTAACAAATGACAAAAAAATAAATAAATAAATAAAGGAATAAATAAATAAGTTTTATAGCATAGCAAAAATATAAAATTTAAAGTTACACTGAGGAAATACAATAACTGAAAGGCAGCTATACTAGAGAAAATCTGTAACCAGCAAAATATAGAGTCATTATATAATAATATAAGAAATTATCATACACAATGAGCCTTAAAATGTCAACTTGGAAGTTTACATTTATGGGTAGGAAATGTAAGAGAGAGAGGAGGTGTGGTAGATATGAGTAGACATTAGAGAGAACAAGTGAGAAAAGGCCAGCAGTGTGTATATTTGGTGATATAGAGAAAATAAAGTTATACCCCCAGATTCTTCAAGCCCTGCACGGCATGCAGGACTAGTGCAGGAGCTCCATCAGGCAATATGTCTGCCGTGCGATCCAGGAATAACCTGTAGGGACGTGCACAAGAGCTCCTGTACTAGTTCTGCATGGACTCAGCCCCTGTATGCAAATTACCCCATTTGCAGGAGAAATCCATGCAAATGAGGTGAATTTGCGATCCAAGAAATGGGAAGCTGACGTGCAGGACTAGTGTAATCTGTAGAAATGTACTCTGCCAGTAACAGAATACATTTCTGCAAGTTACAAAATGTAACCATGACAGCTCCAAATAAAGGGTGGATATCATGTAGAAAGCATGCCAGTGGCCAAATATAAGGCCACTGGCATGGAAAACATTTGCAAAAATCAAAAAATCTACTTTTATTAATTTTTTGCTGATCTCAGCTGTTTAAGTGTTGGGCAGCAGCCCGCAAATGGGATTGGGCGGAAAATAAGAAAAACAACATAAAATAAACATTCTAACGAAAATCACTATTTTGCTATTATACTCAATGGCAGGCAGAAGACAACATGGCCAGTGAATAATGGTTGCTAAGGGGGGAGGCTCAGTGTGGGACATGTAACTATGCATCAACAGGCAATCCTAAGCAAATGAGGGGGATGATACTGAATCCCAGATTTCCCCTGCATGCTAGTCAGTACCCAACAGTGTAAGAGCAGGAATAGCTTGGTGCAAGCATAGCAGTTAGCTGACATCATAGGGGTGTGTGTCAGGCATACTGTAAGTGGATTGGAGCCCTGTGACATGGATTTGCTCTTAGCTTAGCAGAGCTAAGCAAGGGTGTGTGTCTGAGGCTGACTAGTAGTCTTTACACTGCCTAAGCAGGTGTGCGCACCATGCACTGGGTTTTAATGGAAAAAAAAAGTAAACCAGGAAATAGCAGCTCTGTGCACATTTGTCCACTGTGTTTGTGCGGCACACCCTCGGGCTTAAACAGGTAGGCAATGGGAAGGGAAAACAGCAGTAGCAAGGTAATCTAGGAGAACTAGCATAGCTGGCAGGTGAAATGTATCAGAATCAGCCAGTTACACAGGCAGCAGACCAGCCCAACCCAGAACACTAATATAAACTATGCAAACACCTTTCCCTCTGGTTTTTCCCATACTCTATACCACCAGTGATACAAGCAGGGAACTTTTAACAAGCAAAACAACAAATGATAGGGGCTGCAATAGCTATCGTACAACAACATGTGGAAGAGGCTGAGGCTGGTGATGATGTCAATGCTGTCAGCCAACCCACAGTGAGGAGATGGAGAAGAGTGTACAGATCCAGGGTAACCTATCAGGGGGTACATGAGCTGCAGATAGAGGTGGACAGGGGCCTCCTACAGCAAATTGTTGAGCTGTGCCAGCCACGTCTGACACACAGAACTATCAAAGGGGAATCCATCCCAGTGGATACCAAGGTATGTGTAAGCCTAAGAATACTAGCTACAGGTACCTTCCAAAGGCCAACTGGGAATATGATGGGTATCACACAGGCATCAGCATCCAGGGTACTCCACCAGTTCCTGGATGCCATGTCAGCACATGCCGGTGAGCACATATATTTCCCCAACACCCGTGAGGCATTGGCCAGCAATATGCATCTGTTCCACCAAACAGCAGATTAACCCTGAGGTAGTGGGTGCTATAGACTGCACATACATACACATCAAAGCACCAACCAATGAGCGGGGTAGGGTCTACATCATCCGCAAGGGCTTCCCCTCCATCAACTGCCAGGTTGTGTGTGATGCCCAGGGCATAATAATGAATGTGTGTGCTGGCTGCCCTGGAAGCTATCACGATTCTCACATCTTGCATCTAACACAGCTGTACCAGAGATTTGCCAATGGGAACATCCCTTACGGTCACCTAGTGGGGGATGCTGGTTACACACTGGAGCCATGGCTGATGACACCCATCAGAAATGCACACACACCCGAACAAGAACTCCATAATGAGGCACATGCACAGACCAAAATTATAATAGAGCATGTGTTTGGGATGCTCAAGTCATGGTTCCAGTGCCTGGACACATCCGGTGAAGCCTTGCAGTACTCACCAGCCACTTGTACCCAAATTGTCATCGTATGTGCCATGCTACACAATATGATCCTGTGGAAACAGCTGCAGCAGGAGCAGCAAGGGGCAGGGCCACACAGCCCCCCACCATTGCCAAGGCCTGCAAAGGCACAGAGTGACTCAAAGGAGGAACAACCTGAGCCTGCCCCAGTAGGCAGAAGGAGGCATGTCCACTATGCCCTGGCCTTGGCAAAGAGGCAATGCACATACACTGATGCAGGAGGGACCCAGGGAATGACACCTCTCTCTGCCTCACACATACAGTAAAAGGGATGCCAAACATGACATTGCCTGTGCTCAACCATGTGAAGGGAGTGTACTATGTGCATCTGACATACGCAGCTCTTCAGCACTACCCTCAGTACTGGCACACCCACAAGGTAAGTCACTCAACCTACCAATTGACGAATGTTGTAGTATGTGTTGTTACCTGTATCTATGGTATGGATGTGAGCATGCAAGGGAATCGGGTGGCTGAATGTGATGCCAGCAGATAGTAGACATCTACAGTGGCAGCATGAGATCTGTAAGAAATACGTGCATCACCATAGTAGCCAGTACTACACATGGTAACAAAACCCACTGCAGGAAATGTGCTGGGCCACATGTGTGTCCATATGACACACAAATGCCAGTCAGGGAGGTTCATATACCCAACAACAGTCGCAGCCAGCAGGACAGGTGTAGACAAACACAAACAAAGGCTGTGCTAAGGCCACTGAATGATGTCTATGGGTAACCTCCCCCTCAGGCCTACACAGACAGACTACATCAGGTCAGACAGTGGGATGCTAGTTTTTAAGGGTAGGAAGTCAGAAACTAATATGTAGGTCAATGAAACATAGGACCTGTAGTACACTGACATGCCTCTAGTCAGCTTGATAGGTTAGAAAACATAATGAAATGGAGTACCTGACATACCAATACAGTCATAGCAAATGTGTACAAGTGTCAGGTGTGCCCCCCCCAATCCTGTGTAGCAATGCAGAAACAGTCAGGTGTGCCCTCCATATCCTATGTAGACAGTAGTAACAGTCAGGCGTGCCCCCCAATCCCATGTAGACATGTAGTAACAGTAAGGTGTGCCCCTAATACTACTTAGACATGTAATAACAGGTGTGCCCCCCAATCCTATGTAAAAATGTAGTACCTGTCTGGTGTGTCCCCTCAATCCAATGTACACACATTGTAACAGTCAGGTGTTCCCCCCAATCCTATGTAGAAATGTAGTAACAGTCAGGTGTGCCCCTCCAATCCTGTGTATCAATGTAGAAAAAGTCAGGTGTGCCTCCTCCATATCCTATGTAGACATGTAGTAACAGTCAGGTGTGCCCCCCCCCAATCCTATGTAGAAATGTAGTAACATGTATGTGTAGGTATAATACCAGTGGAGCACAGATGCCCAGAGGTAGCCAAGGTAGCAGGATAGATTGTAGCATTTGCACATTATGCAGGTATGTGTGTGTTAGGTTGGTGTGTGTTTCATATTGTGTGAGAGTGGTCAGTATGTATGCATGTTGAGGAATGACCCAGTGGCTATTGACTACTACTGCTGATGACAGGGCAAAGTCCTCACAACTGTAGTGCCAAAGACAATTCCCACCAGTATAACACATGCTAGCAGTAAGTCATTGTAAATGTATGGTGGTAATATGTGTCACCATCTGAAAGATTGACAGGGCATGGCTGTTGGGCTAGATATACAAGCAGTACACGGGGGAAAGTACCCCAGACATACAGTATATAATATGTAACTGTGAAATGGACACACCCTTGGAAATATACATACAGGTATGCATCACATTATTTGGGCCTGTAGTAGGGGAAACCAGTGTTGTCTGCCCGAACACTTGCAGATCACAAAGGTGGTAAGACTGATGCATTGGGAAACAGCTGATGTACCTGCACATGCCAGCATAACTGGAATGCCCTATGCATATCTGTGCATCAGATGCAAGCAGTGTCCATAGCACACATGCACTCAACTCACCCAAACACCACCCACAGGTACCTCTCTGGTTGTATACCTGCTGTGGGGAATGGGTACAATATAACCCTATCTGCATATGGCAATAGTGAAACAATGCAGCATGCAGTGCAGGTGTCCCATGCAGGTGTGTCCCTAGCCGTAGGTAGCACCCTGCCAGCATACACACCACCTGATCAAGACTGATAGAAAGTATTGGCATGAACACCTAGCACACCTACCCTGTCACCCTAGAAGAATATATTGTATGGTGGTCTGAAACTGTAAGACTGACAGAATGCAATGGCCTGCCACAGGTGGCTCGCATCAACACCAAATGGCCTACAGGCCTCTGCCAAAGGCCTGTGTCTCACATGTACTGCCAATGTATGTTATGTCATGGACACCCAAATAACAACATAACACACTCTACATAACCTATATGCAAGGCTATGTGGACAAACCACAGTAACATGTCCACCATGTCCTACTGCATGAACTGTGGACCAACACCAAAACACAGCTGTAATGAGATGATAACCTCAGGGAAAGTATCAGAGAATGTATGCAGAATGCATGGAACAGGATATAATAATAGAGGGTGGGTGGGAGCATGGGCAGCATGGAATGTGCAAGGTCCGACACACCACTGTGTGCACACACTATCCCTGGCTGCAAATACATAAATGGGTGGCTACATACCTGCCCATACACCACAACAGAAGTAATGTCCTGACTCATGGCCCCTGCCTCTGAGTAGCCTGTGTGAATCTGTACAGTTGTGAGGTATTGGCACAGCAAGATAAGGCCATACTGTCATGTAGATGGATGGATGTACAAGTACAGTTTGTCCCCATATTGCCAAATGATCTACAGATACCCTGCAGAAAGAGTTTGCTACCTGTGGGTATACAACACAAAGGTCTGCACTAGAGTACAAAGTGCCTGGAATGAATTCACACATTCAATACAGAAGGGCATACTGGGCATGCTCACACACTTAGAGAAATAAAGGCAATGTCAGACAACAACATACTGAAAGGTCATAATGGGCATGTTCACACACCTAAACAAATAAAGCCCATGTCTGCAAACAACAGTGGACCATACATATCTGACAGTTGCAGATGTTAGTGCATACACTACTCAGTATGCACCAGTCATGCTTTCCACACACAGTGGATAGTAATACAGACATATATTCAAGGACAACACACTATAATAAGCCAAATGTAGACATACACAGATGTGTGGAAGAGAGTGACTGTGAAAAAGAGCCATCCATCATGAGGTCTGTCCCACCCAGCATACAGCCAAATGGCTACAACCACATGATGTGTAAATGTCACTCAGTGTAGACATTAGCCACCGGTATCCATCAGCATTACAGACTATGTGGTGCAAGTGCTAGCTGTGCAACATGACTGTAAAAGGCAGAAATCATCTAGCAGCTATATACATGTATCTGCGGAATATAACCCTGTGTGTGCCTGCATGTGGTGTGTCAACCTTTAGATGAATGGGTTATGGCCCATGCACACACACTGCCCTCCCCATAGCCCTACAATGACAAGCCTGCTGAGGTCATCCACTTTGAAATACACATTTTGGAATAGATTAGCCCAGTAATCTCTGTGCTGCATCCTACATGATGCTGTAGTTTGATAAGCTAGTTAGGTATGATTTCTAATCCCAGACATGGCAACTGTGTGTGTGTTTGTGTCTCTGTCTGTGTAGGGAACAATGTTTTTTAGGCTAGTCATGTTCATTACACTTCAAATGCTCTAGTTTGGCAAGGCTGCTGATGTCATTCACTGTGAAATACACCTTTGGGAAAGATGTAGCCCAGTAATCTCTGTGGTGCATCCAATAACTGTGTACTAATGTAGTGTGATAAACTAGTTAAGTAGGAGTTCTAATCTCAGAGATGGCAACTGTGTGTGTGTCTCTGTGTAGGGAACAATGCCTTTTTAGGCTAGTCACACTCACTACAAATCAAATGCCCTACTTTGGCAAGGCTGCTGATGTAATTCACTGTGAAATACACTTGTGGGAAAGGTGTAGCCTAGTAAACTCTGTGGCACGTCCAATAACTGTGTACTGCTGGAGTGTGGCAAACTAGTTAGATAGGACTTCTAATCCCAGACATGGCAACTGTGTGTGTGTGTGTGTGTGTGTGTGTGTGTGTGTGTGTGTGTGTGTGTGTGTGTGTGTGTGTGTGTGTGTGTCTGTATAGGGAGCAATGCATTTTAGGCTAGCCACACTCACTACAATTCAATGCCCTACTTTGGCAAGGCTGCTGATGTCATTCACTGTGAAATACATGTTTGGGAAAAGTGTAGCCCACTAATCTCCGTGACGAGTCCTATAACAGTGTAATGCTGTAGTGTGATATAGAACTCTGGTAGGGGTTCTAGTCCCACACATGGCAAGTGTAGATGTTTGTGTGTGTGTTACTTTGTGTAGGGAGCAATACTTTTTATAGTCACACTCACTATAGATCAAATGCCCTACTTTCGCAAGGCTGCTGATGCCATTCACTGTGGAATACACCTTTGGAAAAGTGTAGCCCAGTAATCTCTGGGGTATATCCTATAACAGCATAATGCAGTAGTGTGATATAGTACCCTGGTAGGGGTTCTGTTCCCACACAGGGCAAGTGTGAATGTTTGTGTGTGTTTTTCTATGTCTGTGTAGGGAGCAGTGCTTTTTTGGCTAGTCACACTCACTACAATTCAAATGCCCTATTTTGGCAAGCCTGCTGATGTCATTCACTGTGAAATGCACCTTTGGGGAAGGAGTACTCCAGTAATCTATGTGGTGCATCCTATAACTGCGTAGTACTGTAGTGCAATATAGTAGTTAAGTAGGAGTTCTAATCCCAGACATGGCATGTGTGTGTCTGTGTTTGTCCTTCGTATCCTGTGTGGAGTTGGCTGTGAGTGTGTAACAACTGGAGTCATTGTGGAGTGGTTTTGCAAATTTCTTATATGGTGGCCATAGCATATATCACAATGTCCACCTAACAGGGATAACAGATGTGAAATAGCTGAGAGGCTGGGATGCAAATCCATACCCCTACATGTGACATCAAGACCTGGCGAACAAAGTTAGCAACCCTTGTATTACCCAGATAACACTCTCAACCCATGTCTCATACACAAACACACTTGTTTAGGCAACAACCGCTATGTTGGTAGTACCCGGTATATTGCCCACAGATAGTAACCATGGTGTGATTGGAGTAGACTACAGAGGGCATGGCACCATGTCCATCAATCCAATAGGCATGTACATGCAGACAGTGCACCTTCACTATGTCCCCCACTGGACACCTGCAACACATGTGGTGCCATCAAATGTAACCCACAAAGGACATACCATGCCTTAAAGCCATGCCCTATATGGACAGATGCCACTGACACCAGGGAATACCTGTATCATGCTATCAGTGTAGGCGCAGGGTCAACCTGCTGTCCATTATCAGTTCCCGCCACATGAGGCCAGGACTGGCACATCTGATAACAATCTGTGTACACAATATGGACCAGACACCCCAGGTACATTGTCACATGCCTCTGTACATGCATGTGGGACATGTGCACATCCCAAACACCATCCATGTCATGGCCACATACAATAGTTACCCAGGTGACTGGATGGTGAATGCAATACCCACCTGTTTAGGCCAATCCAGACACTATATCCCTGAGCCACATTGCAGACCATTGTCATGTAGCCTGATGCCAAGGTATACCCATCACCTAGCATTGTATAGCCATCTGGCACAGTTGACCACTCACACCCGTGAAGCAATGCACCCATGCATGTCAGTACTGGAACCCTGTGTCTGTGTGTGTGTGGTGTATGATGCTTATGACCAGATTCATACTCACTACAACCCCCATTGGCATATTGAAGTATGCTGTCTGATGTAAGACACCTCCACATACCCTTTGCCCATATAATCTCCAGATAACCCCTGGGGTGCATGTGATACCTGCGCCGTAATGTATTGTGGCAAACTAACTAGTGAGGAGTTATATTCCTGACCCTGCCAAGTATATCAATGTGTGTGGGTCCCTGAGAGACTGTGACTGTGTTGACACCGACTCCTGTTCATGCGGACAGGCACGTGTACTACACCTACCATATAGCACTGTTGCAGATGTCACTCACCATCTCATATACGTTTGGAGAGCTCCTCGACATGTAAACTATGTGGCACATCCAATAACTGCATAGTCATGTGATAGCAATACTGCATGAATTGCAGCCCTCCTCTAGCCGATTGCATATGGAACAGCTGTGGAAACATTCCCATAGCCAATTGCATGGAAACACACTCCAATATCTAGGCACATCATGTTGGTATTGGGCCTTTTCATTCACTGTGAGCAGGACCTAGATCTGTTGTTTGCAAACAACATCACAGATGGATTGGGGATTTACCTCTAACAGCATACACTGTGGAAATAGGCCAACACACAGGAGGGGGATGTGCCTGACATGACTACAAAATGTAAGTGTTGCTATTCTGCATTTGGAGTAATGTTGGTTTAACAGGGTGTGTGTGGATATGGCTGTTCTACATGCTTTAATACATGTCATGACAGTGCTATGTTACTGAGGAAACCTCCATCTGTATGGTCATCTGCAGACTGGGCAGTGTGTGGCACCTTTTGTTTCTTGTGTTACCCACAGAGCACCTACCTGTGAACTGCAGAAGCATAGTGTGAGGATTACAGACAGTACATGGTGACAAACATGAGAGTTACTGACCTCATATCCCTCATCGGACATATGTTGCAACTAACCCTGTTACAACAGTAAATGTATGAGGTCATCACAGCAACATGTCAATATTGGCCCCGTGTTTGTGCCTCCAGCCAGAATTCTGTAAAACTGTGTACATATGTCATGCAGTAAGAGGTGCATATGTCCTGTACACCATAATTTATTGACATCATATCTGATAACAAGCCAGTGGGATATCAAACTGCGATGCATGTTATGTATAGTAGGGGCTCTCTTTGAGGACATAACCTGAGCATACTGTGGTTGTGTGTACAGTACTGAGGTCTGTGTACTTATGGTGATTGTCGGCAGTGTGTGCATTGTAAATATGCACCTTGGCCTGTGTACAGACTGTGGTAGATGTCATTCTTCTTGGTCCTGTTCTATCTGATATTACATGCTGCTCCACTGTATGTTACCCTATCGGCTTACATGTTTGTAGGGCAAAACACAAACATGCCCATACCACAGACAGGCATCGGACCATACTGTGTAGTGGCCTAGTAAATGTAGGTTTAGTATGTGAGTGGCACATGAGGATGGTGTTAATCAGATAGTCCATGTATTGTAATATTACACTGGCTACCATATGTGGCTGTGGCTGTGTTCACATTGGTTGTGGTCATGCACTTTCACACAGGTGTCTGTTACTCTGTGATGTGAAATGCCTGTAGAGCCTGCTATATATGCAGGTACATGTACATTCCTCCATAAGAAATGTAGGCCAGTGTTGTGGCAGTCTGCCTGTGGCCTTTACAGTGCTTTGTTACATGCCTAGCAGCTTAGTGTCCTTACCCAGTGTGATGCTATGTCCAGATACTTTCCAGATGTACTGCTGCCAGGCCACCATAACAGGCATGTATGTCAGAAAAAGCAGTGGGATGCTGTACAGATGTATGCCACAAACTAGGGGGTAGTATGTGGCCATGGCACCTCTGTACCAGTGGTTATTATATGGTAGGACAGACAAGGGTGTATGAATGCATAACCTATGGGGCAAATGTATACCAGTATTTACATGTTATATCCATCTACATGGCTGTTAACATCCAAATTGTCAGGCCTGGTCTGCATGTCTTGCACTAAGGGGTTCTGTGTATATCTCTGGACTGACCAGAGTGTGTCAGACTGTCCACATTTATTGGCCATATGTCTGCTATAGTCCACAGGATCATTACTGTGCTAGCAGTGGTAATGTACTATGATGTCCTTAGGATATCTGTCAGTAGCCAATGGCGCACATGTTAAAAGCAGATGTGACCTCCCACACACAACATGTTTGTGAAGACAACCCCTATCACAGTAGCAATAGTCTACCTATATACCTGCACTACATACCTGACATCCCCTTGCACTATGAGGTTGGGACTATTGGGGCTGAGGTAGAGCTCCACTCCATGTTCAGGACATATGGTGGACATATATGTATATATAATTATCCATATATCTATATAGATATATACACATAAACATATCTACATACATAGATGGATATGTAGATATATATATATATATATATATATATATATATATATATATATATATCAGGATTTTGGTCTTTCAGTCTATAGTTTTTTTTGATTTGATTTTCAGGCTTATAGTGTTTCATTTTTCTGATAGGGAACCATATACATATATATATATATATATATATATATATATATATATATATATATATATATATATATATATATACACACACATATAAATTCTCAAGATATATACATATACACAGCAATATATGTCTACACATATACTTATGGATATCTACATATATATTGACAGTAATAGGTATATCAGAATAGATATGTATGCACATATAGTTATAGATATCTACATGTATATCTACATAAATGGGCATATCTGTACACATAGAATGTGAATACATATATAGCTATATATACATATCTCTCTCTCTCTCTCTCTCTCTATATATATATATATATATATATATATATATATATATATATACAGACATATGCATGAATATACATGTGTATGTACATGTAGACATATATCAACCTATTATATGTATATATCCATATTCCTGTCATGTGTAAACCTCACGGTTGTGTATATTCTCACAGATGTATCTCACCATATGTATCTGCTATTTGTACATTATGTTAAAACAACATATGTGATATAACAGTCATATTAATAACAAGTACTACACAATTGTGGTACTAAAGGCAATTGTTCAGTACTAATCAATATGTGTATTGACAGATATATTCAAAAAACAACAGCTGATTTCACGGTGGCCATGTTGTTGTTAAGTATCGTGACATTAGTGTACAGGGTCCTGGGTTCAAGACCTCCAAGGACTGTTCATTTTTTTGCTGGGCAGAACAAAAGCTGTTTTGAGCAGCTTTAAGTGCATTTGCGCAATTTTGTGCGAAGCTAATCGGTTTTAAGCTATGGGTAAATGTACAGGCGCTTACACAGTGTAGGCTTCGCTTACCAGTGCGCAAATAAGCTTAGCTGTTATATTGCAGCAATGTTGATACCTGATAAGCATGTTTTAGCCCTGGTAACCAGTTCACACCACCCAGTCTGATAACATACCAGAGCAATGACATCTGTAATAAGTGTATGTGATGCCATGTACAATACATGTGCCTATGTGCTGTCATTATGGTAACAAAGGGTGTGAGTGTCATGTCTGGGGCACAGATGTATGTGTGGCCTGTACAGTACTGTTATCCATGTGACTTTGTTACATACAGGGGTAGGAGTCCAGTGTAAGTCCTGTCACACTGGCATGTAGTGTATGATGGCAGTACTACTGTTGATAGTGCCTACCCATGCAAGAGTAGAATGCTAAATTTAGTATTGACAACAGGCACACCTGCAGGCATAGCTGGACTCTGAGGCCTCCATGTTGTATCCCTGGTGTGTGAGCAGTGTCACAGTATATAACCCCTAGTGGGTAATGATCTTACATGTGGAATGTAAGTGTAGGCTACCGTCTGTACAGCACATGATAGCGAGGGCTCCTGACATGTAGTTATGGCATACATATTTTTGTCAAATGTCTGTCTGTCAACACATTCATCCTACGGCGTAACTACTTGCCAAGCGGCTAACTGTCAGTTCCTGTACAGATGTTCAGATGGCAGGTATCCCGCTGGGATATGTACAGGCATACTAAGCTTGACTGACACTGACATGTCTGCCCAGCTGTGTAAGAACTGGCACATATTGAAGATAACATCCTGTATGCACCATATGCCATGGGTACCTCCACTAGACTACCACAGTCGACTGAACATGCTTGGGTACAGGTCTCCATCACAGACACTAACCATGTGCTGTAATGCATGTTGCATGAATGTCAACTTGATCACCTCAGTGGCCATGTGCAGGAGGCACCTGGCGGAATGGCTGATGCATGTCACTTCCACCCTGAGGGTCACCACAGTAGTGTCTGTCAATGGCTTGCCTGCTACCACATGGCAGGTGGCAGGATACCACTATACACATAACCCCTACAGAACCCATCTCTCCTTGGATAATAGCTAGGTACACAGCTATGACCACCTGCAGAGATACACCCCAGTACTGACACATGTGTACGTGTGCATGACTGAGTATAGCAGTGTCTGGGTGTTAGCACACTTGTACATGGGAATTCCACGAGGGCCTTCACAACCACCACAACACCCATATCCATAGTCAGTTGTGGCTGCTGCTGTATGGGACATTACATGTACCCTGTTAAGTTCCTCTCCATACCTGCTGCACGAGCCTTCCAGTACCATCACAACAGCATTAATGCTGCTCTGCACGGTTGACAGGTATGGCCCACTACCCAGAGGGATGGCCTCTATTGTCCTTAGCAGTTGTTCAACTGAACATCATTACAACAACACATGAAGGCACATATAAATCCTTCCACATCATTTATCCAATTATTATGGACCAAGTACTATGGTCAATTACATACATATATACTTCACATATCTGTTCTGGGAATGCAGTCTCTTCTGGATGTTTTTTTTTTCTGTGCCTTACACACACACTCTCTCTCTCTCTCTCTGTCACTCTCAGTCCATCTCTCCCCAGTAAATGGAATGAGCTGTTTTGCATAGTTTGCAGAATGGAATTTGTAGGTGATGCACATGATCAGGTGAAGGCCTCTGCACCAATCAGTGTCCTCCACTTGCTGCCTGCATGCAGCATGCTGTGTAGTACTTCCAATTACCATTGTCATGGCAGCCAATTACTAATAATCCCTACACCATGTGGGTGTGGTCCCTTTACTTTTCCTGTATGATGAACATCTTTGCTGTGTGTAGGCAGCAGTGTTACACACAGCAGGTAGCAATACTTCTAACAGGAGAACCTGCACCCTCAGGCCAGCTGCATATTAGTAGGACATTCCAGAACTACAGACAGAGTGTGAGTAGTGTTGTTGTATGCATTGTATAGCACCGGTGTTACAGGATTTGTGTGTATATACTGGTTTAACTTAGAATGCAGTCTCTCTGCATAGCTCTCAACTGTGAGCCTATCCACTTGATGGCCAGAGGTGTGCCTATTATGTTTTGTCTGTCCAACACACAGGTCTTGTATCAGATATATCACTGGCAGTGTATGTGTTGAGTGCTATCAGTACATGGTTACATCCATTTCTGTTTCTAACTTCATATTCCTGACTAAGAGTATGTTGCAGACTATCCTGTAACACCAGCAACTTGCTTAGTGTATGACAACAGCATTTCACATATGGGCCTGTGTTCCAGCCTCTGTCCTCCACCTACATACCAGGCTTTGTACATATGTCATGCTGTCAGGGGTTGTTATGTAGTGGGCTGTGAGTATGTCATGCTGCCATTCCTGCCATCAGTCCACTGCTGTTGTGTCCCCCACACATATTGTGAGGTTGGGTCCATAAATGTGTGTGCTTCACCTATACAATACATGTGTGCCCTTATGCACTCCAGAGGCCAGTGTATGTAACAGTGGTATATGACCCTGTATTACTGAGTCTAGGGGGGTTGCACCATAACTAACCTAAGCTGTTACAATTTGTGGCGAATCAGCAGTAAGCTGCCTTAAGGTATCTGGATGTACATTACCATGCAATTAACATTGGGTAAATGCAGGCCTACTGCCTCCTGCCATACAGATTGTTCTGTTTGTCAGTGTGATTGTGATTGTGTCAGTTATGCCTTGTTATGTAACAGATACTTCCCACTGTGTCACCTGAGGTCTTTACCCCTTAGGGATTGTGTACAGAGTGTAGATAGAGGCTGCTGGACTATACATCTGCATTACTTACTGTTGATTGATTGGTATCCTGTGGCCCAGTCTGTCTTTACTATTGTACTACTTGAAGGCCTTGGCCTGGACAGCAACATATGTAAACCTTTCCAGACTACTGTATTAATATAACATTTTCACAGTTGCATTACTCTGTTTATATGTATGTCAGTATCTAAGCAGCTATATGACATGGCATATACAACTGTAACAGTACACAAATAAAGCTTTCCCATGTATGCAAACCTGTGTCTGGTGTTATATCCTTTGACCTCTCTGTGGGTATATGTTGCAGGCAACAATTGTTATTTGTATGGATGGCTCATACAGTGTCCAGTTGGTAAGGTGGCAACTGTAGGCATAGTTGGTGTTCCGTATTGTGTTATTGTGTGCACCTTCTCCATATATATCTTCCTATACATATCTCTGTGTGTGTATGTGTAGTTATATATATATATATATATATATATATATATATATATATATATATATGTGTGTGTGTGTGTGTCTGTGTATATGTATCCTAGGAATGTTGATTGCTTCCACATTGTACATTCCCTATGGTACCCAGACTGTACTGCATGATATGTTACTGATACCAGCCTGGCATCATACAGGTGGGATGGAGTACTGTTAACATCTTGTGCCCATGTTGTGTCAGGTCCTGGTTATGGGATCTGCAACAGCTGGTATTGTATTGCAGGCGTGTTTGGCTCTGGGGGGATATCTATACATACAAGACGTATGTTGTTTGGGCCCCATCAACCCCTTTAATGCTGCATGTGGACATATATGTTTTTGTTATGTTCCCATTTGTATCTACAGATGTATGTCTGTATATACCTATGTAGATATATATTTATGCTTACATATATCTATTTTATATATATATATATATATATATATATACACATATATATATACATATAGATGTAGACATATATGTATATATGTAATATATGTATGTATATATATATATATATATATATATATATATATATATATATATATATAAATACTATATATACATATATATATATATATATATATATATATATATATATATATATATACGTGTGTGTGTGTGTGTATATATTTCTATATATGTATCTATATCTACATATATAGATATGTTATATCTATTTAGATATTAATATATATACTCACACACATACCGCTACATGTTGAAATACATTTCCTGTACTGTTGAATGTCTGGGCTGGATGATATGTTTGCAAAAACATCAGGGTTATGTGTATCTGACATGACTTAGTGGTAAATCACTTTAGCTATGGTGTGCAGGGTCCTGGGTTCGAAGATTGCAAAGGCTGTTTATTTTGTTACTGGACAGAACAATGGCCGTTGGATACAAAGGGGCTAAGACACTTTTAAGCAGTTGTAAGCAGGTTTGCACAGGGTTTGCGTGGAGGTAAGGACCGCTAACTTCTTGTTACAGTTTCTTATACTGATTTAGCTTCTCAATTGCTTAAACTTTGTAGGCATTGCTTACTCCCGCTCAAACAGGCTTAAACCCACTTACTGCTGCTTAAAAATGCTTTCTTCCACTTACCCTTGCACTAATTTATTTAAAAGAAAAGAAAAAAGGGTTGATAGGACACTGGTGAAAATGGGGTACAAAGAGGGAAAGACAGTGGGGAAAATAGCTAGGGGTATGCAGGAGGGTGTAGGGAAGGTCCATAGCTGCCCATTTCTTCTACAGCAACAGCTCTGCATATACACTGACTTTGGAGGTAGATTTGGGCACTCAAACCCCTGAGAGAGGGGTGAGGACAACAATAATATGTTGTGATGCCAATTTTTTTTCAGGTGAGAGTGGAATTTTGGGGAGGGATAGTAGGCATATTTGGGGAAGTAGGTTGGGTAGGTTAACAGACAAGAGAAACAAGACACATACAGGGGCGATATATGACACATGTGAGGGTTAAACACCTTGATGTGGAGGGGTGTTGGGAAATTGGAAGCCCATGAGCCCCCTGGTGAAAACAGTGGGACTGAGATCCCCACCCATGGGCAGTCACCAATGCACCTTCACAGCCCCGAAGGTGGCTGTGCTGGGGGCTGATTCAGAGAGCCAGGCCAACCCTCTAGTCATGACATGCGGCCCTCAAGCTGGAGTAGAAGATCTCCAAACTGCTGATCAAGGTTTCTACATCCCACGAACCGGACCCGGCGAGGGGTGACAGCTTCCTGTACACACCGGGTCTCAAGGGGGGTGAACCCCATCCCCTGAGATGGTTCCACCTGAAGATGGTGCAGGACCAAATGACTAGGAGGACCCAGGTTGGGCCCCAGATGTGCTGGTGCCCAGTGCCACAGCCAGCTGAGATGGGACAGGTGCGTCTGCTGGGACCTGCATCCCCATATGTGCTATGGTGTTTTTGGTGTATCAACATATGCGGGTTAGTAATAGTCAACACATTCCAGGGTTAGATATAACAGCATGCACAGATATTCCCATTTCCTCAGACACCAGATACAGAGCAGTTGCATAGCAAACGGAACACATGCATATATGGGACCACAGTGGTAATAACAACAGCATGCAGGTACATTAATGGCACCATGCCACCAATGTCAGAGTATTTCAACATAGCACAAGCATAGAAACAGATTTAAATAATTATCAACCACTAGGACATATGTCCTAATATAACTGGGTGTCATCACATACCAGTTGAGATGGGTATTTAGTGTATTGTTGGAGATATGGTGGGGGGAGAGAAAGATGTCAATTAACAACTTGTATATTTCTGTAGTTTGTATTACTTTCCTAGTCATTGCTGTTATCTGTACCTTACAAGTATTAATACACTACCCTATTGCCTTTGTTTGGACAGTGATATGGCTGTCATCATCTTTATACATGAACTGGTTTTACCTGCAGTATACACCTCTTACCTGGTATACATGTGGAGGAATTGTTTGTTAATGCTAATTAACTATTTCTACACATACTCCCAGATTCCAGGTTGATGTTATGCACATACCTGTCCATCTCATTTTGCACAGACTCTGGCCATGTCTTGACCACATGCAGGTGAGCTGGGACATATGTAGACTATTGCCCTCTTCAACCTTTAGTGACTTATAACACTCTTATACAGGATTTCCTACACAGTTATATTAGGCAGCACAGTGTGGGTGACAGTGATCAGTGATACCTTATTATTAAGAGCAACTGCAACACTTCACAATTCTATACAATACCAGAGTAAACAGCACCAGTACAGGATATCAAGCTTTTATTTCTCGGCACAGTGTTTGTATCCGACGTACCTGTGGGAGCAATGTTTGTTAGCACTACCTGAATGTTGCCACACAAAGTACCAGATTTCACATTAGTATTATCACATACATCTCACTCTGTTACTGTACACACTCTGGTCACAGCTTGACAACACAGGGGTGTAAATGGGATATACGTGGCCTATTACTCTCATAAGATTTTGGGGGGTAGCTAGTGTGACAGGATTGTTCTCATAGATGTGTGACAATCAGTTGTATTTCCCGTTTGCTGCCTAAACATCTGGGATCATCCCACTAATTTCCCAGGGGGAAAGGGTGAGAGGTAGCAGATATGGTTCCATATACTGGACATTCTAGACATATCTGTACAGTTGTGGGGTATGATTTTGTATGCAGCCTACTTCCACTCACAGGATTCAGACCATGGATGTGTCTGCTAAAACTAAAACACTGCCCATCACAGTTGTGTGTGCTATATAGACATTGCTGTATATCTCCTATCTGCTTTCTGTCTTATAATTCTCGTGTGGTTTTACATTCTGAACTTGTATTACAACACTCTTATACAGGATTTCCTAGACAGTTATATTATGTAGCACAGTGTGGGTGATACTGATAAGTAATACCTTATTATTCAGAGAAACTGCATCAGTCACAATGACACACAATACCAAAGTAAACAATACTAGTACAGGGTATCATTATTTTATTTCTGGGCACAGTGTTCATATCTGCCAGACCTGTGGGAGCAATGTTTGTTAGCACTACTTGAATGTTGCCACACAAAGTACCAGATTCCACATTACTATTATGTGCATACATCTCACTCTGTTACTGTATACACTCTGGTCACAGCTTGACAACATGGGGTGTAAATGGGACATACGTAGCTTATTACTCTCATAAGATTTTGGGGAGTTGCTAGTGTGCCAGCTTTGTTCTCATAGATGTGTGACAATCAGCTGTATTTCCTGTTTGCTGCCTAAACAACTGGGATCATCCCACTTATTTCCCAGGGGAACAGGGTGAGAGGCAGCAGACATGGGCCCATATACTGGACATTCTGGACATATCTGTACAGTTGTAGGGTATGATTCTGTATGCCGACTACTATCACTCCTAGGATTCGATCCATGGCTGTGTGTGCTAAAAATACAACAGTTCACATCTCAGTTGCGTGTGCCATTCAGATTGTGTTGCTTGTCTTTTCACTGTTTTCTATGTGTCTCTCACTTGTACTAATTGACCTCTGGGGTTTGCACCAGTCATATACAGACATTCCTACACATTCTATTTATGTTGCACAGTGTGGGTAACAGTGCTTAATACAACAGTACTATTAAGTGATTGCAAATCTAAATTACCTTATGATGCCAGAGTATACACATGCAGTCCAGCATTTAGACCTTTATTGTCGGGCTATTATGCTTTTATTTACATACAAACCATATGAGACTCTTCCTGTCATATTCTCTGGTGTATGCTGTACTTGCCTTAAACAATACAGGTTTTACACTGGCAATTAACTTACTAATGCTTTTAGATTTATTTTCTATGACAGTACATGCAAGAGTATTACTAACCTGCCTCCCGTTGCAACCTCTGCAGGTGACAGCCATGGGCCTCCTGGTTCATGACCCGCTCACTTGACACTGTGGAGGACATAAGAGGAATATTTAGCCATACCTATCCATAATATACATGAGCTGGCAATTATTAAACACATAGTGGAGTGATCCTTACACACAGCTGGGACCTCCCCTGTCATCCTAGCCTCTTGAATGCACTGATCCAAGAGATCCCCCTTTTGCCGCTTCAGGTCGGCATAGTGATGCCTGATGTGCTCACCAGTTCGGGGTATGCCAGTGGCACTGGTGAAGTCACGGGTGAGATGGTAGCAGTCTTCTGCCTTATATTGGGAACCCTGGTACTGGCCCTGCAGTGGTCTCTGCTCATGGTCTTTGACAAGGAGTCCTGCCATGACTCTGGTTTCCTGGATGCCCCAGCACTGCACCTGGAAGTGCACACCCTCTCCCCTTTCTGCCATGGTGCCTGCAAGGGGAAGCTACAACCAGTTATGAGATGTATTCCTGCCTGATTGGTTTAAGTAGGGCCGAATTCCCGCACTTTGCCATGATTGGCCAGTTTTGAAAAGGCTAAGCTATGGGCAAACCTGCTTACCCAAGGTTGGCATTGTTTAAAGGGGTATACTACTGGGCACATTGAGTTAGCTGGCCTAGACATTACTTATACCTCCTAAGCTGGCCTTTGTAAAGCTTAGCATTGCTTAAAATTGACTTTGTATTACATTTGCTTTTTGGCATTGATTTATTATTCATTACGTCTTATATATATATGTCTGGTATACATAATTCATGTGTACGTACACTGTATGGGGTCCTTGTGTTTAGTTGGGGACTTCAGCACTCTATTACATTTACACCTCACATCTGGGCTTACTTCAATACTCCAGTTCACATATTTCTGTTATGTGGTAGGTTATAGAACTTATGACTGTATACTGGTTCCTTTCACATGTTCAGTTTGATTTTACTATAGTGAGGGTTTGTTTGGTGATACCTCACTCTTATGTACTGCTGTGATGGCTTGGTGGTTAACTACTGTGACTATAGTGTACAGGGTCCTGGGTGCAAGTCCTGCAAAGGCTGTTTATTTTGTTTCTGGCCAGAACAGCGTCTGATGCATACAGACTGCTTAAGGCACTTTTAAGTGGGTTTGTGTGGGTTTGCGCAAAGGTAAACACTTCACTGCAAACAGAGCTAGCTTCTATAGTGCTTATCCTGTGTGCACATTGCTTACCCCTGCGCAAACGGGTTTATACCCACTTACTAGTGCTTACATATGCTTACTCCCGCTTACTCCTTCTTAATAGTGCTTACACTTGCTTACTCCTGCTTACCACTGCACTGATTTAGACAGTAATGTCTAATGGTTCTTGGGAAGGTGGGGGATTTGGAAGCTGTATGGAGTTATCATTCATTAGACATTTTACCTTCCATTTGTATCCATGATTTCTGTGTACACATACTGTATGAGGCACATGTGATTTTCTGTGGACTTTGCAACATTTTGACACTGAGACCTCACATCTGCATTTAATGCAGTACTATATTATGCAACTAAAATATTGGTCACAACATGATTTGACATGGAAAGTGAAATGTGCTACAATGGGACTCGAACAGGGAATGCCTGCTCATAAGGCAAATGATCTGCCCACTACACTATTGCTATACTGCTTCATTTGCATATATCTTCCTTTTTATCCTCTTCAGCCATTTAAGCTGCATTAACCGTAGCTAACCATTGGGCAAACCTGCACACCTATGGTTAGATTTAATCAGTTTCATAAAAATAAAAATGTTATTTTTATATTGTTTGTGTTTACTATTGCTGTTGTATACGTGGGGAGATGTTGTTGGGGGTATGCAGACAGGTCCCCTTTGAATGGTCAACATTTCACAATGTTGACATTCTTATGGCTGAAACCATATGATCGACATTTGAAATGTTGACCATGGGGAACCGGCATCTCCCTACAGTGCAGAATGGCAAGATTTACACTTCTGCACTGTAGTGCGATCATAGAGTTGGTATATTTAAGTTCCGGGGGGTGTGGAGGGCAGAGCCCCCCATGGTGGGGTGCAGGGGTGGGGGGTGAAGCCCCCTGCTAACAATGTTAAGGTAATTTTTTTTGTTTTTTATGTTCTACTTGTATGGTCGACATTTCAAATGATGATCATATGGTCTCGGTGATATGAATTTCGATACTGTGAAATGTCAACCATATCAAGTAGACCCATGCAGACACCTATGAGCAGTCTTTCTCATTCTTTTGGGCTTTCTGCTGTTCTTCATTGTGGAAGAGTGTATATTCTGACAGTTCTGCTCTCAGACATGCCCCCTGCACTCTTACATGCTCAGTGTAAGATTAAGAGCTCAAGCAGTGCGCCTTCATTAATATGCATGGCGCACTGCCGTCCTGCTCCTAAACGGACGCTTCCGTGCAGGACTAAGCTAGTCCTGCACAGAAGAATAGCAAATCTGGGGGATGATTAAGTTAAGGTAGATGTAGAAGGTAATTAGTATGAATTAGAATTTTGCTGGAGGGAAAACCTGTCAGTGAGTAAGCAGAGATAGTGGAAGTAGCAGTAAGAGCAGAGGAATAGAAGACAGTAGGAAATTTAGATTGAAAATGTCCTTTGTTGATGTATATACATGTAATGTAGGTGTAAAAGGCTCAAGGTAAACTAGCCTGGGTAAGTGCAAGCATAGAGTCAAGTGTTTTTAATTTGTTGATTTAACAAGTTTTGTATCTCAGCCAGCTGGTTTGTTGTCCGATGGTGGAAGGGATAGAATTCCAGAATTATGGAGGCTTTATTTGAGTAGAAGGACAGACCAGCAGATTCTTGGGGGGGCTCTGCTTCACATGGGTTGGATGCCTGTCCAGAGACAGGGTAGTCTCTGGAATACATACCTGTATCTCCAGCAGGTCCTATTTATATCACAGACAAGGTTTAAGTCTTTAGAATGGGTAATTCTGGTGCTGTTTGTTTTGTGGATATGCAGGAGGTCCATCAGAGTGGGGTCTGACAACAACCTGTATGCCAGGCATAAATCTCTGTTCAACAGCCTGTATAAGACAGAATACAGGGAATGGCCTTGAGGCAGTTTGCATAGGACATTTTACTTACACCTTGTATTCTTTTAGTGAGAAAAGTCTGTGGACATTCCATTTCTTGGCTATGCCTGGTAAGATACATACTAAAGAGGGCATTGTACGCAATGACAGGTCTGATGAATGCCAAATATAGTAAAACAATGACTTACTTGGACCTAGATACCATACCTTTGTTTAAAAGTTGCGCAACATAGAATGATTTCCTCTCTACTGTAGACACGATTGTCAAAGGCTAGATTACTATATATGCCCCCAAGCACCTGCCTACTGGGTCAGCTCTAAAGGATGTGTTGTCAGTATGATAGTTAAAAGGGGAAGATGACTTCCCAAAGGATACTATTATGCATTTCTTGGCATTTAGTTTTAGTGCATAGCTCTGACACCAGTTGTTTGTTGATGTCAGACCTTCCTGGAAAACATTTGTTTCATTGTGGGATTCAGTAACAGCTCCTAATTTGCAATCATCTGCAAATGAAATCAGTCAGAAACCACTGACATTGGCCTTGACTTCTGCAAAGTAAATGCCAAAAAAGAGTGGTACAAGTACTGATCCCTGAGGGACTCCACTTGTGACTGGCCTCTCTGTATAGGTGGACTCCAAAAATTTAACTTCCTGGGTCCTGTCTTTTAGCCATTTGGCTATCCACTGGGTGACACATGGGTTTGTACCTAACCTCTTGAGTTTGTCAACAATTCCCAGTTGGGGTATTGTGTTAAATTCCTTGCCAAGGTCAAGGTAGTAATTTTGAACCATTTTGCCCTCATCCATTGCTCTGGTGACCTTGTCAAAGAAGTCCACCAGGCTGAGTAGGCATAACCTGCCTTTGATGAAATCAAACTGGTTTGAGTCTAGTGTCTGGAGGTTTACTGTATCATTATTGATCATTTCCATGATCATTCTTCCCATGGCTTTGCATATAAGACTAGTGAGACGTATGGGTTTGTAGTTTTCAGGGTCCACCTTTGTGCAGTGGGATGACTGCTGCTAGTCTCCACTCATGAGGCACAAAACATGCTTGGAGGCTAAAGTTAAATAGCAATTCTAAATGGCCTGAAAGGTCATGTTTCATGCTATTTAGAAAGCATCCTGAGATATTGACTGGGCCCATTGATGCAGTGTTCTTGGTCTTAGAGAGAGCATTAAGGACCTGCTCCCTAGTGATAGCAGGGAGAGTTATATTTAATGGTATTTCCTGAGAGAAGATTGAGGGGGGAAGAGGGGGAAAGTTGGAGTTTAATTTTTCATCCGTTAGGTTTGTTATATCTTGTGGAACAGTATAGATGGCTCCATTTACAATGAGCTCTGCACACATTTGTTTATTACCTTTGAGGATACAGACATAGCTAAATAATGCCTTGTAGCTGTCCTTGGCCTTTACCAGAGAAGCCATAACAGTAGGGAGTGTGCAGCACTCCCCCCTATTAGTCAGGACAACATCCAGTATAGCTGAAGCCCTGGTTGGTGCATTGACAGTCTGGTCCAGGGAGTTTGTGTTTACAAAATCCAGAAATCAGTGTGCCTGTACTTTTAGTGTTGTATAGGTTAGCAGTTAACAGTGAGGTAATTAAAGTCACCCACGAATATGGTATTGGTTTGGATGGTGAGTGTTTCCAAGTTTAAATACATGGTACAGGTTTCCTGGGTTATAGTGGGGGACCTATAGTTTACAAGGAAGTGGTATTAGATTTTGCTTATGGTAATTTAAACATGAAGTAGCTCAAGTGCATTGTCCTGTTTGACCAGCCTTACAGTATATTTATGTTTGATATAAATCAAGACACCTCCAACTATCGTCCATGTCTGTGTAGTAGCTGGTCTCAATCCGTGGAAGACATTATAACCTTGCACTGCTGGTGTGTTTTAAATCATGTCTCAGTGACCACACAGATGTCAGCATTCTCTAGGGTGAAGAGAACTTCTAGGGAGTGTAGTTTATTGTTTTGACTCCTAGCACTGAACAGTAATTCCTTTAGATTTTCTTGGTTTTGATTTGCTATGTTGGAAGTACTTTCAGTTTGGCATTGCCTGAAAAAGGCTGTTTGGGGGAACAACAATGCTTTAGCTAATATTTGAAAGCTTAGAGTGGAGAGGTGCAGACCACCCCTGGCAAAGCAGTGTGGTCTGTTGACCATCTCTTTCCATGCTGACAAATACTGCATCCCCCTTAGAATCATTCCAGAAGCTGAGCTAAGTATTAAAGTCATTCATCTTTTGTTCATATTGTGGTATCATCCTTGGAGAAGGTAAAATGCTGCTCAATACTAGGCTCATACCAACCTGGGAACACATATTCTGAGAGCTCTGTGATGTCCCTCTTCATATAGTCTAGGGAAGTACATCTCAGGTCATTTACACCAACATGGACTATGACTGAGTCATACTGGTACTTGTGGTCACATAAACTGAGTGAATGTGTAATGTGTTGGATCCTAGCCTCGATAAGCAAATGACTGCAACTTTCTGTTTACTCAGCCTGATGAGAGGAACATCAGTGTGTCTCATGATGGTGTCTCCAATGACCACAATGTTGGATTGTGTGATGGCTTGCCTTATGACTTAGTAGTAGCGACTCCATGAGATGTGACTGAATGTGTCAATGTGGGTGTTGTTTTGAAAGAGTGCATTCAGGGCTGCTGAAGGTATTTGTTATGTCTACTTCTTCTAGGAAGTCTTTGGGGTTTAGGAACATTTTATTTAAGTGTGTCAGTACATGTGGGTCTATATGCTTGCTTTGAATTGTGTGTGATGGATGCAATGTGTGTGCTGCTGACAACCTTATTGATATTGTGGTACTTTTATGTGAGGACTTTGCCTCCAATGACATTGTGTAAATACATCTCTCACATACCATATTAGTTTGTTTGAGAATGAACTAGTTGTCAGTAAACATGAGGCATTTTTACATTGTCTGAGGATGCTCATATCCACCAAGCTGGTAATGGAGATAGTGGGAAAGTTCATATCCATGGAAATGGACCCATTTTATTGATTAGGCAGTTGGAGTGAGAATATAAAGCAATGTCAGGAGTATTCTGTTTGCAACTCTGGGGACAGTGCTTGTCACTGCAAACCAGTTGTCCTTTATGCAACAAAGTATTGGTGAAATTTCAATCATGCTTTTGCAGGAAAAATGTCACTCAAGTTGTCTGTGTCTATAGTGAGCACTGCTGAACACTTGAGGTGAAACTAATCAGTAGACCCTGAACATTTAAGGATGAAATATTTAGACAGATATTCTGAAGTTAGAAACAAATCAAGCAGTACTCACTGAAAACAAAGAATTAGCTTTTCAAGCATGATGAAAATGGGGGGTTCATGTGAATGGCTACTGCCTGGCTACTACTAGTGCTGTTGTCACCACAGATTCACTCTATTGGTATACAATGCTCCTTTGCTTCTTCTGTCACCAGAAGAAAAACATTACCACCAATCCCAAGATGAGAATCAGGCCACAGCCTGTTTGGTGATCCACAGTCTTGTCCCAGATGATACAAGAGTCTGTAGGCTTGTTGTAGCTGTAGCCTTTTTTCTAGTAGATGCCTTGAACAGCAATCAGACCAACCAGGGACTTCAAGCACAGACACTCACTGCCCAAACAGAAACAGTCTGGAATCAATGCACACTGCTCCTTCTCTCACCATAAGCAAAATATAAGCAGATTCCAAGTTGTCACCTAGGAAGCAGTTATTGAGCTTTCCAGTGATCTCCAGGAAATATTTTTAAAATGCTTCTTCTCAAAATAGGAAAAAAGAGAAGCACTAATCCCAGATGACTACTGAGATGCAGAATATGGGCTCTCCAATAATTGATGGTCTTGCAGTACATGTTGCAGATTTTAAAGATAAGGTGGAAAAAAAACAATCAATAACGTAAGCCCTGCAGTGTGTACTAAGCAGTTAGATGTGAAAAAGGGGGTAGCTTACGCTTTAGCTGTCTAAGTGGAGAGCCACTAGTTTTAAAAGAGAAAGATAGATTCAAAGGGGGTGGTCACTTTGTATTTTGGTTCTATGTGATACAGTGGGGTGGCAAATAAATTTAAATAGTTGAAAGGGAGTGATTTCACAAAATGATAATTTTGTGCTCACTTACAACAATCTATGAAAGGGGACAGGAAAGGAGATATGAGGTCAAATTAACATAAAGGGCAGGCAACTAGAAAGGCAGTTGAGTTTAGGAACACAACAGCACTACGGTGGAAAGTTGTGACTCACAAGAGACATAATTGTGGTCCCTTTCCCAGTTTTAATATGCAATTAAAAGCAGACTACAAGTAAAACACATTGTAAACAAATCAAAAAACAACATGCACAATAGAAGAAGTCAATAATGTAATACAAAATTCAAGAATGCAAAAGCAAAGTAAACTTATGGTTAGGGACTTGTTCATGAAATGTAGTAATCATGCAAGGATGTAAGGTTCCATTATGCTTTGGAGTACAAGGCAGTCTTGACATTTGTAGACTACATTATGAGCAGGTGATAGAGGTAGTGCAGAAGTTTTAGCCAACCTCTTTCAAGACTTGGTAGAAATGCGATTTAGCAGATTGGTTAATGGCAGATTTAGCTATCTTGCTATGGCATTGGTCAGTTTTTGTTAGTACAGATTGTTGAAAGTTGGTGTACATAGAGATAAGTTTAGGGATTCATAAACGCAATGTTGGTGATAGCCAGCAAGCTAGCACTATTAACATTGTGTCCATAATGGGTAGCAATGTTAATCATACATGCAGGTTTCTAGCCAGTGTGCACAATGAGAAGCTCTTCAGTGCAGCCACACTACAGTCCCATGACTTGATCATGTTGGTTGACCTCATGAGCAGTGGTAAGTATGAGTAGCAGAAGGAAACAGTGATGGTATATGGGCACCTCTAGTAGCCATTGCAAGTGAGCTTACAGCTTTACAGTGCTGATGTAATATATGGCAATATATGCATACACACACACACACACACACACACACACACACACACACACACACACACACACACACAAATATTTTTATTTGTGTGTGTGTGTGTGTGTGTGTGTGTGTGTGTGTGCATCTACTACAACTAATTGATCTATGGAAATGTTTCTAATCAGTGGAACATGCAACAAAAAAATAAAATGTTTTTTAAAGGAAGACAAACTCCCTCACATCCCATGTGGGGAGCTGTGCCCCTCCCCACACACCCCTTAGTAATTATATATATTATCTCTGAGATCACACAATCTCTGGGGAAAAAGCTTATCTCCCAACTGCGGGCTATCAATCTTGCATAAATGTCAGCTATATGTATATGTCAACCAAAGAAGATCTTGCTTGTCAAATTCCTAACTCAATACTGATGTGGACCCATAACAAATATTTAATTATTTACTAATAATAATTAGTCCAAGAACAGAAGAGGCTCAACACGACCAATAAAGAATAAATAAAATACTTTAATACTGCAGCAAGTAAACGCTTTCACGTTTCAAGAACGCTTCATCAGACTTGAATAACTGCCATGAAATCAAACCATTTAAATACTATTCAAAAATGCAATCAACCAATCAAAAACATAAATCAATTAATATTGTCTTAATTATTCATTAAAAAGCACTTTATAATACATCCCTATGAAGTTAATACAACACATATAAATATATCATATAAAATACATTCTAAAATATTTCAAATCACACATGCATCTTCTATATTGATATAGTTTCATGCACTGGACATTAAGGATTTGTATACTGTAATCCTTCAACTAGTTGATATTGAGTGGGTTAGGGATTTTTTTGCACATGACAGGCATGGACAACCAAGAGGTGCATGTCATTGAAACTCTCCTTGAGATTGTACTACTTAACAATTTTTTGTTTTTTAATAGGTTCATAGGTTCATATGTAGATACTAGGCTATCTGCCCTAGGGCATTTATAAGCCTAGCCAGGGTGTATTTGGCTTCCGCCTCCCTATTAGATTAGCCTACTGTGCCTCTGTAAAGTAGGTCACAGAAGGTACCATTTTAAGATTAGTTTACTGTGCCTCTGTCTAGCAGGGACACTGGGGAGATCCCAGGGGTGAATTTGCGATTTCACTTCCACGAGTCCAAATTTCACTTGAAGAGGGTCAGCGAGGAGCTATGTCTAACATGAATTGGGATTCTATTCCAGAGTGAGGGGAGCCTCTGGGAAATGAATCTGTCCCTCCAGCACATCCTATTTATTTTTGTGCTGAGGTTTAGGTCCCTGGATCGTGTAGCTCTAAGGGACTTGGATTTTTTGAGGTGGAGCATGTCCATTAATTCTGGGTTTGACATGGCTTTGTACGTCAGGCATAGATCACCTCTGAGTAGGCGGTAAGCAACTGAGTAGAGCTGGAGTTTCTTTAGTCGAGCTGCATAGGACATGTGTTTGTAGCCCATGATCCTCTTGGTGAGGTACTTTTGGGGTCTCTCCAGTTGCTGCAGGTGTCGGGTAAGGTACATCCCAAAAGGGGCATTGTATTCAATTATGGGGCTGATGAGTGACACGTAGAGGGGCACAATGACCTCTCTTGATCTAGATGTGAACCCTTTCATGATAAGGTGGGCTATGTAGAGGGTCTTTCTAACCACTTTGGCAACGTGATTATCAAAGGAGAGATTACTATTTACGTTGGTCCCCAAATCTCTAATTACTTCTTCTGTACTTAATGGATTACCACCTATGTGGTAATTTGTGGGCACCTTGTTTTTCCCAAAGGGGATGACTATGCACATTTTAGCATTTAGCTTGAGGCCATGGCTCTGGCACCAAGCATCCGTCTCTGTGAGACCCTTTTGGAGGATGCTTGTGTCAGCTGGATATTCGATTATGGCCCCAAGTTTGCAGTCATCTGCGAACTTTGTCAGCCATAATCCCCCTGTGTTAGCCCGAACTTCAGAGAAGTATATACTGAACAAGAGAGGTCCAAGAACTGAGCCCTGTGGGATGCCACTTGTAACTGGTTTGAATTCGGACATGGCACCTGCGATTCTGACCATGTGGGTTCTATCTTTGAGCCAGTTTGCAACCCATCTTGTGATATAGGGGTTGATATTTAAGCTGGTAAGCTTATTTATGATACCCGAGTGGGGTATTGTGTCGAAGGCTTTTGCAAGGTCCAGGTAGGCTGTGTGGACTACCTTGCCCTCATCTATGGCTTTGGTAACTGTTTCAAAGAAATCAACTAGGTTTAAGAGGCAAGATCTGCCCTTAACAAAGCCAATTTGGGTAGGGTCCAGTGTCTGGAGGCTCCCAATGTCTTTGTTTATGAGTCCCATGATAATATACTCCATAGCTTTACAGACTAGACTAGTCAGGCTTATGGGGCGATAGTTTCTGGGGTCCATTGTGGCACCACCTTTGTGGAGTGGGACCACTGTAGCTGTACGCCATTCTTTGGGTACATATCCTGTAGTAAGGCTAAGTTTGAACAGTGACTTAATGTGAGGGTTCAGTTCTTCTTGGAGCTCGTTTAAGACACAGCCTGGGACACCATCCGGTCCCATAGATGCTGTGTTTTTTGCTTTGGAGAGGGCAGCTTTCACCTGTGCATCTGTGATGTCAGGGAGGTTACATTCAGTTGGGATAGGCATTTGCTCTTTTGTGGGGGAAGGGGGGAGAAGTTTGCACTGAATCTGTCTGCCAGGATGTTGGCTATGTCTGTAGGTTGGGTATATTTTGTACCGTTATGCAACAATTCAGAGCATATCTGGGAGTTTCCGCCCATGTTCCTGACATAACTAAAGAAGGCCTTGTGATTATCTTTAGTGTCTAGGGCAATTTTTCTTTCGAAACTGGCCTTTGATGATTTTATGAGGGATCTAAGTTTCTTGCTAATACTGATCAGAGATGCCTTCCCTTTTTGGGATTTTGCTCTGTCATGTAGTAGCTTCCTCCTTCTGTTGTATAGCTTATTTATGGCTGGGGTCCACCAGACCGGTCTCCTGTTTTTGGAGGAGTGAGTTTTGGTTTTATTTGGGATAGCACAATCCATGCATTCCTGCAGGTGCTCATAGAATGCATTTGTAAAGGATTCTGCGGATTGGGCTGTATTATCCTCTGGCCCAGGGACTTTGAAGGATTCCACCTCAGTCTTGAGAAGTGCAAAGTTGGCTTTTGAGAAATTCTTTACAGTGATTTCCTCGACTGGGGGTGGGGACGGGATATGGATGTCCAGGGAAATTTGTTTATGGTCTGATCTTACCAATGAGGGGTTTACCTCTGGTGTGGAACATAGAGTCCCCATGTTGGTGATGACCAGGTCCAATATGTTGTTCCCTCTTGTGGGAGTGTTGACCAGTTGTTCCATTGCGTTAGAGTTTATAAATTCAAGGAACCGTTGGGCGAGGGTGTTTGGGCTTGAGTAGTTTTCCCAGTAAATGTTTGGGTAGTTGAAGTCACCCAATAACATAGTGTTTGGAGAGACCTTCATATTCTCCAGTGTTCTCAGGAATGCCAAGTGGGGTTCCTGTAATAGGGAGGGTGTTCTGTAGCAGGCTACAAACTGAAAGGCAGTTTTGCCCACTGTTAGTTGCATATGGATGGTTTCTGATGCTTCGTGCAGTGCCACTAGCCTGAAGGTGTAGGTATCTTTGATGAATATAGATATTCCACCTCCTTTTGTGCTTCGGTCCGAGTTTTGGGGCCAAAACGCATGGTATGAGTTATAACCTGGTAGTGCTGGGGTGCTCTCAGGAGCCTTGAACCAGGTTTCTGTTACTGCACAGACATCGATTTTCTCCATACTGAGGAGAGCCTCGAGTGCATGCATCTTGAGGTTTCGACTTCTGGCATTGACTAGCATTACCTTTAGTTTTTTTTTACAAAAAACAATGACTTTTACTTCCAGACAAGTGGCATTGCTATGGGAGCTGCATGTGGCAGCAGTTTTGCCAACACTGTCATGGCTTACTGGGAAAGGTCCTATTTGTTTAATTCCCCTACCTTTAAGAAGAATGTAGTCTGGTACACTAGGTACCAGGATGACATGTTCTTTCTATGGAAGGGTGAAGTAAACTTGATAGATGAATTCATCAGTGAGATTAAAAGTTATACTACCTTTTTGGATTTTACCTTCCAAATAGGCACAGACTACATTGATTTTTTTGGACATTCATCTAGCAAAGGACCTTGTTAACCACAGATTTAGAGCCACTATATACTGTAAGCCAACCTATTCCAATGCCTTTTTGCATTTTTCCACTTGTCACCCTTTACACCAGAAAAAAAGCAGTGGTGAAGGGACAAGCAGTAAGGACTGCCAGAATGGTTAGTGACTTCAATGATTTTATTACTGAATGTGACTTTTTAAGATCCATGTTTAATAGGAGTGGGTATCCAATGGCCTTTGTGGCCACTGTGTTTGAAGAAGTCATTAGTAAAAGGTCATCAGGCCACTTTGCCCCCCTGTTACTCAAAGGTTATAACATGCCAGAGTCACACAAACATTTTAGCATCTCCTGCTTCAACAAACATACAGGAGGGAGACAAATCAACTAGACTGTTAACAACTTATTCACTTGACTCTAGAGTAGTTACAGAAATTGTCAACAAGAACTGGACATTTATTTCGGAAGATCCCCACCTTAGAAGTTCTTTAGGTTTGACACCCCAACTAACTTTTAGGAGGGGCGTAAACCTGAAAGGTTTGGTTGAAAGGTCAAAAAGGACTTCTAAATTAAATACAGGCATGATAAAATGTGTGAGATGCCGTCAATGCAAGTTCATTAAATTAATTGACAGAGTAAAAATCAGAAATAAAGTATATTACATCCATGATAGATACAACTGTGATTCTCTAGGGCTTGTTTATGGAGCTTTCTGTGACGGTTGTGAAGCATTTTATATTGGGAAAACAGAGAGGAAATTAAAACAGAGGATTTATGAGCACCAGTACAGCATTATGAACAAAACTAGTACTAGTGCCTTAGCCAGACACACCCTTATTTTCCCAAGTCACAATTTCTTATCTGTGGTTTTATAACAAGTAGAACATAACAAAAGAGGGGGTGCACTGGGAACTCAAATTAGAAGAGGCTGAAGTGAAATGGCAAATTGCAACTGCTGCTTACTCTTTTCCAGGGTTAAATGAAGCCTTATCTATCAAGAGCTTGTTGAAGCTTAAAGCCCTGGCAAGATAAGGGTGGCAGCTTGTTTGTTTCACACAAAAATGTTTAAAACATCTAACTGACTTTTCTTCTTTTTATATTTGTTTATGAGTAAGACTTTCTATGGTTTTTTATGTTTTTACATGTATAACAACATAAGGCAGGGTGTATGAGTCTCATATGATGTATTTACATTTTGTTTGTTTTACATTAACATAATGTAACTCAATTTGATAACATAACATAATACATTTCAATGCTTCACATTTACACAGTACACACTTTATTTATTATCATTATTTTTTATTTTTTATATAACAATGGTCTATTTTTAAGCATCATTTACCATCCCAATTGTATTTGTATTTATTTTTTGTCTTGGGTTGGAAATAGTAAACTTTTTTTATTAACCTTTTTTAGATGCTTAAGACTATCTTTTGGAACTTTGGACTTCTTTGAAAGTAAGGTTACAGAAAATGGGTTATCACAAATCTACTTTATCCTGGGAAACCGCAATTCTTCACATACCTATATTTCATCTTTCTAAATTAAGATACACATGTGTTTATATTCATTTGTTCTCTTTTAAAACTTTACATTACCCAAAATTGTCTTGACCGCACTAAATTAAATTGGGATACCTTTAAAAAAATGGCTTACTCGTACATTGCAGCACAAAAAACTATGATGAAAAGCCCTACAAAAATGGCTCTAAAAAATAAAGCTTTGGAGAAGGTCCTTCTTATTAACAATGATTAATAGCTTTTAACGTTTTTTCTTGTCTTAGTACATAAACATGATTTATTTGCTCTCATACTTCATTCTTACATATAAATATAATCTTATTTATTCTTTTGCTTCTTGGTTATTTATTTATTTATTTATTTTACATTTGTTTACCGGGCTAGTCTAGCTGGATATATTTCCATTTTCAGTAGAGGCCCGGGGAGAAAAGCTCCACATAAAACAAACATAACAGACAATATAATAATACACATAGAATACACAGAAAAGATTGAATAAAAATTGATAAAATGGTAAATGGTAATATGGTAATTAAGAAAATTAAGGCATCAATAAATAAATAGACTAGGATTAAATTATTAAAGATCACAGCATACTAATACTCTACAGGCTATATCTTGATGCTTCTTGCTTAAAGAAAAAAAAGTAAAAGTAGGAGTAGGAGTAAAAGGAGTAAAAAAGAAGGAAAAGAAGGGGGAAAAAGGAAAAAGAAAAAAGAAAGTAAGAAGAGAAGGGAGGGCAATAGGAGATAAGAGAGAAGTAGGTAGAGCAAAAAAGGAGAAAGGAAAGTAAGAAAAAGGAAGTAGTATTAGACAGTATCAGGTGGGGAGAGGGGGTCAGGTCAGGGAAAGGGAGAGAGTCATGTACATGAGCAGCACAAGTGCAGTTTGATTGAAGAGTGGAAGTTGATTTTTGAAGATTAGAGTTAATAGAGATAGAGTTAATGTCTAGGTAGCAAATTCCAAGTAGCTACTAAATTCCTAGCAAAGGACTAGTAGAAGAGTCTTTTTAGTCTTTTTAGGGAGAGTCTTTTAGCTTTGGGAGGAAAGAGGATTAGAGATGTAGGGTAGAAGGGAATAAAAGGTGTTATAGTATTGGGTGGAGTATATAGTGTACTATAGTATTGTGTGTTATAGTAGTATGTAATAGTATATTTAGTTTAGTTAATATAGTTTTTAGAAGTTCTAGCCAGCCTAAAAGTTTCAGGTTAAGGCAGCATGGAAAGTGAAGCAGTATTATTATAGCAGAAGGCGCTGTTGTGCTAGGGTTTTTCTTTTTAGTTTAGATAGGAGAGTGGAGAGCTAGAAGAGAGTAGAGATAAATAGAAGGAGTGGGATAGTAGCTCTAGCTGATGAGTGGAGAATAGTGATTGGTAAAATATGGTTTAATACTATACCATTTGTATATATTGTATATATTGTTGTATTTTATTTTTTCTTACCTTAATGGGTTGCTATCTGCTACCACAAGTTGTACAACTTTAATCAACTCCTAAAATGACTATATTTACAATGTATTGATGTTTTGTTGTTATGTTACAGTGTATAATTCAATAAAGAGATTTTTGAAAAAAAAAAAAAAGACTATCTTTTGGGCAATGTGGTTTAATTAGTCAATGTTGCTTTAAATGTTTAATGCTGCATGACATCATGTACTTCAGCCAATTGGCTCAGCAGGTTTGTGTTAGGCTTTTAAACTGGGAAGTGAATAGTTTTTACTTGTCTGAAGAAGCTGAAGTATTTGGTTCAGTGAAAGCGCTTACGTACAATAAACAGTTGGATATTCCATTGCCTGCTCATTTTCTTTACTTGTTTCGGTTTTGCCAGTTTGGATTTGCATTCTTAAGCCAAGTGCATTAGCAAGTGATTCCACAGAAGAATTTATAGTGAAGTCGTCAGAAAAACATTCAAAGCAATGTTAGTACAGTAGTAAAGTCTGAAAAATGACCATTTTTAAACAACATATAACCATCGAAGGGTCAGAACTTTCCACTAAGTGAATTTACAATATACACATAACTTCATGAATTAAATGAGTGAGGCATGGAAAATGTTATAGTGAAATTAATAACTTCCCCTAATTTCAGTATTTCTTGTTGATGAGTACTGACAGTGAGCTCAGTTTCATGATGGAATGCATTCAAAGGATTTTTCCCTATTTTTCCCAAAGGAAGAAAAGTGCTATTTCGCCATGATTATGTATGGGCATAGAAGTTGCTCTCAACCAAATGTGTTTTTTTGATTCTTTTATAAGGTCTTTTTGGTATGTATGTATTATAGTAATATATGTTTGATTTAATGGCTGTAAAGAATAAAGGGCAGAGATAAAAATGACTAGCAAGCAGTGGCGGCTGGTGACTTCAAATCAAAGCGGGGCTGCAGAAGACAGCTGAATGGGTGAGGTCAATGAGAAGGGGTGTGGCCGACTAGAAAGGGGAAGAGCTATGCTCAATACCACAAAAACTAACTTGAATTAAATACGCTGCCCTGGGTGCCAAACCATCATTATGAGAGTCCAATCAAGACAAATTGAAGTGTAGAAAAAATATTTTAATGCATTGGCTGCATAGCTTACTTAATATCTCGATGGAAACAAAAAGGTTGTGAGGCATGAAAAAATAAATTACTTTTTAAATATATTACTGGAATGCCAGTCAAAATCAAGTACAAGAAAAACAAGCAGCACTCAGCTCAAACCACTTCTCCTTGCACTGCAGTTCTAATTATAATTTACATTCAGCTTTATAAAAATACCAAGTAACATGCTGAAAGTAGCAATCTCTGATATCCCCACTTGTAAAAATGGTTCTTATCCAAAAAGACCTGCTGCCTGACACAACTATCTACTTGTTTCATGGGGAAGACATGATCAAAGTAAAAAATGAACAGCAAATAAGAAACAAGCTCAAGATAAATTGCTTAAAGGATTACTGCACAGGTTATGGACCACACATGATAGATTGGCATTCTGTTTAGTTTATGGGTAAAGCCTGCAGAGATAATTGGAAGTCTCCAACAAGTGTAATGAGCTTCTTAAAATAATGTAATCATGTTCTTTATTACAAATATTGTCATAAGCATTTCAATGTATACATTATACATTATCTAGTTATGCAAGTATTCTCTGCATAGCAACAGCAAAAAGGCTTTCAATGTTGGCAATTCTTTAACAGTATGCTTAGTAAAGATTACGTGCATCTTACAATCTCAGACAAGCTTACCTGATGGTCATTAAAGCATTGCTACTTAAACCTAGAGCAACAGGCACTTTCTGAGTAATAATAAGCATAAATCAACAGTACAAAAATATGACAGAAACCAGACCATTCTGCAAAATCAAGGACGGATGAAAAGCCTCTGTAGTACTTGTGTCTACCTTGGATGGGGGATACTCTGCACATTTACATGGCATAACTGCTCCTTGCCTTGCTTGGACACATCCAGAGTCACTACATGGGGGAGTGGGGTGCAACAAGTATGTCACAATTTGAAATGTCTCTGGCTGACTGTGATGGCCCTGACACATTTGTCATACCTCTCAACCTCAGAGCAAGAAATCTGGACAAAGCCATACAGAGAAGTGGGACAAAGGTCCAAAAATAAGGACAATTTTTAAATATTGCTCTTATAAACTTAGAAAGATAATAGAATTGTAGGTCTTGCATTAGTATGAATTTTCTGAAGGGTATGAAATCTGAAACTCAAATGCCTGTCATTATTTTCTAACTTCAGTCTTTAATTATTTGCCACTAATTTGCCAAAAAACACAATTTTATGAAAAATCGATCAAAAATGTGATGCAAAAATAAAATAGCCATGCAATACAGCTGAGAACCTGTCAAAGAAGGAACACTTTTTTTAATAATAATACTGCTAACTTGAGCAGCTGACAAAATAAAAGAATCTACATCCATTTCTGAAATAAAAGTAATCTATAACTCTGATTATACAGTTATTTCTTAATTGTAAACCTTCCACATTTTCTTCCAAAATTGCTATTTTGCAGAGGTATTATTAGGGGAAGAGCAACATTTTGAGACAAAATCGGGGACAGTTGAGAGGGTTGGCTATGCCTAATTCTATAAAGCAATTTATTTGCATGTACCTCTCAATCTGTTATTACAATAAATCTGGTCAAGGCCAAATATATTGGGGGAACATATAAACAGTATTAAAATTGCTCATGTATAAACTGAGACAGTTGATAGAATAACAGGTCTTACTTTAGCATGCATTTTTTTGAAGGCTATGAAGTCTGAAACTCAGTGTCTGTCATCATTTAGTGACTTAATTCCTAAATGATTTGCCAAAAAAACACAAATTGTATGAGAAACAAACCAAAAATAAGAAGCAAAAATATATTCATTCTGTGAAAATCTGGACAGTTGGGAGGTATAGTTCAGCCAGGGCTGTCTGAGTTTGCCGCCCTTCCCCCTAACAAAATCATGGTCGAATGGAGCCTCCCTCCTACAGTCTTTCCAATGAGCCATTACTTGGCTATTTCACCCCAGTTACCATAAACACTAATGTGCATACTGCTTTACTTCTATGATGATTTGGACTTCATTTAAAAGTTTTCTTTTGCATTTTACAGCACAGACACTAAGACATCTGCTAAACAAAGCAATGTAGTCTCACAATGAAAACAGACTTAGCATTAAAACTTCTCTGTCCTTGAAACTCACATTCATTGAAACAGCATTGAAATCCACATTCAAAGAAAATACATTTTGCCAGTGGCAGATAAAGATTAACTTTGGGCTGTTTTCAAATCATAGGCCCCTTGCACATGAAAAAAATGTGCTCTTTGATGCACCTTCCTGATTGTACTAAATTATATTCCTTGTACAATACAGTACAGTTGTTAGAGGGCATTTTAAATTTATTGTTTTGAACATTTTTCCAGTAAACAGTGAAACAAAATGCATGCACAAGTAATGACAAAACTGCCCAGTTCAGAACATTTCCATCATAAAAGTCTACTGAAACATCTACAGTCCACCATTATCAGTAAATATGCACAATCTCTGAAGAAATAAAAGTCATCTAAATAATTCTACATTAAAGAAATCTGTAACTAATAAAGAGGTTGCTGCTAGCAAACAACTTTATATTTCATTGTTTCATCTACAAAAAGAGTGCCTTTTGCCCTTGAGGAATAAATTGCCTATGTTGCATTAGAAAAATGATAAGCTAGTGATATTGCAATAGGGAATGGATGGCAAACTGATAACATGTTCATAGTTACTAGGTATCTTCTCCAAAAAGGATTGCAGCATCCACTTCTTTTACAACAAAGTACAGTATCAGCAATACATCTACCTACTGTGGGAGTAGAACCCACATCCGTCTGCATCTAAACCAAGTACACTATCTGTTGTGCTATTAACAATGTAAGCAGACCCAGCATAAGCAGCACTAAACTTTTGTTCCCCTACGGCTCTCAGCTTCTTGTATAATCTACTTGACACTCAGCTGTATCTCTGAACTTTACAGCACAAGAAATCTGGAAAACACCAACATTTATTGGGGGGGGGGACAAAAGTCAACAAACCAGGGACACATTTTATACATTGCATGTATAATGTTGAAAAGTTGCTAGAATAAAATGCTGTACTACCACCATAGATTTCATTGCCAAGGATTGAAACCAGGACCCTGTTCAAAACAGTCAGAGCAACATACCACTACACCAAATCATCTGCTTTATGAAAAAAAGGAAGACAAACTTAAATGGCTACCATTTAAAGAATTCAGTTCTCACCATAGCTGTCAACCTCTTGGCACAAAACACCTGAACAAAGCCAGTAATGTGGAAATACAGCCCGCAAACATATTCAGTGAATTCAGTTCTCACCACAACTCTCAACCTTTTAGCAAAAAACACGTAGACAAGACAAAGCCAGTAATGGGGGAATACAGCCCCCAAACATATTCAGTGAATTCAGTTCTCACCATAGCTCGCAACCTTAGCACAAAAAACCTGGGCAAAGTCAATAATGGGGGAATACAGTCCCCAAAATAGGGACAAATTTCAAATATCCATCTTATAAACTTCAAAAATTGCTAGAATAAAAGGTTTTGTGTTACCATGTACTTTCTGAAGAATATGAAGTCTGAAATTCAAATGCTTGTCATTTTTATTTAACATTTGTTAGGACACCAGAGCAAACCCCCACAAATACAGGGAGGACTTGCAGACTCCACACAGAAGGCACCCCAAACAAGAATCAAACCAGAGAGCCTGTAGTTGTCAGGCAACAATGCTACCAGTGCACCACTGACTGTGTCACGAAACAAAAATACAGAAACCATAGATTTTATGAGGAACAGAACAACTATGAGGCAAAAATCTGCAATTTTTTTTACAAATAGTGGTGGGTAGGGAATTCAGGCTCTTGCCACTTGGGCTCAAGGTACAGGGCTTATGCCTTATTCTCTACCCACCACCATGTAGCAACTGGGGTATTTTACTTACACACACACACACACACACACACACACACACACACACACACACACACACACACACACACACACATACACACCAGAAAATCACTCTTCCCTACCTGTTAATTCGTCTGCAGCTAACAGACATCATCCTTTCCAGCTCCTCCATAAGTCCCTTGCAGCAGCGGAAAGCCCATCACGATCCATCCATATAGATACCGTGGCAATGAGCTGTACAATCCAGCAAGAAAGTCCTTCCCCTTCCATAGCCTGCGGATGTTGCAATTTGATCCCTTTCCTGTCAAAAAAGTTCTAACTGCATAGATTTCTGGGAGATTTTCAAATTCAATGTTGTCTTCCTAATCTGGACAGCTGGTGAGACAGTCTGGATTCTGTGAGCATGTTCCAGACTGGTTCACCAGCAGTCCGGATAGTGGGAAATGCCATGAGTGCGCATGAGTGACGGTCTGGGACTCTGTTAATTTTATTTCATTTTGATTTTGTTTTATTTCTGTTTATGTTTTATTTTTACAGCTGGGGAGCTGCAGTCTTGTAGTCCAATAGCACGAGCCACCCCTGCTAGCAAGCAGAGAGGACAACTTGTTAAGGAAATAAGGGCTGAGTAGGAGGGAGGTGGGTGAAAGAAGTCAGATGAACATCAGTGGATTAGAATGCATGCATTTCATATTGATATGATACACAGCAATGTATAGCAAAAGAAGTCACTAAAGCGTCACACTAAAAGGGGTTACAAAACATACATAAGAGGGAGATGTAGCACACTGACAGAGAGATACCAATAAGTAAAAGAAAATAGTATTCAAGCGATTAAAACCGAGGCTTTCATAATCACATTTTCAATAGCAGGTCATTAGCAAGGAAGTCAAACTGTAATGGTCATGAAGAAGACATGTTCTTCAGTAGGAAGTAATGTGCTTTATGCTGTGAATTATACATTCATTGTAAGTGGAGCTTTTCTGCCTGGGCCTCCGCTGAAAATAGGTATCTGCCCAGTCGGACTTTTCCAGTAAACAAATATAAATAGATTAAATAAATAAGATAGATATCGGGAATATCTAGCCCATCTGCATTATGGATCGAATGGGTGTAAAACAGCATGCAACCCCTATGGGAATCAAACACCCCACTCAGCATACTGATGCAGTAGAAATCATTTCATGAGTACACTGAGCCATTGGTATAGCTAGATTTAAGCCATTCACATATTGCACATTTGCCTGCTGACATGCAGCTGTGTTTTGGTCTTTTGTGTGACTGATGACAAGGTTATGGAGTGTTCCAAGTATTTTTCATCAGTTTTCCTACAGGATGAGAAGTGTCATGTTTGATATGATTACCAAAGTTGCTCTCTTCCAACTGTCACACAGCATATGGCCACATTAAAATGAGTTGCTTTATAATCCCTTTGAAGGGTAGGTGTGTGTTGTCTTTATCTACTTTTTGACAAGGATGATGACTGGAAATGAGACTGATATGAAAAGGGGGAGCACATAGATAGTAGACTGCAAGGTGAGTTAATAAGGAATGAGCAGGATGATGGTCAGTAAGATCATAGCTCAAAATGCAAGATGGGTCCAGACTGACATGTTGTTGAACAATGCCAAACTCCCTGACAAAATGTATACAGTGATGATAGGAATGTTTTATTTCAGGGGAAAGGAACAAATGATAGTAAGATGAATATGCCTGCATGGATCTGAAACCATGCATGTGTCACTCATGTTCTCCAAAGCAGAGTATTAGCCAGGTATGCTGCAGAATCATATTTAGGGAATGTAGCAGGAAAACACATTTCATGACAACAGAACATATGATAGCAAGAGAAGTGGTATACACTAAAAAAGATCTGAACCCAGCAATGTGACACTCATATTCCCTGACTGAGAGCATTAGCTAGATATGCCACTGAAGCTATCAGGGGAAAGCGTTAAAAAAATCGCAGGGGAATATTATATAGTTCATTCCCCCCTTAGTGTTTTAGAACCCTGCACCCTGTACATTGAGAAAGGATTCATCACGTGAATATGTTCAGCAATAAAAGCCATTACAGGGAAAACATTACAATGTTTCATTTTTCTTGTTGGTGCATGCCTATGCTCATCTCACTTGTGTGAACATTGGCAATATTCTTTGCACAAGTCAAGGATTTTCTTCAGTTTTGCTTTAGGTCAAAAACTGTTTTCCTGTGGGTATGTACTAGCTTCAGCATTGCTCTGTCAAAACCTTCTTGCAATGTATGACTACAGAAAAAGGATTTTAATTTATAAGCCCATTTTGGGCATGGATGTGGTTTATTTATTTTTTAACAAGATTAAAGTTTGGAATGGCAGTTTAGGACAGAGTTGAAAATGAGAGGTTAAAAGAGAACAGAATACAAGCTGAACAAATGAGGACTGAGTGGGATGGAGGTGCGATAAGGGCATACTACTCAAATTCCTAGCCCGATATTGATGTTGACCTACAACAAATATTTAATTATTTACTAATAGTAATTATCAATGGTTTGTCAGCCAGCTGCTCTTTTGAGATGGAACAGTTTTAGCCACGTATACCCCCATTACTAAAATATCGGGGGAGCTGAAATGTATGGATGGAACTATTCTTTTCTTGGATAGGTGCACATTTTATAGAGAAGGAGACACTGGGGAAGGAAGTCGGGGCAGTACGAGGTGGGTAAGAGGGGTAAATCTGGTCACAGGAAAAAACAGACATGACTGATAGGGTGTGAGATAACACAATAAGTGAGGGAAAACAATGGTCTAGGCAACATCAGATAAACAGAGGGAAGACAATTGTGAGGAGAGGATTGTACAACATACAGGGGGTGGTGAAGACACAAAAGAGAAGGAAATACTAGGTTGGGGATAAGACTGGGTGTTTGAAGGTATAGTCTCTGCCAATTTAGACCCAGCAGATGATAACTCATCATCCTATGAACCATCACACTGGGTCCTGCCTCAGCAGCTGGAGACAGCAGTGGGAGGGAAATGACTCATGCAGTCATAGGAGGAGGGTCTCTGTACAGCAAATGCAGGCATCATTCCCCAGTTTGTTATCTCCACCACAAGCACTGATAGCTCCTGGTGGGTGACAACAGTGTCACCTTCACTTACACTGCTACCCCTCTGCTGCAGACCTACCTGATGCAGGTGGCACAGATAGGAAAGGCGGTATGGGGACAACTGTGGCAGGATGGATCACAGATGTGCTGGGTGCCTCTGTTGGTGGTCATAGTGCTGTTGCTGCTGCCACCTATTGGGGGGGGGGGGTGACAGGCCAGCCCATCTTTTTTTGGTGCAGGTCACTGCACTGCTGAATATAACAAAAAACGGAAATACAGAGAAATGAATAAATATATATGAAACAGAAAGGATATGGGCAAAGAGAGTGGGAGAAGAGACATATGTCATGAATGAAATTACATTATTAACTGTGTTGATACACTGAATGAAAGTAAACTTTTAACATTAGGACATAACAAGTATGTCATCCACCTGTTTGCCTGAGCATGACTTTGCCAAAAGTCATCCTCATATACATTCAGCTATAAGAACATACTAACTGCACGAGCTATTTATCAGGAAAGCACATCTATGCTTCTGACCAGTGATGCTATTTCAGGATTGACAAGTATAGAACTGTACATATGAAGCATGCTGATCACACAATTTTAAATATGCTAAGCAAAGGTGACAGACAAGGGACACATATGGCTAATGTATATTGTGAAAAGCTCAGACAAATAATTACTATATAGAGAATATATACAGACCTTGTAGTAGTGCATTCATATTTGTGGGATGACAAATAAATATACTCTGCCACGACAGCAATTTCTTTTGGTAAAGGAATGAACCCCTCAGCTGTTCTAAGAATTTCAGTATTCATACTCGTAAAATGATGAACCACTTGTCCAACTATGCAGGGAATGGCATACAAAAGTACACTTCTAATATAATACAGTCATACTAATTTCATTAAGGTATACCAGTAGTGACAGATAGGGTACTGCAATGTAAAAGTTATACATGATTATTTTTAATGGCTACAACTTTTACTATGCAAACAAACGGGTCTGTGTCCTAAGTTAAACAGACCACAATATCAAACTTAAAACATTTAAAAAATCAAAACGTTGAACTGATTTTTTTCTAATTGCAAGTAAAACAAAAATGGCAAGCCCTCCTGCACCATCCATACACCCTGCATATTATACATATTAACACCAAGATTTCACCACACTGAAGAATAGGTAAACTTCCAATCCCAGAAATACAGATAATCAGAATAACAAGATTGTTTGATGTTTCAGATTTTGAAAATATGCAGTTCACTATTGTGTTCTACTGATATTCTGAAAGAGAATCTAAAACAGAAATCTTTCACAACAGCAGGAATACCTCCTCCACTGCTGTCTTAGGCACTCTAGTCTGCTCCTATGCATGTCACTATTCGTGTCATTATCTGCAGGGGATGGGAGTATAAAAAGAGCACAATGAAAAATTGTGTGCTGGTATACATTGGCAAAATATCTGGTTAGTGAAAAGATGCATGCTTATAATACTGAGATGCTGACTCCACCCTAACTTCTGCCTCCCATTGGCTAAGGAGGTTAGGCTTGTGCTAATTCAAGTTACCAAAGTGGTAACAGCACTGTTCCCCCCTTGTGTGGGATGCCAGCAGCACAGGTGACAGGCTTGGCAAAACTATTCCAGTCATCTGGCTTAGACTGTGACCATGTATTGCCCACCTGCAGGAGCCTTTACCTGTACTGCTTATGGAGGATGGCCAGAAAAATATTGGAGTCCTGCTCACCCCACCTTTTTGCTCTAAAAGGAGCAGTACCCTTTTCTTCTCCAGCCACACTTATCTCACCTTTAAAGATGTCAGGAAATATGGTGGAGAAATGGTGCCCAATACTGTTATCACATGTCTCAGCCTCTGCTCAAGGATGGCCACTGACAGACACCTCATTTACATGATGGATATCACAATAATAAAATATAGATTTTGCAATATTATGGATCCAAAGACATTTTAAAGTGCAAAACATGGCAATCATCCAGCCCTGTGTTTCCTGCTGAAAATAAATTCTCAACAGTATTCTAAATTTTGATGGATAAAGATAGCATGGCCATTACGCTCAACCTTCCATCTACTGACTATGGAACCCAACCTCTCATAATGTTGAGCAAAATGGCCAAGTGGAACACTTGCTAACAGTTTACCAACAACTTCAGCTTGGAAGCTCACAGCATAGTTAATGTGTCATTTTATACTTACAAAATTTGTTTAATGAGTTAATATTATTTAGTGTAATTTACTATGGGCAACAGTTAAAAAATGCTAACACTAGAATGCGTGACAGAACCTTTCAGCATAGAATTGTGAGGAATTTGGATGTTTAAAACTTAAATTGAAGAACATTCCTCATAATGAAGAGGTATGAGTATGACAGTTTTCCTCCCCCTATAATCGTTGCTTCCTTTGCATGCACAGAGCTGACCTCAGGTGCTAAAGCATGTCACTGCATTGTGTAGAAGTCAAGACAATGCTTTTCACAATTGCTCTTTGTGCAAGCTGAGTGATTAGTAGGTTCATAGGTTCATAGGTAGGTACTAGGCTATCTGCTCAAAGGCATTTATAAACCTAGCCAGAATGTGTTGGCTTTTGCCGCCCCCTTAGATTAGTTCCCTGTGCCTCTGTCCAGCAGAGCCATTGAAGTGATCCCTGGGGTAAACTTTCTATTTCCTATTCCCTCATCAAGGTTTCTCTTGAAGAGTGCTAGCAAGGAGTTCTGCCTAATGTAGATTGGAATCTTGTTCCAAAGCATAGGAAGTCTCTGGGACAGGAATCTATCCCTCCAGCACGTCATATTTATTGTTGTGATGAGGTTTAGATCCCTACAGCGTGTGGTTCGAGGGGATAAGGTTTTCTTTAGGTGGAGCATGTCCATCAATTCTGGGTTGGACATAGCCTTATATGTCAGGCAGAGATCACCTCTGAGTATTTGGTATGCAACCAAGTACAGCTGGAGTTTTTTCAGTTGAGCTGCATAGGGCATCTGTTTGAGGCCAGTGATCCTCTTGGTGAGGTACTTCTGTGGTCTTTCCAGCTGTTGCAGGTGTCTTGTAAGGTACATCCCAAATGGGGCGTTGTACTCTATGATGGGTCTGATGAGTGATGAGTAGATGGGCACAATGACCTCTTTTGATCTGGATGCAAACCCTTTTGTGATTAGGTGGGTCACATAGAAGGATATTCTAACCACTTTAACAATGTGATTATCAAAGGAGAGATTGCTATCTACTTGGGTCCCCAGATCCCTTATTACGTTTTCCATATTTAGGGGGCTACCACCCATGTGGTAGTTTGTGGGTACTTTGTTATTTCCAAAGGGAATAACTATGCCCTTTTTGGCATTTAGCTTGAGGCCATGATTTTGACACCAGGTATCCGTCTCAGTGAGACAATTTTGGAGGATGTTTGTGGCAGCCGGTGAGTCAATTATAGCCCCTAGTTTGCAGTCATCTGCGAACTTGGTCAGCCATAGTCCTCCTGTGCTTGTCTATAACTGTGAGAAGTATATGCCGAACAGGACGGGTCCTAGGACTGAGCCCTGGAGAATGCCACTTGTAACCGGTTTACAGTCAGATCTAGCTCATGCAACTCTCCCCATGTGGGTTCTGTCCTTGAGCCAATTGGCAACCCATCTTGTGACATAGGGGTTTATGTTCAGGCTGATAAGCTTGTCTATATTACCAGAATGGGGAATGGTGTTGAAGGCCTTTGCAAGGACTAGGTAGGCTGTGTGTACCACCTTTCCCTTGTCTGTAGCCTTGGTAACTGTCTCAAAGAAGTCAACCAGGCTTAAGAGACATGATCTGACCTTAACAAAGCCGAACTGGGTAGGGTCCAGTGTTTATAGGTTCCCAATGTCTCTGTTAATGAGTTCCATGATGATGCGCTCCATAGCCTTGCAGACCAAGCTAGTCAGGCTTATAGGGTGATAGTTCCCAGGGTCTGTTGTGGTTCCCACTTATGTGGAGCGGAATAACCATTGCTGTGAACCACTCTATGGGTATGTAGCCTGTGGAGAGGCTGAGTTTGAACAGTGTGTTTAGGTGAGGGGTTAGTTCGTCTTTGAGCTCATGTAGGACGCAGCCTGGGACACCATCCAATACCATTGATGCTGTGTTTTTGGCTTTGGAGAGGGCTGTTTTAACCTGAGTGTCTGTGATTTCAGGGGCTCTACATTCTTCAGGTATGATTATGGGCCCTTTTGGGGGTTAGAGGGGGTGAAGTTTGCACTGAACCTGTCTGTCAAGATGTTGGCAATATCGGTTGGTTCAGTGTATTTTGTGCCATTCTGCACTAACTCCGAGCAGATCTGAGCATTGCCACTTAGATTCTTGACATAGCTAAAGACTGCCTTGTGATTATCTTTGGAGTCCTTGGCAAGTTTTCTTTCAAAGCTCACCTTGGATGATTTTATGAGGGATAATAGTTTCTTGCTGATACTAATCAGGGATGTCTTCCCTTCTTGGGATTTTACTCTTTTCTGTACTAGTTTCCTCCTCCTACTGTACAGCTTGTTTATGGCAGGGCTCCACCAGAAGGGTTTCCTTTTCTTGGAGGAGTGAGTCTTGGTTTTGCTTGGGATAGCACAATCCATGCATTCTTGTTGGTGCCCATAGAATGCATTAGTAAAGGATTTTGCAGCTTGGACAGCATTATCATTCAGCATGGGGTCTTTGAAACTTTTCACCTCCATCTTAAGTAATGTGAAGTTTGCTTTTGAAAAGTTTTTCACAGTCGTTTCCTTGTCTGGGGGTGGGGGCGGAATGTGGCTATCCAAAGTGATTTGTTTATGGTCAGATCTAACCAGCGAGGGATTGACCTCCTGTGTGGAACACCGGTCACCCATGTTGGTGATGACCAGGTCCAATATGAGTGTTGACCAGCTGTCCCAGGGTGTTTGAGTTTATAAAATCTAGGAAATTTTAGGCAAGGGAGTTAGTACTTCAGTAGTTCTCCCAGTTAATGTATGGGTAGTTGAAATCACCCAATATTAGGGGTTTGGTAGACCTTTATGTTACCCACTATTTCCAGAAATGAGGAATGGGGGTCCTGGGACATGGTGGATGATCTGTAGAAAACTACAATTTGAATTGCAGTTTTGCCCATTGTTAGTTGCACGTGGATAATCTCTGAAGCATCGTGCTGTGCCACTAACCTGGAGGTGTGGGTATCCTTGATGAATATGGATACTCCCCCACCTTTTGTATTTCCATCCGGGTTCTGTGGCCAAAATGTATGGTATGAGTTGTAGCCTGACACTGCTGGGGTGGTCTCTGGAACCTTAAACCAGGTTTCTGTTACTGCACATATATTGATTTCCTCTATACTGAGGAGTGCCTTGAGTGCATGCATTTTGATGTTTAGACTTCTGGCATTGAGTAGTATTACCCTCAGATTTTTGTTACTTGTGCTATTTACGGTGGTGGGTTTGTCTTTTGAGCCTTGCGTAAAAAAGTCACTATGGGGGAGGCAAGAGCCTTGGGCAGTATTTGAAATCCTAAGGGTGACAGGTGCAAACCATCTCTTGTAAAGCAACGTGGCTTGTCGAGCATGTCATCCCAGGCAGACAGACACTGGATCCCCTTTGAATGACACCAGAAACTTAGCCAATTGTTGAAATTGATCATTTTTTCTTTATACCATGGTATCATTCTTGGTGAGGACAGGATTCTACTCAGGGTCAGGGTCATACCGGCCTGAGCTACGTCATCAGAGAGCTCTTCCATGTCTCTTTTCATGTAGTCCAGGGAGGTACAGCTCAGGTCATTCACACCAACATGGGCAATGACAGAGTCATATTTGTACTTGTTCTGGAGTGACCTGAGTGCTTGTGTTATGTGGTGGATCCTGGCACCTGGCAGGCAGCTAACAGTAACCTTCTCCTTATTCAGCCTAGTGAGTGGGACGTCAGTGTGCCTGACTATGGAGTCACCAATTACTAGTATGTTGGGTATGTTATTTTGCCCTGAGGGCTGTGATTTTGTGGCACACTGGTTTTGTGAAGTGCGTTTCATGGTTTGTGTTGGGGGTGGAGGTTGCTTGGATGTCTGCTTTGGAGGGCTCTGTTGCTTTTGCAGATTTTTATTTAGAGCCTCTGAGTATGTTTTTGTGTATTTACGTGTGTTTTTTGCCGGTGCTGGTTTAATGGGTCTATGTGAGACTGGTGGTGTGATGCCAGTATTTCCTTTCTCCTCTTGACTGTCTGATCCAGTCTTGGGTTGGGAGAGCTTAGCCTCCAGTTTGGCTGTATAATTGCATCTCTCGCATGTATTAGTGTTTGGTGGTAGGAGGAGAGGGATGTCTGTGTACATGAGGCAGTTGTAACATTGCCTCAATATGCCCAGATTCACCAGTTGGACTGGAGAGTACACCTAAAACTACCCTTTGGACATGCCTGGATAGGTACAGTAAACTGTTATACTGAATGGCTGGTAAGGTCAAATAGGTTAAATAGTATAATAATAACACCCAGATGGAATATTCTACATGATATAAGCTCAACAAGAACCACAGCTATTCATCGCATTATGGCAGAGAAACTTATTTTCGAATCCTGCTTATTACCTCAAAGAACTGTTGCTATAGATGATTATCTGCAACATAAGGTATGTAGTACTTTATAAACCTACTTCTTTCTCCTAAGGTAGCTTTTTTATGTTATTTACTGCAATGTCTAGAACTAGTGCTGTCAGTTTTTCAGTGTATTTACATGAATTGGTTGAAGCTGACTGAAGCGATACACTGCAAGTGTGCTGGCCATAGTAGCATGCATGCACATTACACAACATGTGTGTGGCATACACAGATGTAATGTTCTGTACATTTAACATATGTGATTATAATATAATTTTACAAAGACTATGGCTAACCATTATGCTGCTTGTTAAGTTGTGTGTTTGCTAGTTTGCAGCCATTTGCTGGCATTTTCTATCACCTTTACTCCTTTTCCACTGTTGCAGGGCTACCCAATTAATGGTGTAAAAAATTGCCTCTAGTCGATCTGGTCATATTGACTAATGTCACCAAAAAGGGCATGTATATTTGCAGGTGAGACAGTGACCAATTTCCCAGTTTGGGTTACCTGGGATAAATATGTTGAGTTGAAGCTGGATTTTAAACCAATCAACCTGCCAAACATGAACTAAGGACTGCTACATTCAGAATAGGTTTGATGACAGGACACAATTCCACTTCAGAATCTCAAATTACTGAAAACTCAAACTTCATATGGTCGAGACTATATGATTGAGTTTTCAGAAACTCGAAATTCCAAAGTGAAATAAAAAAGATACCCAAACACATCATTTCTGCCGGGGGCAAACCCCCCTGCACCCCACAACCCCCTACTTAAATCTCCAAGATCCCACTACAGTGGGGAAAAGGGAAATCTCCCATTTCATGCTGTATGCAGAAGCGCAGAATGGGAGATTTCCTTTTCCTTGCTATAGTACAATCACGAAGATGGTATATTTAAGTAGGGAAGGTGCAGGGGGGCTTGCCCACCTCTGCAGAAATGATGTGTTTGGGTATTTTTTTTTTAATTTTATTTCACTTCAGAATTTTGAGTTTCTGAAAACTCGATCATATGAAGTTCTAGTTTTGAGTAATTCGAGATTCTGAAGTGAAACCCAGGACACAGATTCAAAGTAGATCACATGATAGTAGGGAGGAGGCTGGATATCCTCTGTATCCTGGAGACAAGATATAAGGGCAGTGTAGCAAAGCCACTTGGCTTGGGATCCAGAATTTCCTACGGGGATGAAGACTGGAAATGGTGTCGGAATTGTGGTAAAGAAGAGCCTTCAGAAGACAGTGATAGATGTCATCAGAATTAGTGATAGCCTAAAGGCTGTCAGACTACACTGTAAGGGTAAGGCCCTATTCATAGTCTCAGCCTGTGCCACACTGTAGGGTTGTGATAATGATTAAAATAATGCATTAAGGCAGCAGTTGCAGGACTTACTAGATAAAGCAGGACAATATGAGTTAGTGTTAATAATGGGGGACCTAAATGCACATATTGGGGCAGACAGAATGGGATTTGAGGACTGCCTGGATGGGGTAACAGGAATAATGGAGAGACCATTCTAGAGTTCTTTCTGGAAAATAGTTTGATGATAACCAACACATAGCTCAGCAAGAGAGAAAGTGACATGATCACATACAAAAATGGCCAGCATGCAACTTAAGTAGACTTATCCCTAGTAATTGTAAAGTCATCCCAGTGAAAAAGTGGGTCCACAGTATAAACCACTGACTGCCACAGTCTGCTGAAATCAGTGGTCAAAGAAGGCCATAAGGTCAACATAGACTAGGCTTAAAACCTGGAAGCTGACTGGAGAAAAAGCACAAGAATTCAAGGAAATGATCAGAATATTACCATCTCAGGAAAGAGAGGAAATAGGTGGACTTGTAGAAGCATGGCAATGGCCCAAAACAGCATGTGTGAAAACTATGGAATGATATGCATCCAGTCAAGGTATGGAAATGAGGTACCTGAGGAAAGCTTTTGGTGGAATCCAGAGGTCCAGGATGTCATCAAAAGAAAGGAGTGAAGAAAATAGGAGATAAAAAATAAAGACTAGACAAAGCAGTAATTCTGGCTGGTTAACTAAGAGGCTAAGAGAGAAAAAGGGAAACGGGGTTGGATGATGATGGTGATGATGTGTGCTGGCATTTTGGGGGGGTGTGGGATTGTGCTTTGAGCATGACAATGCCTGACATTCAGTTAAGTTTGCTTTTTGGATATGTTTGTTAGTGTGAGACCATACTAAAGCATAGCAGATGTCCTATTAATATAGTATTACTGTTAGGATTTCTAAGACCCATATGGGATCACAGCTGTTAATTCCATTGTCTCCCATACAAACAGCTATGCCTAACAAAACAGGCACAGAAAACCAAGCCCACCTGCAAACCAACGTTTATGGAGGCTGAAAATGAGATGGTACTAAGGGCCTTCTGTCTCCATGGTAAACTGCTCCTTGAAGTGCATTCCTCCAACCGGCCCTTCATGCTCATGCCTGGCAGGGAGTGATTATCAGTGTTAATGCTATGGGTGGCCAGGATCATGACTACAATATGATCCTCTGTAGAGTGACTGATTTGATCCATATTGTCACCCACAAAGCAGAAGTAATTGCACAAGAACTGAGGGCAACATGTAGTAGATCATCAACTGAACCACCTCTTATGCAGATGGAGAAGTTCCTGTCCTTGCCTAAAAGTAGTGACACCTCCACAGAGCTGTGTTGGATGATGGACAGAGCTGGACAGGCCCCATATAATTTCAACTGATTATGCCCCAGGTATGTATTCTTACTATCACTGTCTGCCCCAATTTTTACCTATTAATACATTACTGTTTATAATATAAAGTTCTCTTCTGGCATCCAGGTGCGACATTCATCTGCACAATTTATGGACAGGGTTATAACTCAATATCATATTTGTATAGCTGTAATGATATCAGTTGAATGTGTAGTTGTGATGCTGGGTCATACTTACACTGGACCTGTTTTCTTTTGGTGCATTTACTGGTAAATCATTCTCTGGCAGCTATGGGCTTACTCCAGTTTGATGTTGGTGGACCTGTTATATGCAATAATGATGGCAGGAATGACCAGGCACAGTCAGGGTTTGCAGATTGTGCTTTGGACAAATTTAGTGCAGCACTCCACATTCCCTCCTGAGAGTATGGACACAGTTTCTATGCCTGAGCATTCCCAGGACACAATACCATCTGAGAGTGTATAGGTTGCTGGGAACACTGTAGATCAGGAAAGTGTGGTGTCCTGACCAGGCACATGTTTGAGTTTTCACCTAGCTGTCAGGAGTAGGACAGCCATCACATGAGGTCAGTATCTGTGCTTGTTGAAGGTATGGTTTCTGCCCTCCCTCTGAAGGAATAAGGGTTGGCTAACAAAGAGGCTAACAGAGCAGAAGCAATAGCAAAGAAAAGGGCATCTGTGGCTCTCTATCAGCTTCTGAAAAGTGACTCATAGATGGCACAATGAAACTCTATCAGGTTATAAGGCAAAGACAAAGATAATCATCATACACCCTTCTTAGGGGATGTTAGCAACAATCTGCTCACCAGTCCACAGGACATCAAAGGCAGATAGAATGAGTACTTCCAGAAGCTTATGAATGAAAAAACAAACAAAAACAAAAAAAAAAACAAAAACAATGGTGTTTCTATAACTGCCAATATATGTGCAGCTTAATCAAGGGCTCACATCTAAGTTCCAACAGAGCCTTGGCAGATGTTGTGAGGCTGATCCAGGCTGTGCTAGCTCACTGACGAGAGTTCATGACCCATATGTGCGTGATTCATTGGATAAAATTAATCAAACATTGGAATGTGCAGTGCTTTCACTGTGATGTCTCTTAGGGCTGAGAGGTGGCCCTTGCAGCTGGTCATCTGCTGCATTTTTGGATGCCAGCCCATCTGGCTGTGAATGAGCAAGATTCTATTCCTGCACTGCTAATCATTTTTTGTGGATATATCTACAGCTAGGAGAGGTCATCCTTATAGTCATGGTCATAATCCTAGTGGCGCATCCTCCAGCAGATGTTTGTTGTGATTAAATAGCACTCCAACACCTAGTCAGTATTGTAGGACAGCAAGTGCATCTATTCATAGAGCCAGCTCTCATGGGTGGGGGTGTGAATGAGAAGCTGAACCCTCTCTTAAGCATGCCCTCGACCTGTCAAGTAGACCACTATGCTGAGGCTTTGTCCCTGTAGACACACACACACACACACACACACACACACACACACACACACACACACACACACACACACACACACAAATATACCACATATACCCATTAAACCTGGCTCTCCTATGCTTTAACCCTGTGCAGCAAGTTTTCATACTATCCATACATGTACATTTTTTTGCTACACCTCAGCACTCAGACTCATTTCCCAGTGAAAGGCCTGCACTCTTGTACTTCCATGTCCTCCTGTGTGTATGATGATAACTGTGCCCTGTGCTAAGTATATTGTGACCAAGTTTGCCTATGTCTAGTGCACAGTGTGCTCAGCCTGTTCATGTGTAAGCACAGCCCGGTGTTTTGCATCCATCATTTTTAGTCTTGTGCATCTGTTATCTCTTGTATAGAGTTATGTTGTAAAGCTATGTACAATCTGCTGCCTTTTTGCTAATGCCAAGGTGTACTGTGCCCACCTCTGTCTGGCATAGTTATCTGCTGCTGCTGGTGACTCCTACTTTGACTCCTCATCTGTCTCAGCTGCCACTGCCTCTGATGCTGGGTACTGCAATCCCTACAAGCAGCCACGTTGCTGTAACCTTTTCTACCTATAATATTGTGTAACAAGGCATGCATATTACATATTTTTGTAGATACAATGGAGTCATACTGAAGGGCACCACCTCATGTATCAAGGCAATGAGTGTGTGACTACACCAGCCCAAGTGCATGTTGAGAATTGTTTCTGGTTTGAGCTAGGTCAGGGTTGTAACAGTGGTGAGTTTGGTTACGAGGATTTCAAATTGGTGTCATTAGCCAGGATTCCTGGGCATATCCAGCACCACTCACAAGAAGCCTCAGAGGGAAGTCCCTCCTCACAACCATTGACAGAGGTCATGTGTGTGCCATATGTGTGAGCCATGGAAACTGCCTGGGTGGCCTGCACATACATTGCAGATTATGCGTCCCTATTAGTACATTGAAAAGTCAGTTCAGCAAACGGCATTTTCAGATCACTTACATCGATCATGCCATTTTTTGAACAGTTCCTAGTGAGATTGTGGTACAGTGAAGATTGGGAAATTTGCCCTTTCTTCACTGTAGTGCGATCTCAGAGTTGGTATATATAATTAGTGGGGGGTGTTAGGGGTGCAACCCCCCACATGAGGGGGATTTGATGAATGGCATTTCTGATGAAATGCCATTCATTGAAGTGACGTTTCACTGAATTAATATAAACCCCAGATTATACCCTGTGCATTACACTTGATGGAGAAATATGCTTTGTGGTTCTCATGTCTCCTTCCCATTTATGTGGAGGCCTTTATTTCAATGCAGGTACATTCTATGGCCTCCAGAACCTGATGGAAAAAGGCTACAACACAGATATCTGACATGGTGTTTGTTCTCTCCTCTGTGGTACATAGGAACCACATATATTCCTCCACATGCTGAAGCATGGCATCAAGCAACTGCTGGAGTTTTTGTGTGGCAGATACCTGAGATACCTTCCACTGTGTTTCTAGTGGGTTGCAGAAGCTTCTGGTAGCTAATACATGTAAAGCCACACATATCTTTGTATACACTGGGACTGCCACTCCACAACTCTAACTGAGCTGCAGATGAGGCTGACATATGTCCCTTATTTGTTGCATGGTGACCCTGTACACACAGTGTTGGTGCATTATGTCATTGTCCTGGACGGCATGAAGTGTTAAGTGAAGTTACAAGACCTGGCACCTCCAGGGGTGATGTGTTTCACACTGTCAGTTGCAGCAGCTTTTATAAGAAACTCTTGCAGATACATCATTTATTCACTATTGTAAGAAACTGCTTTTTCCTTGCAGAGTTTATACTAAGAGTCTGATGTCTTAGCCAAGGGATGTGATCTTTCCACTCTGTTCCATGGTAATCAGGCTGATCATAATGCCCTTATTGGTATGTACCTGTCTGAACAAGTGGCAGAACCTGAATGCCTACATTGCTTTATTATTACGAAAATCAGGATCCTAAAAAATAAAAACTACAGTAACTGTATTAAAGCCTTGTCCCTCTTATAGGTTCATTGGTTCATAGGTAGGTACTAGGCTATTGGCCCTAGTGCCTATACAAGCCCAGCCAAAAAGGTACCCTGGCTTTTGCCACGCAAGAAAATTATTTTCCTGTGCCACTGTCGATCAGAGCCACAGAAGTGATCCCCGGGGTGAATTTTCTATTTCCCATCCAATCAAGATTTTTCTTGGAGTGCTAATGAGGAGCTTTGTTTGATATAGATAGGTAGTTTATTCCAGAGTATGGGAAGTCTCTGGGACAGGAATCTATCCCTCCCTCATGTTCTCTTTATTTTGGTGACAAGGTTTAGGTCCCTAGAGCATGTAACTCAGAGGGATTGGGATTTCTTTAAGTGGAGCATGTCCAACAGCTCTGGGTTTGACATAGCTTTGTAAGTTTGGCAGAGATCACCTCTGAGTAGGTGATATGCGATGGAGTAAAGCTGGAGTTTTCTTGCTATCATACAGGCTATTGAGGGATAATCTCTGCCTTGTGTGCAGAGCCTCAACAGACTCTATCCTCACAGATGTACTTATATCTGTAAGTCTAGTGATGGCACAAATACCACTCATGAGCTCTTAATCTTTCCTACAACTTAAACTGATATAAACTGAACATGTTGGAGGAAAGGATTTGTATCAAAGAGAGTATCACTTCTTTGAAATTAATAAAAAAAATCCAGGACACTGCCAAAAGAAGCGAAGTAGTACATTTATACCACCCTGTAACCCCAACATTATGTTGTTAGAAATATTATGTGAGAGTTAGATCAGGAGATGTGTTTTGTCAGATAAGATGAGTACAAATAATTTAACTAATGGTGAAAAGGTTTGTTTGAAACAACTCACAGAAACAAATACATACAGAGTAGTGAAACCAGACAAAGGTGGGGGGTGATCATGACTAGTATGGATTACACACTAAGAATGCAGGAATTGTTGAATAAGAACAAAACTTATGAAAGAGTGTCAAAATTTGATGTGTACCGCACATATGCAAAAGATAGAGTGGCAGCTGTATGAATACCTAAGTAAAGGGATCATTTCGGAACAACAATACAAATACCTTATGGTAGATCATCCTGTGATACCCCACATTTTTGGTATTCCAAAAATGCATAAATGTATTAATTCACCTTCATTTAGACCAACTGTAGCTGCCAAGGGGGTCTAAGATGGAAGCTATAGCTTTGTTCATTGATTTGAACTGCAAGAGAATTTTGGAAAAGACCCCCTATATACTAAGGGATTCCTGGCATTGCTTGGACACTATTTGAGATATACACTTAAAAGCTAATGAAGAGTTTATGTTTGTATCAATCGATGTCATAAAACTTGTTTCCATTATTCCCCACAAGATAGGTCTGGAATTTTTTGGTAACAGCTTGAATGTATTTGGGAAATTACACAATGTTTTCAGAGCACTAATGGTAGAACTGATGGAGATGCTCTTGTTGAACAACTTTATGTTATTTAATGGAAAGTTTTGCAAGCAGATTGAAGGGGTGGCAATGGGTGCAAGATCTGCCCCCATATACGCAAACCTAGTTCTGGATGATTTGGAGAGACAGTTTGTCTTTAATTCAAGATTTACATCCAAAATGTTAACCTATTTAAGGTACTTGGGAGAAATATTAATATTATGGAAGGGTACGGAGCAAGAGTTGTTGGAGTTTATTGATTTTTTGGGTAACACGACTGGGTTTTTGAGGTTTACCAGTCATTATAGTAAAGATAAAATAGAATTTCTGGATATTTTACTATACAAATGTGACGGGAGAATCAACTCGAGCATCTTCCGTAAAAAAAGCTATCTATAGTAACTCTTTTCTACACTATGAGAGTTGCTACCTACATACCCTAAAGAAGAATGTAGTAAAAGGGCAAATGCTCCATGTTTCATGATTGGTTAGTTAGGATGATATTTTTCTTAAAGAAATGGATTATCTTATGGATCTCTTTAGGAACAGGGATTACCTCCTGGATTTGTTATCTAGAAACTGAAATGAGATTTGTAACAAAAGACAGTCTCTCTATCAACCAATTCTCCTTGATACAGAACGGGAAGGTGTTAAATTGGAGAACACAAGGGAGATAAAGCAAAACACTTTTTCTAAGAATTTATTTATGATATTGGAGTATAATCATACAGCACCCAAGATAAAGATGATCATGAAAACAATTTGGGAAATTGCATTTTTCTAGGGAACTGATGGAAACATTGGGTCTAAAACCTATTTTTTCATATAGTAGAGGTAGGAACCTAAAATAGTTATTGGAAAGAGGTTCTGTGGACCTATATAATAACATTTCTCAGATGGGGAAATGTGGCTTTTGTAGCACATGTAAGTTTATAAATGATGGCCCGTATGTCAAGGTGAATAAGTAAAATAGAACACTAAGGTGTCCTGGGCACTGCAATTGCAATACAGACATGTTTGTTTATCGTGCCACCTGCCTCAGCTGCCAGGCATTTTATGTCGGCAAAACTATACATAAGCTTAGGAAATATATTCTGAAACACAACAGAGATATTAAAAACAAAAAAGGAACTAGTGCCCTTTTTACACATAGTACAGTATGCGCAAATTTTAAAAGTTTTTTTTTTTTTGTAATAGACCAGGTACCCAAGAGTGAGGCCAGTGGTGACTTTAAGACTTCGTTGGAAATGAGAGAATGTTTGTGGCAGCTTTGTTTAGAAGCTAATAAACCACCAGGTATCAATGACTGTATTTTGATTAGCAGTGTACTTAGATACAGATCGTATCTGATACAGTAGATGCATTTCATTTTTATATATAAACATATATTTATATTTATTTCCACATAAGTTATACCTTAGAACATTATATGCTGTTGAATGAGATTTTTTATTATTCTTATTTATAGGGAACCACACATTTAGGAAGTAGTTCAGAGTATTTTAGCATTTTATATTGTTTCAATTATTCAACTAAGCAAGTGACTATGTTATTTGTAATGTTCACATTTTTTATATTTATATTTATAGGTATGTCATTGTTGCTATGTGATTAACATTTTAGGAACATACTTGATAGTATTATTTAATATATGTTACTGCTTAATCAATTAAATAATTGTTAATTGATTGATTAATTGAAGACGGATCAACTTATAAAAGCAGTTTTGTTTTTAGGCACTTTACTCTGAAGAAGCCCACGGAATGATGGGTGAAAGCGCTCAGTAAGTCTTTGATGTAATAAATGTCTGGTGTATCTTTTAGCAGTGTCGTGGATTTTTTTCTTATTAGCTGGTGATCTTGGCTGTAGAAGACTTCTTTGAAATTGTCTTCCTCACTACATAAAGCAAAAATCTTCCTTTACTCCTTTCAAATGAAATCTAGACAAATTGGGAAAAACACAAATTCAGCCTTTGTTTAGCACTCTTCTTTCTAATGGATAAGTGTAACAGATGAATGTTCTGCTCAATTCTGGGTTATTTGTACTTAAATGACAAGGGCTAAGAACTTCATGTGAATGTAGGGGTAGGCTTCTAAATATCATAATGGATCAATAGCCTAGTAACTACCTATGAACCTATGAATGTATTAGCCTCATTAGCATTTGCTGTGCTTCACCCAGAATGATACCACAATACAAGGACAAAATGATTGACTTCAACAATTGGCTAAGTTTCTGGTGTCATTCTAAGGGGATCCAGTATCTGTCTTCCTGCGACGGTATGATCGACAGACCATGATGCTTTGCCAGAGATGGCCTGCACCTGTCGCCGTTGGGACTCCGGATACTGGCAAAGGCTCTTGCCACCCCTATAGTGCCTTTTTTAGGCAAGGTTCAAATGACAAATTCACCACCAAAACAGGTACAAGCACGCAAAATCTGATGGTAATGCTACTCAATGCTAGAAGTCTTAACTTCAAAATGCACTCATTCAAAGCACTCCTTAAAATGGAGAACATCGCCATCTGTGCAATGACAGAGACCTGGTTCAAAGCTCCAGAGACCACCCCTGCTTTACCAGGCTATAATTCATACCACACCTTTCGGCCACCTAACCCGGAACGAAGCACTAAAGGTGAAGGCATGTCCATATTCATTAAGGATATCCACACCTCCAGGATAGTTGCACAGCATAATGCATCCGAGATTATCCAAATGCAACTAACTCTGGGCAAGACTGCAATCCAAACTGTAGCTTGATACAGACCCACCACCATGCCCCAGGATTCCCACTCTTCATTTCTTGCTACACTGGAAAGTATGAGGGTACAACCCAACACTATAATAATGGGTAATTTCAACTACCCTACAATTAAATGGGAAAACTACTCATGTACTAACTCTTTTGCTCAACGTTTTCTGGAAATCATAAATTCCAATGCCTTGGATGAACTTATTCACACTCCCACCAGGGGCAGCAATATCCTAGACCTGGTCATTACCAACATGGGCAACCAGTGTTCCACACCAGAGGTCAATTACTTGTTGGTCAGATCCGACCACAAGCTAATCACCCTAGACATCCACATCCCGCCCCCACCCCCAATTAGGGAAACCACCATAAAAAACTTCTCCAAAGCCAACCTCACACTTCTTAAGACAATAGTGGCAAACTTCATGACACCCATGCAGATGGACAATAAAGGTACAACTGCTGAATCCTACACAAATGCACTTTATAAGCACTTACACAAGTGCATGGATCATGCTATTCCCTAATGGAACCAAGATGCTATCCTCCAAAAAAAGGAAGCCAATCTGGTGGTCCTCTGCCATAAACAAACTCTACAACAGAAGAAAGAAACTGTTGCAAAAAAAGAGTAAAATCCCATGACTGGAGGAACTCCGTGGTCAACTTCAGTAAGAACCTGAGATCCCTCATAAAATCCTCCAAAGCTAGTTACGAAAACAAAATTGCCACTGACTCTAAAAACAACCACAAAGCATTCTATAGCTATGTCAAGAATCTCAATGGCAACACTCAGCTCTGTTCTGAGTTACAGCACAATGGCACTAAATATACAGAACCAATTGATATTTCCAACATCCTGGCAGATAGGTTCAGTGCTAACTTTACCCCCCTCTCACCCCCTAGAGGGCTCATCTCTATACCAGAAGAATGCAAAGTTCCTGTAATCACGGCTGTGCAGGTAAAAAAACACACTCTCCAAAGCCAAGAACACAGCATCCTTGGGACCTGATAAAATTCTTAGCTGCGTTCTACATGAACTAAAGAATGAACTGGCAACCTACCTAAGTACCATGTTCAATCATAGCCTCACCTCAGACTTTGTGCCCACTGAATGGCACACCATGACAGTTATCCCTCTCCATAAAAGGGGAGCCACGACGGACCTCGGGAACTACCGCCCCATTAGCCTGATGGGCGGGTCTGCAAGGCCATGGAACGTATCATCATGGAACTTATAAACAAAGACATTGGTAATCTTCAAACTCTGAACCCTACCCAGTTCAGATTTGTAAAAGGCAGATCATGTCTCCTAAACCTGATTGACTTCTTTGAAGCAGTCACCAAAGCCATAGATGAGGGTAAGGTGGTTCACACAGCTTATCTAGATCTCACCAAGGCTTTCGACACCATCCCCCACTCTGGAATTATAGATAAACTCACTAAACTAGGTATAAATCCCTATGTCACAAGATGGGTTGCCAACTGACTCACGGACAGAATCCACACTGTGAAAGTAGCAGACTCCAAATCCGACTTCAGACCCAGTGACAAGTGGAGTACCACAGGGTTCAGTCCTGGGTCCTCTCCTGTTTGGTATCTACTTCTCTGAAGTACAGGCTAACACAGAAGGTCTTTGGCTAACAAAATTTGCAGATGACTGCAAACTAGGAGCCATAACTGAAACTCCTAACGATGTGGACATACTACAAAAGGGCCTCACTGAGACAGATGCCTGATGTCAAAGCCATGGCCTGAAGCTCAACGCCAAAAACTGTATTGCCATCCCCTTTGGTAAAAACTCTGTACCCATGAACTACCACATAAGTGGTAGTCTACTTAAAGCCAAAAGTGTGATAAGAGACCTTGGGACACAAGTGGACAGTAATCTCTCCTTTGATAATCACATCGCCACAGTGGTCAGGAAATCCTTCTACGTGGTTCACCTCATCACAAAAGGTTTCTCATCCAGAAAAAAAGAGGTCATTGTTCCTCTCTACTCATCACTCATTAGACCCATTATAGAGTACAATGCCCCTTTTGGTATGTACCTCACAAGACATCTACAACAACTGGAAAGGCCACAGAAATACCTCACAAAGAGGATTACTGGCCTCAAACAGATGCCCTACGCAGACCGTCTCAAAAAACTCCAGCTTTACTCCATTGAATATCACCTACTCAGAGGCAATTTCTGCCTAACATACAAAGCTATGCCAAACCCAGAGCTGTTGGACATGTTCCACTTAAAGAAATCCCAATCCTTCCGAGCTACATGCTCTAGGGACCTAAACCTTGTCACCACAATAAACAGAGCATGCTGGAGGGATAGTTTCCTGTCCCAGAGACTTCCCATACTCTGGAACAGACTACCTAGCTATGTCAAACAGAGCTCCTCATTAGCACTCTTCAAGAAAAATCTTGATGATTGGATGGGAAATAGGAAAGTCACCCCAGGGATCACTTCTGTGGCTCTGCTCGACAGGGGCACAGGAAAATAATTTTCTTGGGTGGCGAAAGCCAGGGTACCTTTTCAGCTAGGCTTATATAGGCCCTAGGGCTAATAGCCTAGTACCTACCTATGAACCTATGAACCTATATGCGCCATTAGCAAAATACATGGCCAACCATATTATTTCAGCTGGCCATGTCATGTCACTTGGTTTTCTGAATCAGACATACCGTGTGCTATGCTGCTTGCCATGCAGATTCACTTACCGTGATTCATCAAAGTTTTGTGAATTTGACCCAAGGGGTTTGCCAGTGGTGGGCTGGACACTTTACAAGATAATGAGCTATTCCAGGGGACACTCAAAAATGTCTGCAGTAAGGGATTTATGCAGCCAGCCATGATAATTACCTCAGCCAAATTACTGCTATTTCCTATTATAATTAAAGGGAGAGACTGCATTGCACATATATTAGCAAAGTTCCACAGGGAGGTAGTGTTGGGGGAATGCCAACTAGGAGGAATAACATCTTGGATCTTATTCCTTATTAATATGTGAATATCTCACACCATTCTTTATGTATCTTCATCACATTTCAGGTCTGACCATAAAGCAGTCTCCTTTGAAATTAAACTGAAGCCAGAGATCCCTTTCGCCCAAGGTATCTTTAGATATTTACTTAAGACAGACTACTTATACCTAATTGATATGTTGTCAAGCTTTAAATCAGTACCAGTCACAGTTAACTCCACTAAATACGCAGAACTGTACACCACCCACCGCCACTCTATACCAACATGTAATCAACTGCATAGATTCATCTGTATTCTGTAGGATCATGTGCAGGACAAACCCAAGAAACAAATGCACATGGTTGAATCATAATATAACAAGCTTTATAATAATTTGAAAATAATTTTGACCAAAGATAAGAAGAGTAATTCCCAGAATGTTAGAGGCCTTGTCTCTGAAATAAATAAACAACTCAAGAGCTTAATAAAATTCACCAAAGCCAAGTATAAGGCTGTAATAGTTACAAGAGACAAAGACAATCTAAGGCATTTTTTTAGTTATGTTCATAATCTCAAAAGCATAACACAGCAATGCTCTGAGCTGGCTGAATGGTATTACCCACACTGAGGCTGAAGATATAGCTAACCTTCTGGTCGATAAATTTATCTTTAACATTACCCCATTCTTTTTTCCATCTGTCCCTCAAGATATACGTGAAACTGTCTCACCTCCAGCTATCACACAAGACCAAGTCCTAAAGTTCTATGAAAAGCTGAAAATACTACATTGATGGGTCTTGGGATTATTCCTGGATGCATCATAAATAGCATGAAGCATGATTTATCCATACTCCTAACAACACTGTTCAATCTCAGCCTCCATACAGGTTTTCTACCAAGTGAATGGACAACAGCTGCAGTCATTCTCCTGCATAAGGGAGGACCTTCCACTGACTGGCAAATACTGATCTGTAAGTCTGACCAGCCTCATATACAAAACTATGGAAAGACTCATTATGGAATTAATCAATCAGGAAATAGTTAACCTCCAAACACTAGACTTCTGTCAGTTTGGATTTGTCAAGGGGAGGTCAGGCTTACTCAACATGGTGGATTTTTTGAAAAGGTTACCAAAGCAATGGATGTAGGCAAAATGGTACACACTGCATACGTCAACCTGGCCAAAGCATTTGACATATTTCCACACTCAAGCATAGTAGAAAAGCTAAATAAACCTGGAATAAACCCCTATATCACCCTTTGGGTTGCCAACTGACTCAAAGGTAGGATGCAGATAATCAAAATAGGGGAAGTTACCTCCACAAAAAGACCAGTCACCAGTGGAGTCCCTCAGGGTTCTTTGCTAGGACCTCTCCTGTTTGGCATGTAATTTTTATAAGTAAAAGCCAATGCCAAAGGTTTCTGGCAGGTTACCTTTGCAAATGAATGTAAGCTAGGAGCAGTCATGGAATCCCCAAATGACATAGTCATCCTACTGGAAGACTTGTCTCAAATAAATAACTGGTTACAAAATCATGGTCTGAAACTAAATGCCAAAAAATGCATTATTGTATCCTTTGGGAAGTCATCTACCACAAGGAACTGCCACACTGGCAAAATTCCCATAAGTGTTGACCCGGTTGTTCACAATTTGAGAAATTATGAGGACAGTGACCTAGCGTTTGACCAACATGTGTCTATTTTTGTAAGAAAGTCCTTCTAAATTGTGCAGCTTATAAACTAAGAGATTGTGTCTAGATCTATGGATGTCATTACTTCCCTTTGCTTAGCCCTCATTAGGCCAGTCATTTAATATAATTCTCCCTTTGGCATGCATCTTTATAGACACATGCAACAACTAGAATGCACACAGAGATACCTTATTAAAAAGATATAAGGTCTAAACAAAATGTGCTACATGGACTGACTCAAAGCCATTTCACTATACTAGATATCCTGCAGACTGCTAAGAGGACACCTGTGACTGGCATGCAATGCATCCTCCAATCCATTACTGATGGGTTTACTGCACATTGGTAAGTCAAACTGAAGAAAAATACTCAGTCTATGGGTCAAAACCTCTTCTGCAACATCAGCAGAATGGTTTGGAGGAGCAAGTATATTTTGCAGAGGATTCTGCTGCTATGGAACAGACTCCCCATCCACATAAAACAAAGTTGAGTTGTCCATTTTCAAGCACAACTTAGATCTATGAATTTGAAACAGAAAATTTACAAATACCTATCAACCTATTTTACATTTAATTCCCATCACTAAAGTCAGACTACACCAACTATTAAAGTTTTCATCATGTTTAGAGGTTCTTAATCTTACAAAAGAACACAAACACAGCTGATAGCAAACTGACTTTTGACCACCATAATGCCTCCATTGTACGGTAAGCTTTCTACATGGCCCACCTCATTAGTAAGGGTATCTCATCCAGAGACAAGGAGGTCATAACATCTCTGCATTCTTCCCTTATAAGACCCATTATTGAGTACAATGCCCTTTCGGCATGTATGTCACAAAGCACATGCAACAGCTGGAGATACCACAGAAGTTCCTCACTAGGAGAATGCAGGGTCTCAAACATCTACCCTACATAGGCTAAAAGCCCTGTCCCTCTACTCAGTCTCATACAGACTCCTCAGAGGTGACATCTGTCTGGTATACAAAGCAATCTCAGACCCCACTTTGATGGGACTGCTGCATATCTGCAAGTAGAAGCTCCACTCGAGTAACCTTCACACTCGAACTCAACCTGGTCTGTGACATCAGTAGGCCTTATTGGAGGGACAGATTTGTGTCCCAGAGACTCCCACTTGTGTGGAATAGACTCTCTCTCCACATCAAGCAGAGTACCTCATTAACCTTTTTAAGCACAACCTGGATAACTGGATGGGGAACAGAAAATACACCCCTGTGATTCCACCTGTGTCCCTGCTGGACAGGGCATTGAGTCTGACTTGTTGAAACATGGGCTAAATTTTTGGCTAGGCTTGTAAGGGCCTCAGGGCGAATAGCTTAGTAACTTCCTATGATCCTAAGTCACAAAGCCCTGCACTATTTTACTTATTTTTTTTTTAACCAACGAAAACTCACAAAAACTCAAAAACTCGAGAAAACAAACCAAATAAACAAAAACCAAAGCTTTAGGAAGCGACCCACTCTAATTAAATGTAAAAAGTTATTTGACACTATTAAATAACAATATTATCAAATAACGTTTCACATTTAATTAGAGTGGGTCACTTCCTAAAGCTTTGTTTTTTGTTTATTTAATTTTTTTTTTTACTTCTACCCAGCAGAATGGAATCCAAATGATGTGCACCCTCCAGTCATCACTAATACAAGTTATCCCCCTTTAATTAATATTTCTCTCTTAATGCAGAAAGTATAAACAAAAGGTATGAGCAATTTCATATCTCCCTAGCTACACACAACATAGGCATTGTTGTTACTACTAAATCCTGGCTAAAGGATAGCATCCCAGAACTGCATAATTTCTTTGAAGACTATTTATACATACCTATAAATACAGCAAAAGAGCAGAAGGAATTATGTTCCTCTTCAAATCCTTCTATCAAGCAAAATTACATAGGCAATCCAATAGCAAGAATTACCACAAATCTAACTGGATAATTATATCTACATCCTTAGGAAAACAACACAGATGCTTCATCGCAGTCCTGCCTCCCTCACTCCACCAAGCAAGAATAACCTTGAAATCCAGTTAAAATAAATTCTTAGCAATGCACCTTCCATCAACTTCCTTATAATCCACAATGACTTCATTATCACTCTCATTTGTCAACAACGAAATGACATTAATGAAACTCCAGCTTTCCTGGTGCAGCAGGAATTAGTAAAGCATCTGGCTGTTTAGAATTTAAGCTTAAACAGACACCTAAAAATAGTTCCTATTAAAATCAAGAAATAATACCAACGAGCTAAAATTGCAACTTAATTCCCTTAACTGGTCATAGTACTTCACTGGACAAATCCAGAAAGATTTGCCAGCACCTTAAATTCCTTTTGTACTAAAGCTTCAAGACAAATAATTACCTGGTATATTTAGAAAAATAGATTAATAACTGGCTAATTAACAAACTTAAATCATTGTTTAAACCGAAGGGCAAAGCTTGACTTCAACAAAAGCAAAATATTTAACTGTCCATGATTTTTCAGAACGTACCCAATTATGGGTCACATCTTATCACATATTCATAAACTGTTTAATTTTCTCATACGTCACTGAGGATTATAGTTATTTAGTAATGCCAGACAATAGAGTTTCACACTTCTTATTGTTCAGATGATATCTGAAGCAAAGCAAGCATGCTGTTTTATTAATTTTGTTCATTGAGCTGGAGTAATATTTAAAACTTGCCCCTGATTCTGGGTCTTTGATAGCCCCATTATTCTTGACTTGTCCTTACTTCCTGAGTAAGAAGGCTGAGAAATATGAATGGAAAGGATCCAAGCTAACCACCAGTCAGGAACAATTTTTAACACTCTAGAAAATAAAAAGGGCAGTTACATGACAATAGTCATCCAATCCTAACATTCCTCTAGTCCTAAAACCCATAATAATTCTGTAAACAAGCCATCTTTGTTACTGGATAGCTTGATAAAGGCAACTGTATTTCCACCAAACTTTATCAAATCACCCAATGGTTACTATTCCTGTTTTGACTTCCTAAAATAATTTGCCAGTCTACCACAGATAGGCACTCCCCAGTCAAGGAACATGCCATCCCACCTCACTTAGTCAAAAAAGCTGTCCTCATCCCTGAATATCTCCCCATTTTCTACTTTTATTACATTAAGATAAAGTGAAAAACATTTATATAAAAATTGCACTTTATTTAGCTTCCTTTACTGTATTTGTGTTTATTCCTGTTTTATTACATTATTTTGCTTTTGCTGCTTGTTTTTAAAAATGTTCACTTGCATTTATTCTGCTGCATTTATTACTGCTCATCAGTAGCCTGATTAAATTGTAACTGTTATTCTAAGCCTTTTGGTTTAAGCACTTGGGCTTCAGGCCAGTTGTTTTACATTAGGAAGGTTTGTGGTCTACAGTCTTGTGGCAGGAGAGGTGGGTTACATCCTTCTAATTTGGGAATTGCTGGTTGAAGGCTTAGTGTGCCGGTTACTTTAAAAGTATTTTAGTTCTTGCTTAAGCACTTGGGCTTCTGGCCAGTTGTTTTATATTAAGAAGGCTTGTGGTCTATACTCTTGTGGGAGAAGGTAGCTTCTGCCTTTCTGAGCTGGGAATTGCTGGTTGAAGGATTATTGTGCCTGTTTATTTGAACTGTTTTTTTTCCTGAAATTGGCGCAATTTGTTTGCTGTATAATAACCTAGATTCAGATCTGCTGAACCTAGCACTAAACCAGCCCAGCATTTGTTGGAAAGGGTTCCCCTGACCCTAATGGCAGGAGTGTGCAGGTAGAACTCATCTGATTGAAAGTTGCTGGAACAGGGCTCAGTTTTGAGCTTTTTTATTGGTTAATTGGTTATTTTTTTACATCAGTTGTTCTCATTTGCTACATAAGCAGATACAAGCCCTCTCCTGATCTCTGCAAAATTTAAGTAGAATTTTTCACTGTATATTGTACTTTTGAACTGCATTTTTTACCATATCACTGCTTATTTTGAAGTGTTTTTTTTTAATCGTTGTACTTTGTTTGCTGTAGCATAGACTAAAGTCAGACCTGCTAAATCTAGTTCTGTTTATATAACTCCTAAACCAGGCCATCACTTTTTGGAGAGGGTCACCCTGTTCTCTAGTGGCAGGAGTGTGCAGCTAGAACTCATCAGATTGAAGGTTGCTGTTGAGCTTTTTATTGGTTAATTTGTTTAAATCAGTTTGCTCTCCTTTGCTGCATAAGCAAATCTAAGCCATCTGCTGATCTCTGCAAAACCTAAGTAGAATTTTCACAGTACATTGCACATTTGAACTGCATTTTTACCATATCACTGCTTATCTGAAGTGTATTTTTGTTCTAAAATTTTTGCACTTTGTTTGTTGTAGCATAGACTATATTCAGACCTGCTGAATCTATTTCTGTTTGTATAACTTGAGTACTAAGCCAGGCCGACTTTTGTTGGAGAGGGTTCCCCAGCACCCTAGTGGTAGGACTGTGATGTTAGAACTCATCTGATTGGAGGTTGCTGGAACAGGGCTCAGTTTTGAGGTTTTTATTAGTTTGTTTAGATTAGTTTGTGCCTGCTTGCTACATAACACCGAGTTTGCGCTTCATGCACTGCCACGCAGCAGTGGGCACTCTTTGTAAGTATAGATGCAAATGCTTTTGCCTGCCAATTTTCCCTTAGTACTCTTCTGGTGAAAGGTATTCAGCACAGCTCCTGAGGTACCAAAACAGATCCTTCCACTAGCTCTTTGTATTTTTGTCCACTTCTCCTGCCCTCTACTTTAACTGTTCCTTCGTGTCCTCTCCCTGTTTTATGACCACATCAACTTACCTAGCATTATGGATGGACAATTTCCCAGAGTTTTTCCAGCCAGCATGGTCGACATGGGCATCCTGAGGCAATGTAGCAATTACCTCATGTACACTGGAAACCCACTTCTTTTAGTCCACACAAATTCATTATGTGAGAGGTGCATCTATATCAAGAACCTAGAATCCAGGCTCTTTCACTCACCAGTCAGTCCAGGTTGTCAGCAAGCACACCTCACATCCTGCACCTACCAAACCAACAACAAGTAAACCTACATATGTGGGAGGTCCTTACAAGAAGTTTACTTAATATCAGAGACCTCTCAACCACAAGCACGGTTCACATAATACATCCACTGCAGAACATAGTACACATAATATATCACACACCAGTGTCTCATCAGTCAATCCCCTAAGGCATAACACAAAAACAGACATCTTAGTTATATGCAACTCAGTTGTGAGACACACAGATGTCCCTCTCACCAGGTTAGATAAGTAAAAGGTCATGGTCATCTATCTGTCAGGTGCCAGAATCCGCCATGTCACACATGCACTCAAGTCTCTCAACAACATACACTGTTATGACCCTGCCATAGTCCATGTTGGTGTGAATGATCTGAAACATACCTCATTGGACTATATGAAAAGAGACTTGACTGAGTTCTCAGATTATGTGTCTCAGGCAGGTATGTTCCTACCCTTAAGCAGCATTTTACCTTTGTTTAGGATGATACCTCCAATACAAACAAAAAATGACTGACTTAATTGGCTTAATTTCTTGTGTAATTCAAAAGAAATCCAATCTCTGTCAGCCTGGGTTGACACGGTCAACAGACCTCGATGCTTTGCTGGAGATGGTCTTCATCTGTCACCCCTGGGAGTTTGGTTACTGACTAAGGCTCTTGCCATCCCCATAGTGCCTTTTTTTAGGCAATGTCACAAGAACAAATTCCTGACATAAAAATACCCTCTAAAAATAGTCTTAAGGTTATGCTGATAAATGCTAGGAGTCTAAACGTACTGGAAACTGTCCTCACCCTGGAAGATGCTGACATTTGTGCAGTCACTGAGACCTGGTTTAAGGCTGTGAAGAGCACCCCAGCTATACCAGATTATATTGTCTTCCACACGTTCAAACCACAAACTGAAAGTGTGAGACCTAAAGGAGGTGGTGTATCAATGTTCATTAAAGATAAATATACCTCTAGATTGGTTAACCAGCACAATTCCCTTGAATTACCTCAGGTGTAATTGACGCTAGGTTAGACCCCACTTCAGGTCATTGTCAGCTATAGGACCCCCTCCATGAATCAGGACATCCATTCAGACTTCTTGAATCTACTTGAGTCAATCAAGATACAACCAAACACCCCGGTTTTGGGTGACTTTAATTACCTGTCCGTAGAATAGATAAATTATACATGTTCTAAATCACTTGTCCAAAGGTTCCTGGACTTTGTTAACCCCAATGTCCTAGACCAGTTGATAAATCCACAAGGGGCACAAACATCCTAGATCTGGTGCTCACCAACATGGGGGGCCGCTGCACCACCCGTAGTGAGTGGCCATCCCTGGTGAGATCTCATCACAAATCATTCTTGCTGGAAGTAACTTTAACACAAGACACCCCCCCCCCAGCAACAACTAGACTAAAAAACTTCTCCAAAGCCAATTACAACCTCTTATGAGGTGGAATAAATAGCTTCATAGAACTAAAGCAATGTCTTCATGGAAAAAAAAACTGCCTGGTGGACAACTGCCATTAATTACAATAGGAGAAGGAAATTGCTGTCTATAGTTGGAAGGAACAGTCTCGAAACTGGAAACACTGCCTCTTCAACTTAAACAAGCAAATAAGACTCCTTGTGACCAATTATAAAGCTAAGAAACCAAAAAATGTAGTCCACAGCAGAAGGAAGGTAAATGAAAATCCAGTAGATGAAATTCAACGAACAAATTTATTGGATAAAAACCACACAGTAACAAATCCCTCAAGCGCTTTCGCTCAGTGCAATACTGAGCTTTATCAAGATGAACACCATGTGTATCAGTGTCATTATTGTTATGGACACTAAACAGCTGCGAGGGGTTGTGATTAGCCCATCTGGTCTTCATTGGAAGTGGGTAGGCTATACCTTCATTGTATTCCCTAAGGTCTCTTTCAAGTTTGTGTATTTTACGGTTCAACACTTTGTTACAAAATTGGTCTACCTCATCAAAAATGTTGTCATAATTTTGTTTTACTTGCAGGTGATATTTTATCAATTAGTTTTTTAACTTAATTGATCACATGATTTTTTTAGTATTTAAATAGGAGCAGTTGTTACATGGTGTTCATCTTGATAAAGCTCAGTATTGCACTGAGCAAAAGCGCTTGAGGGATTTGTTACTGTGTGGTTTTTATCCAATAAATTTGTTCATTGAATTTCATCTACTGGATTTTCATTTACCTTCCTTCTGCTGTGGACTACATTTTTTTGGTTTCTTGGCTTCAGTTGGTCATTTGTGTTCAATTATAAAGCTAACTACGAATCCAAATTAGCTTCCCTAACTAAGAATAACCACAAGGCATTCTTTAGTTGCATCCATAACCTCAAAGGTAAAGCTCAGATCTGCATTGAACACTTAGTTAATGGTACTACATATATAGAGCTTATGGATATAGAAAACCTCCTGGCTGACAGGTTCAGTGAAAACTCTCCTGTCCCCACCACATATACCCCAATGCATCCCTAACAACTGTCCCCTGCCTAACATCTCTAAGAAGCAGGTCTTAAATGCCTTCTCCAAGGCCAAAAATACAGCCTCTATGGGCCAGACAACATCCCAGGCTGTGGTCTACATGGGTTAAAACAGGAATTAGCAACACCATTGAGCAGACTTTTTAATCAGAGACTAAGCACTAGCTTTGTCCCGGAGGATTCGAAAACAGCTACCGGCATCCATTTGCACAAAGGGGGTGCATCCACAGATCCCAGGAATTATAGAACCATTAGCCTGACCAGCCTTATTTGCAAGGCCATGGAACAAATCATCATGGACCATATTAGCAAATATATAGGAAATCTCCAAATGCTTGACCCCACACAGTTTGGCTTTGTCAAGGGGAGATCATACCTGTTAAACTTGGTGGACTTCTTTGAGACAGTCACCAAAGCACTAGATGAGGGCAAATCTGTGCATATGGCCTACCTAGACTTAGCCAATGCCTTTGACACAATCCCCCACTCAGGCATCATTGATAAACTCACCCAGTTGGGTATCAACCCATATATTGTCAGATGGGTTGTAAACTGGCTCACTGATATAACTCATACAGTCAAAATAGGAGACACCACCTCCTCCAGCAGATATGTATCCAGTGGTGTTCCACAGGGATTGGTTCTGAGACCCCTACTGTTTGGAATCTAGTTTCTGAACTACAGACTAAAACTAAAGGACTTTGGCTGGCAATGTTTGCTTATGACTGCAAACTGGGAGCAATCATTGGAACCGCTAGCAATGCCAACATCCTGCAAGAAAGTCTTATGCAGACTAATAACTGGTACTAAAGTCATGGTCTTAAACTTAACGCAAAAAAAATGCATTATCGTCCCCTTCAGCAAGGGTGATTTTCCTGCAAACTACCACATCAATAGCAATACCCGAAGCACTCAATCAGTGGTGAGAGATCTGGGCACACAGATGGACAGCAACCATAACTTCGATCACCATATCTCCACAGTGGTAAGAAGGGCATTTTATATTGCTCATGTCATAAGTAAGAGCATTGCCTCTAGAAAAAAAGTGGCTATAACCCACCTGTACTCTTCTCTCATCAGGCCAATAATAGAGTACAACACTCCCTTTGGTATATTCCTTTCCAAGCACCTGTATCAATTGGAGAGAATACAAAAGTTCCTTACAAAGAAGATTCAGGGTCTTCAAGTCATGTCTTATGTGGACAGACTGAAATCATTGTCACTTTACTCTGACTGCTCAGAGGCAACCTGTGGCTTGCATATAGAGCAATCTCTGACCCAACTTTAATGGAAATCCTGCGCATTTGCAAGTCAAATGGCACACAGGTCACTCGCTCAAAAGATCTTAACCTAGTATGTGACATCAACAGAACTTGCTGGAGAGACAGATTTGTCTCACAGAGGTTGCCCAGCTTCCTATTCATGTTAAAAAAAAACTCATTGGCCCTATTTAAGTGTAATTTGGATGACTGGATAGGTAACTGGAAATTCACCCCAGGGGTTCCACCTGTGTTCCTCTTGGACAGGGTCAATAGATCCTGATTTTAGTGTCTGCTTGAACCAGACACTCTTGGGAATACAGATTGAACTTGGCTATGCTTGTAATGACCCTAGGGCCATTAGCCTAGTAACGTCCTATGATCCTATGATCTTATATATAGGCCTTCATGACCCACCCTATGGAATTGACCAGTTACAACACTGCTTACCCAATGTGAACCCTATTGACCCCTTTCACCAGAATCTGGAAATCCACAGTAATAAAACTTCTGCCAAATAATTTCAAAATCCTATCCCAGCCTTAGATTTTTTACAAATTTCAGTTTTTGCTAACCTTCTGAAAATCCTAGAGAAGCCAGTGTAGTCTCACTTTTGCACCTATATTCAGTGCTACCGTTTCCTATAGATATATTCAGTGCTACCATTCCCTATAGATATATTCAGTGCTACCGTTTCCTATAGATATATTCAGTGCTACCGTTTCCTATAGATATATTCAGTGCTACCGTTTCCTATAGATATATTCAGTGCTACTGTTTCCTATAGATATATTCAGTGCTACCGTTTCCTATAGATATATTCAGTGCCACCATTTCCTATAGATATATTCAGTGCTATCATTTCCTATAGATATATTCAGTGCTATCATTTCCTATAGATATATTCAGTGCTATCCATTCCTATAGATATATTCCGTGCTACCATTCCCTATAAATATATTCAGTGCTATGATTTCCTATAGATATATTAAGTGCTATTATTTTCTATAGATATATTCAGTGCTACCATTCCCTATAGATATATTCAGTGCTATCATTTCCTATAGATATATTCAGTGCTACCATTTCCTATAGATATATTCAGTACTATCATTCCCTATAGATATATTCAGTGCTACCATTTCCTATAGATATATTCAGCCCTACCATTTCCTATAGATATATTCAGTGCTACCATATATATTCAGTGCTACCATTTCCTGTAGATATATTCAGTGCTACCATTTCCTATAGATATATTCAGTGCTATCATTTCCTATAGATATATTCAGTGCTACCATTCCCTATAGATATATTCAGTGCTATCATTTCCTATAGATATATTCAGTGCTATCATTCCCTATAGATATATTCAGTGCTACCATTTCCTATAGATATATTAAGTGCTACCATTTCCTATAGATATATTCAGTGCTAACATTTCCTATAGATATATTCAGTGCTAACATTTCCTATAGATATATTCAGTGCTATCATTTCCTATAGATATATTCAGTGCTACCATTTCCTATAGATATATCCAGTGCTACCATTTCCTATGGATATATTCAGTGCTACCATTTCCTATAGATATATTCAGTGGTACCATTCCCTATAGATATATTCAGTGCTATCATTTCCTATAGATATATTCAGTGCTACCATTTCCTATAGATATATTCAGTGCTACCATTTCCTATAGATATATTCAGTGCTATCATTTCCTATAGATATATTCAGTGCTACCATTTCCTATAGATATATTCAGTGCTACCATTCCCTATAGATATATTCAGTGCTATCATTTCCTATAGATATATTCAGTGCTACCATTTCCTATAGATATATTCAGTGCTATCATTTCCTATAGATATATTCAGTACTACCATTCCCTATAGATGTATTCACTGCTACCATTTCCTATAGATATATTCAGCGCTATCATTTCCTATAGATATATTCAGTGCTAACATTCCCTATAGATATATTCAGTGCTACCATTTCCTATAGATATATTCAGCCCTACCATTTCCTATAGATATATTCAGTGCTATCGTTTCCTATAAATATATTCAGTGCTACCATTCCCTATAGATATATTCAGTGCTACCATTCCCTATAGATATATTCAGTGCTATCATTTCCTATAGATATATTCAGTGCTACCATTTCCTATAGATATATTCAGTGCTACCATTTCCTATAGATATATTCAGTGCTACCATTTCCTATAGATATATTCAGTGCTACCATTTCCTATAGATATATTCAGTGCTATCATTTCCTATAGATATATTCAGTGCTACCATTTCCTATAGATATATTCAGTGCTATCATTTCCTATAGATATATTCAGTGCTACCATTTCCTATAGATATATTCAGTGCTACCATTTCCTATAGATATATTCAGTGCTATCATTTCCTATAGATATATTCAGTGCTACCATTTCCTATAGATATATTCAGTGCTACCATTTCCTATAGATATATTCAGTGCTACCATTTCCTATAGATATATTCAGTGCTATCATTTCCTATAGATATATTCAGTGCTACCATTTCCTATAGATATATTCAGTGCTACCATTTCCTATAGATATATTCAGTGCTACCATTTCCTATAGATATATTCAGTGCTCCCATTTCCTATAGATATATTCAGTGCTACCATTTCCTATAGATATATTCAGTGCTACCATTTCCTATAGATATATTAAGTGCTACCATTTCCTATAGATATATTCAGTGCTATCATTTCCTATAGATATATTCAGTGCTACCATTTCCTATAGATATATTCAGTGCTACCATTTCCTATAGATATATTCAGTGCTATCATTTCCTATAGATATATTCAGTGCTACCATTTCCTATAGATATATTCAGTGCTACCATTTCCTATAGATATATTCAGTGCTACCATTTCCTATAGATATATTCAGTGCTACCATTTCCTATAGATATATTCAGTGCTATCATTTCCTATAGATATATTCAGTGCTACCATTTCCTATAGATATATTCAGTGCTACCATTTCCTATAGATATATTCAGTGCTACCGTTTCCTATAGATATATTCAGTGCTACCATTTCCTATAGATATATTCAGTGCTACCATTTCCTATAGATATATTCAGTGCTACCATTTCCTATAGATATATTCAGTGCTATCATTTCCTATAGATATATTCAGTGCTACCATTTCCTATAGATATATTCAGTGCTACCATTTCCTATAGATATATTAAGTGCTACCATTTCCTATAGATATATTCAGTGCTACCATTTCCTATAGATATATTCAGTGCTACCATTTCCTATAGATATATTCAGTGCTACCATTTCCTATAGATATATTCAGTGCTATCATTTCCTATAGATATATTCAGTGCTACCATTTCCTATAGATATATTCAGTGCTACCATTTCCTATAGATATATTCAGTGCTATCATTTCCTATAGATATATTCAGTGCTACCATTTCCTATAGATATATTCAGTGCTACCATTTCCTATAGATATATTCAGTGCTACCATTTCCTATAGATATATTCAGTGCTACCATTTCCTATAGATATATTCAGTGCTACCATTTCCTATAGATATATTCAGTGCTACCATTTCCTATAGATATATTCAGTGCTACCATTTCCTATAGATATATTCAGTGCTATCATTTCCTATAGATATATTCAGTGCTACCATTTCCTATAGATATATTCAGTGCTACCATTTCCTATAGATATATTCAGTGCTATCATTTCCTATAGATATATTCAGTGCTACCATTTCCTATAGATATATTCAGTGCTACCATTTCCTATAGATATATTCAGTGCTACCATTTCCTATAGATATATTCAGTGCTATCATTTCCTATAGATATATTCAGTGCTACCATTTCCTATAGATATATTCAGTGCTACCATTTCCTATAGATATATTCAGTGCTACCATTTCCTATAGATATATTCAGTGCTATCATTTCCTATAGATATATTCAGTGCTACCATTTCCTATAGATATATTCAGTGCTACCATTTCCTATAGATATATTCAGTGCTATCATTTCCTATAGATATATTCAGTGCTACCATTCCCTAGAGATATATTCAGTGCTACCATTCCTTATAGATATATTCAGTGCTATCATTTCCTATAGATATATTCAGTGCTACCATTTCTTATAGATATATTCAGTGTTATCATTTCCAATAGATATATTCAGTGCTACCATTCCCTATAGATATATTCAGTGCTACCATTTCCTATAGATATATTCAGTGCTACCATTTCCTATAGATATATTCAGTGCTACCATTTCCTATAGATATATTCAGTGCTACCATTCCCTGTAGATATATTCAGTGCTACCATTCCCTATAGATATATTCAGTGCTACCATTTCCTATAGATATATTCAGTGCTACCATTCCCTATAGATATATTCAGTGCTATAATTTCCTATAGATATATTCAGTGCTACCATTCCCTATAGATATATTCAGTGCTACCATTTCCTATAGATATATTCAGTGCTATCATTTCCTATAGATATATTCAGTGCTACCATTTCCTATAGATATATTCAGTGCTACCATTTCCTATAGATATATTCAGTACTATCATTTCCTATAGATATATTCAGTGCTACCATTTCCTATAGATATATTCAGTGCTACCATTTCCTATAGATATATTCAGTGCTATCATTTCCTATAGATATATTCAGTGCTACCATTCCCTGTAGATATATTCAGTGCTACCATTCCCTATAGATATATTCAGTGCTACCATTTCCTATATATATATTCAGTGCTATCATTCCCTATAGATATATTCAGTGCTACCATTTCCTATAGATATATGCATTGCTACCATTCCCTATAGATATATTCAGTGCTACAGTTTCCTATAGATATATTCAGTGCTACCATTTCCTGTAGATATATTCAGTGCTATCATTTCCTATAAATATATTCAGTGCTACCATTTCCTATAGATATATTCAGTGCTACCATTTCCTATAGATATATTCAGTGCTATCATTTCCTATAGATATATTCAGTGCTATCATTTCCTATAGATATATTCAGTGCTACCATTCCCTATAGATATATTCAATGTTATCATTTCCTATAGATATATTCAGTGCTACCATTTTCTATACATACACCACAATTATTTAAGAACTAGCAGATGTACCTTGAATGCCATCTGCCTTCTTTATAATGACATCATAATTAAAACTGACATGTAATAAATCACAGCTCTGCTGTTTACATGGCCTTTACAAAGACTTATACTCTTGAATACTGCAAACGTTCCTGCACATCTCCATTTGTTTTTTTCTAGAACGAGCCATCCTTTTCAGCTTCTAAGTCCTTACAACAACACAGGTTAATAAAGCTCTCAGACAAATATATGGAAGAAAGAACCGTTGGCTCATACATTCTATGCCTCATATTCTTAAAGATGGCATCTCCTATTTTTGCTAGACCTCTTACCTCCATAACTAACTTATCGTTAACTACATCAACATTAACATACAACTGGAAACAAGCTACCATCATACAAATGAAAAAACTCTATCCCATAAAGCTTCATCAGATTTTTGGACCAATATCAGTACTCTCACCCCTAAAATAATGGAAGAAAAACCCATATGATTTCATGATCGAATGAACCACAAGATATGATCTTCTTATTACCAAGTAATATGGTTTTAGACCTGGTTATAATGCTGTGACAGCTGTCTGTAAAGTCTCAAATATTTATAAACCCATGGAAAAAAACAACTAGCTTCTGCATTTTCAATTGATATAAAAAGAGCACTTGAGCTAGTAACTTTCTTTCATTTACTCAATCTGAAGAAGTTAATTTGATTTGAGTGAATAAAAGCTCTTGTATATTAAAGTTTTGGTTTGCCTTTCAAGCTGTGGCCCTTTGGTTTGGATTTTAATAGTGCTTTATTTGTTGTTTTTTCACTAGATAGATAGAAAAACAGGTATGAATATAGGTGAATAGATAGATACATAGATAGATAGATAAATACATAGATAGATAGATAGATAGATAGAGATGTATATAGCTTTTAAACTTTAGAAATCCATGCTACACCACGACAGTTGCACTTGTTCATTTACTCACATATAGATCCAATCATATTTATAGTGGGAATTGCAATGCCATGCTCCTTCATTCTTCTTATGTATGTGTTCATACACATATGTTGGCAGTAACAAATCTCGTATGGCTCTTAGTGCAGAGGACCAAGTGTCTGACCAGTAATTAAACTGTTTTCTGAAGTTAAGGTACACATTTGAGTCCTTCTGTCTCCATTTTATGTTTCTCTGAGTAAGTTACCTGACAAAACATTGGTCCTTAGTGCCCGTGAAAAGGGGCATTTATCTTCAGTGGGCTTACCTAATTAACTCGTATATAAAATGTAGTAAGATGGATATAAGCATTTATTATTTACAATATTAGTATCATTACTAGTATTTGTCATTCCTAAAAGGATACAGTCATGGCTGAAAAGGATATTTGGACAAATACACTTACTTGGTTAACAATGGCACAATAGATTAATAAACAAAAAAAAAAAAAAAGAAACAAATAAACAAACAAATAACATGTCACATTATCCATTGCAATGACTGTCAGAATAGCATCCTGGTTTAAGAATTTTCTTTCCAGTAACAGCTTCCAAGTCAAAATAGTGTCCATCCTCTCCAACTACTATTCTCTGTATTTATAAATGGATGGCCCGGAGACCTCTCCTTCTTTGCAATAATTATATAATAAACAACATTGTTATTTGTACATTGGATCTCTCCATTACAGCATTCTAAAGTCTTTGGTAAGAAACCTAATTCAGATAGACAGCTGGATTAATAAAATCAATCTAATAAAATCTAAGTTATATGGCTCAGCAAAAGCTATCCCATGTCTCGGATAGTTGGCAAATCCAAATTAATGTAACGGAGTACAGAGTTCACTAAATTAGTCAGGTTTCTGTGTATTTAGTTTGACCTAAAGTTAAACATTCAGCATCACAAAGATGAGACAAATGCATAGATTCAAGAGCGACTGTTTTGAGCCTCATACATGTTCTGGTTCCTGATTTTAGATACTACAGCAAGAGTATGTGTAAAGTAATAATATTAGCAGAACCAAATACTGTGACTCACTCATTGCTGCTGTCTTGAAGAAAAATAAACTCCCCTGTGGGTAAAGTCAAACAAGGTATGCATCTTCATAACTCATACAGCACATCATGTCATAGTACCATAGTTGAATACTAGGTTAATGATGCAAGGGGTCATTTTAAACCTAGTCAATTTCCCCAAGATAAAATTTAACAGGTAATTTTCACAAATTATTGCAAGCTTCCTCTCTCTAATAGAGACCTATGTGGCAGACCAGGGGTATATTTGTGGTTCCCCATCTACTGGTCTAGGTTCTGCTTAAATAAGTGCAGGGAGGAACTCTGCTTCACATGGATTGGAAGCCTGTTCTACAGATGGGGGAGCCTATCAGTAAGGAGAAGGGGGAGCCTGAGTAAGGAGAAGGTCACAGTAAGCTGCCTGTCGGGTGCTAGAATCCGCCACATAACGCATGCACTCAGGTCTCTCAACAGCAGGTACAAGTACGACTCAATCATTGTCCACGCTGGTGTTAACTACCTGAGACGTACCTCCTTGGACTACATGAAAAGAGACATAGAGGAGCTCTCTGATTATGTAGCCCAAGCAGGTATGACCCTGACCTTGAGCAGTAACCTACCTTCACCAAGAATGATGCCACAATACAGAGATAAGATGATCAGCTTTAACAATTGGCTTAAACTCTGGTGTCATTCAAAGGGGATCCAATGTCTGTCTGCCTGGGATGACATGCTGGACAAGCCACGCTGCTGCACTTGTCACCCTGGGATTCCGGATTTTGGCAAAGGCTCTTGCCACCCCAATAGTGCCTTTTAGGCAATGCTCAAATTCTAAACCTACCACCCTAGAACAAAACAAAGAAAAAACTAAGGGTAATGCTGCTCAATGCCAGAAGTCTCAACCTCAAGATGCACGGCCCTTCTCAGTATGGAGAACATCGATGTCTGTGCTGTGACAGAAACCTGGTTCAAGGCTCCTGAGAGCACCCCAGCACTATCAGGTTTTACCTCATATCATGCGCGCCCCAAAACCCGGACAATACCAAGAAAGGAGGAGGGTATCCATATTCATCAAGGACACCCACACCTCAAGATTGGTGGCATCGCACGATGCATCGGAAACCATCCAGGTGCAATTAACCATAGGCAAGATTGCTCTGCAATTTGTAGCATGTTACAGGCCACCCTCGCAAACTCAGGAACCTCATATGGCCTTCCTGAAAACACTGGAGGGATAAATGTATCTCCAAACACCATCATACTAGGTGACTTCAACTACCCTAATATAGACTGGGAACACTACTCAAGCCCAAACACTCTAGCCCAAAAGTTCCTGGAATTCATAAACTCAAATGCCATGGAACAACTAGTCACCATCCCCACAAGAGGAGAAAACATACTTGATCTCATCATCACGAACATGGGAGCACAATGTTCAACACCGGAAGTATACCCCTCACTGGTGAGATCTGATCACAAACTAATCTCGCTGGAGGTCCTCATGCCGCCCCCCCCTGAAATGAAAAGACCACAGTAAAGAACTTCTCGGCCGACTTCACACTTCTAAAGACTAGTGTGGTCTCCTTTAAGGCCCCTGAGCCGGCGGTTAACATTACTCAAACCGCTGAATGACTTACAAATGCCTTCTACCAGCACCTGCAGGGCTGCATGGATCAGGCAATCCCAAGCAAAACAAAGACTCTTTGTACCAAAGGCAAGCGTCCAGTCTGGTGGACCCCAGCCATAAACAAACTCTACAACAAAAGGAGAAAGCTACTACAAGATAGAGCAAAATCCTTAAAAGGTAAGACACCGCTGATCACTATAAGTAAAAGCTAAGAGCTCTCATAAAATCATCCAAAGCTAATTTTGAGAAAAAATAGCTAAGGACTCTAAAGACAACCATAAGGCATTCTTTAGCTATGTCAGAAACCTAGGAGGAAACTCCCAGATATGCTCAGAATTAGTTCAAAATGATGTGAAGATTACTGATCCTACAGACATTGCCAACATACTGGCTGACAGGTTCAGTGCAAACTTCTCCCCCTAAAGGAGAGATATCTATACCAAATGATTGTAGCCCCCAAACATCTCTACAGGTGAGAACTGCACTCTCCTAGGCAAAGAACACAGCATCCATGGGACCTGATGGTGTCCCCGGCTGTGTGCTCCATGAACTCAACGAGGAATTAAACCCACAGTTAGGACAGCTGTTTAATCTTAGTCTCACCTCCGGATGGAGTGGCGCACAGCGACTGTGGTCCCACTCCACAAAGGCGGTGCCTCCACCGACCCTGGAAATTACCGTTCCATTAGCTTGACAAGCCTTATCAGCAAAGCCATGGAGAGGATCATAATGGATCTCATAAATAAAGACATAGGGAACTTGCAGACTTTGGATCCAACCCAGTTTGGCTTTGTCAAAGGCAGATCATGCCTTTTAAACTTGGTTGACTTTTTCGAAACAGTCACCAAGGCCATTGACGAGGGAAAGGCAGTCCATACAGCCTACCTAGACCTGGCTTTTGATACAATACCTCACTCGGGTATCATTGAAAAACTCATCAACTTAAATGTAAACCCATACATTACAAGATGGGTTGCAAACTGGCTGAGTGACAGAACCCACAGGGTCAGAGTTGCTGGCGCCATGTCAGACTCAAAGCCTGTCACAAGTGGTGTCCCACAGGGCTCAGTCCTGGGCCCACTCTTGTTTGGCATCTACTTTTCTGAAGTACAAGCAAACACAGGAGGGTTATGGCTGACAAAGTTTGCAGATGACTGCAAACTGGGAAAACACATCCAACACAGATATCCTTCAGAAGGGTCTCACAGAAACGGATAACTGGTGCCAGAGCCATGGCCTAAAGTTAAATGCCAAGAAATGCATAGTCATACCCTTCGGGAAAAATAAGGTTACCCCTAGCTACCATATAGGTGGCAATCCCCTGAACACAGAAGAAGTTATTAGGGACCTGGGAACCCAGGTTGACAGTAGCCTTTCATTCGACACTCATATTGCTAAATTAGTTAGGAAGACCTTCTACATTGCCCACCTTATCATGAAGGGATTCACATCTAGATCAAGGGAAGTCATAGTCTCCCTATACTCATCACTCATCAGACCAATGATCAAGTACAATGCCCCATTCGGAATGTATCTGACCCGACACTTGCAGCAGCTGGAGAGGCCACAAAAGTTCCTCACCAAAAGGATAAAGGGTCTCAAAAATCTGTCTTATGCTGCCCGACTGAAAGAACTCCAGTTATATTCAGTTGCTTACCGCTTGCTCAGAGGTGACCTATGCCTGACATACAGGGCCATGTCAAACCCAGATTTGATGAACATGCTTCATCTCAAAAAATCTAGATCCCTCAGAGCCACAAGGGCGAGACTTAAACCGTTATTAATAGGACGTGCTGGAGGGATAGATTCATCACCCAAAGACTCCCTATGCTGTGGAACAAAATCCCGGTTTATGTGAGGCAGAGCACCTCACTGGCCTTGTTCAAGAGGAATCTTGACCAATGGATGGGAGATCGCAGATACACCCCAGGGGTTACCTCAGTGTCACTGCTCGACAGAGGCACAGCAAAATAATAGGCATAGTTTCTCCAAACTAAAGGGGTGGCGGCTTATAAATGCCCTCGGGCAGATAGCCTAGTATGAACCTATGAACCTATGAACCTATCAAATATGTATCTGTCTCTTCAGCATGTCCTGTTTATGTTGCTGGTGAGGTTTAGGTTCCTAGATTGGGTGTTTTTGGTACTAACTGTTTTCTAAATGTGTAACTGGTCCATTAGCACTGGATCTGAGAAATCTTTGTAGGCTAGGCATAGGTGACCTCTCAGCAGCCTGTAGGAAACTGAATATGGGGCAATGATTTAAGGTGGTCTGCACAAAACTTGTTTTTACCCCTTGTATTCTTTTTGTGAGACATCTCTTGTAAACATTCTAATTTCTGCATGCGTCTGGTGCGGTACTTCCTGAAGATAGTGCTGTACTCAATGATAAGTCCTATGAGTGCAGAACACAATGAGCTGATGTCTTGTCTGGACCTGGATGCCATGCCTTTTCTTATAAGTTTTGCAGTACAGAACAATTTCCTCACCATTGTATAAATGTGTTAGTGAAATGCCACATCTCTGCCTCCATGTGTTCTCAAGCCCCTGAATACAGGGTCTAATCTAAGGGATGTATTATCAATGTGGTAGTTTTTTGGGGTGTCCATCTTGCTAAAAGATACTATGATGTGTTTCTTAACACTGATTTTTAGACTATGTCTCTGGCACTAGTTATTAGTCTGAGTCAGGCTCTCTTGGTGTATATTAGCATCTTGAGGAGAATTCATGGCTTCTCCAGATTTGCAGTTGCCTGCAAACTTGGCTAGCTAGAGATACTTGACATTAGCTTCAACTTCAGAGAAGTAGATGCCAATTAACAGTGGTCCCAGTACTGAACCCTGGGGGGCCCCTACTAGTAACTGGAATTTTTATGGAGGTAGGTTATCCTATTCTAACTTCTTGGATCCTGTGAGTGAGCCAGCTGGCTATCCAAGGGGTGATATATGGTTAATACATTTTACTGAGCTTGTCAACAATGCCTGAGTGGGGTATTGTGTCAAAGGCCATGGTCAGGTTGAGGTAGGCAGTATTGTACTGATTTGCCTCATCCATAGCTTTGGTAACCTTCTCAAAGAAGTCCACTACATTCAGCAAGCAAGACCTGCCTTCGATAAACCAAAATCCACTAGGGTCCAATGTTTGTAGGTGACATAGATCATTATTTATTATCTCCATGATTATCCCCTCCATAGCCTTGCACAGCATGCTTATCAGGCTAATGCATTGGTAGTTTCCTGGGTCAATGCAGTTCTCAGTTCATTAGCTATGAAGCTCATTTGGAGGCTGTAATGGAATAGAGAATCTAATTGTTCATGTTTTATGCAATTAACAAAGTATCCTGACATATTATCAGAGCCCATCAATGCAATGTTCTTAGCCTTGGAGAACAACTTGAGTTCTCCTGAGTTCGCCAGTATATTTCTTAGTTTTGCAGAGCTTTTCTGTGTTGTATAATCTTGTAAACTAATTTCTAAGGATTCCAAATACTGCAAGAGTTCTGCCTTTTGTGCTCTTGTTACTGCAACTGAGCTAAAAAACAGATAATTTTACATTAAGAGGGTTTTATTCTGTACTCTAGCAGGAACAGAGGGCTGATTCAACCCATCCAAGTTGGGAACTGCTGGAGGGAGGCTTACTGTATATTTGCTGTGAACAAGTCTTTCACCTTGCTGGTATAAAATCCTCACATTTGTTTACTGTGCAAACGTGGTTACCCATGCCTTGTATATGAGCAAATGTCTACAGTTTAAAATCCACCAAAGGGAACGCTCTCCCATAATCTCTCACTGTTCATAGCTGCTTAGAGATTTGCCTTTGTGCGGAGGGCAGCAGCACTGCAGGTCATCTAATAGTATACTACCAAACACTCTCACTTAGACCTTTAAGTGACTCCCCCTTCCTCCATTGCATCGACTAAGTATCTGGTATAATGGCGGGAGCAGATGGCTGGTTTAACCCATACGAGTGGTTGGCCTGAGGGCTTAACTGTGTAAAAGTCTTTCATCCTGCTGGTATAAAAGGCTTACATTTTTGTGAGACTGTGCTCATTTATTCAGAGATTCCTTGTGCCTGGCTTGGATTCCTGTGACTACAAGACCTTGGTTTGCATCAAAAAACATCTATGGACCTACAAAGCTGATATATATATTTTTTTGCGTGTTTGTTTGGTTTTTTTTTTTTGTATTTGCTCTAACTATTGCAGTGCTATTTAACAGTTCTGTACTGTATTTATTGATTTGTTTGAATTTTATTACTGTTTTTTAGCCTGCAGTTGTTAAACAAAAACAGATATTTGTTATTGTACTACTGTTTATAATAGTATTCTGATACTTCCTAACCTCCTCTGATACAGCAAATGCTGTTCTGAGTTTGCCAAAATAATTCTAAGTTTTACAGAGTTTCTCTGTGTTTGTAGAACTTTGTGATCTTATTTCCAAGAATTACTGATACTGCAGGAGTTCTGTCTTTTGTTGTAAATTATTTGTTACTGCATTTGATTTCAAAACCAGTTCATTTTACATTAAAAGGACTTTATTCTGCACTCTGGGGGGAACAGAGGGCTGATTCATCCCATCCGAGTTAGGAACTGCTGGAGGAAGACTTATTGTATATTTACTGTGAACAAGTCCTTCATCTTGCTGGTATAAAAGCCTCATGTTTGTTTACTGTGCAAATGTAGTTACCCATGCCTTGTATATAAGCAAATGTCTACAGTTTAAAATCCACCATAGCAAAAGCTCTCCATAGTCTCCCACTGTTCATAGCTGTTTGGAGAGTTGCCTTTGTGCAGGGGGCAGCAGCACTGCAAGTCATCTAATAGTATACTTCCAAACACTCTCAGACCTTTAAGTGACTCTCCCTTCCTCTATCACATCTACTAAGGGTCTGGTATAATGGAGAGGCATTTCCCTGCCATCTTTGTTTCTGCCCTAGGTGGATATGAGCATTATGAGGCAGTGTAGCAACTGCTTCATATTTACTGACAACGCTGACACTATTTAATTTTAGAAGAAAACAAAAATCACCCGACTACCTAAAGGAACTGATGCTCAATGCAGGGATATTAAATAAACAAATGCACTCCTGGCAAGCACTCCTCATCCTGTAGAATGCAGACATATGTGCAGTCACTGAAACATGGTGCATAACCATACACAGCACCCTAGCTATCAAAGGCTATAATGCCTTTCACACATTCCTCTCCCCCTCAGTTCAGGATAAAACAAAGGGAGGAGGTGGTTCAATGTTTAGAAAGAAAAAGTACACTGCTAGACTGGTCCAACAACATGAGTGACTTAAGCTCCTCCAAGTCCAATTAACCATCATTGCAACCCCCTATCACATCCTTGCTAGCTACAGATCTTTCGAAGTGAGCCTGGAAAACCCCACCCCCCACCTAAACTTACTGGAATCTCTTTTAACATTCAGCCTAACACCATACTTATGGGTGACTACAACTACCCCTCCATAAACTGAGAGACTTATATGACTCATAGTTCAGTTGCTCAGAGGTTTTTTTTACATCACCAATGCAAACACCCTGGAGCAACTAGTTAGTTCTCCGAAAAGAGGTACAAATATCCTAGACCTACTACTCATGAACATGGGGGGATTCTGTTCCGTCCCATGCATTAACTTCTCTCTGGTAAGATCTGACCAGAAAATGATCTTCTTTAGTATTAAAACTAACCTAGAACCCCTATCATACTCCAAGCCTGTTAAGAAATTTGCTAAGGCCATTTACCTCAAACTAAGTGATAGCTTATTAAACTTCCAAACCCTTCCAAACACATTGAGGCCTAATCTGAGCTATACACAAAGAACAGTACAACCATATTCATAGCTGCACAGAGGAGACAGTACCTGTCTGAGTCAAACCTATTATTACTGGCAAAAATAAACCACCCTGGTGGACCCTTAGCATAAATAGGCTAGTCAACAAAAATAAATAAATCCTATCAAAGCCCGAAGGAAAACACAAAGCAGTGCACAAAGATGCTTAACAGTCTAAGCAAACAAATTAGAGAGCTGGTAAAATCTGAGAAAGCAAACTATGAGGCAAAGATAGCCTCCCAGGTGAAAGATAACCATTAGTTTTTTTTTAATTATATTCTTAACCTCAGGGGAAATGCTCAGCAATATGCATAGTTAATCACGAATGGTAACACTTACACTCAGTCTGAAACTATAGCAAACCTCCTAGCTGACAGGCTCAGTTCATAACCTCCCTATCACCTCCTACCACACCCAAAGAAATACTTGCAACCATCTCCCTACTAGTCATTACAAGGAAACAGTTACACAAACTCCACTCCACACACCTTCAGATAGAAACAACTCTGATCCAAAACAATACCAAAACAGTAAAATCTTCAAAAGTCAGGAATCGAAAAACAGGAACCAAAGTCAAATCCAAAAGCAAACTCTTTATTCTCCAGCGCCTCGGTGTAACCACCTTTCAAGAGTATCTGAAGATTTTGCTGTTTTGGTATTGTTTTGGATCAGAGTTGTTTCTATTACAAGGAAACAGGTCTTTACTGAATTCGCTAAAACCAAAAACACAGCCTCCATGGGTCCTGGCAACATTACAGGATGTTTCTTGAATGACTTAAAACAAAATCTATCAGGGCAACTAAAAACCCTTTTTAACCACAGCCTCTGGACTGGTTTTGCCCCAGAAGAATGGAGAAATGCAACATTTGTCCCTCTGCACAAGGGAGCCCATCAACTGACTTAGGGAATTACTGAGCCATAAGATTGACCAGTCTTATCAACAAGGCCATGGAGAGAATTATCAGGGAGTTGATCAATAATGACATAGGAAATCTCCAAACACTGGACCAGACCTGATGTGGCTTTCTCAAAGGGAGATATTGCCTAATCATCCTGGTTTACTTCTTTGAGAAAGCCACCAGGGCCATGGATGAGATTAAAATGGTACACACCACATATCTAGACCTGGCCAAAGCCACAATCCCCCACTCAGGGATCATAGATAAACTTAATTAGTTAGGCATAGGCCCCTAAATCATCAGCTGAATAGCAAACTGTCTCACTGACAAGACACAGGTTGTCCGGATAGGTGAAGCAACGTCCAATAAGAAAGCTGTTACTAGCATTGTCCAGTAGGGCTCAGTGTTGGGACCCCTCCTGTTTGGTATATACTTCTTTGAAGTGAAGGTCAATGTTGGGCACCTCTGGTTCACCAAGTGTGCTGACAGCTGGGAGCAATTATTGAATCCCAAATGATGTTGACATCCTACAAACAGTCCTAAAAATGACAAATGTCTGGTGCCAAAACCATGGTCTAAGACTAAATGCTCAAAAATGTGCAATCATACCCTTTAATAAATCAGATATTCCCAAAAATTATAATATAGATAGGGCACCCCTAACAGTAGACCCAGTGATGAGAGACGTAGGAACACAGATAGATAGTAACCTAAACTTTGACCACCCGGAAGCTACAGTAATGAGGAAATCCTTCTGTGTGGCTCAACTTTTAAGTAAAGACATGGCATCAAGTCCAAAGGAACTCATAGTGTCATTATACTCAGCCCTCATCAGGCCCGTAATCAAGTACAATGTTCTCTTATGCATGTACCTCACCAGGTTCTTACACCAAGAAGTTTCTCACTAAAAAATACAAAGCGTAAAACACATACCTTATGCAGACTGACGAAAGGCCTTATTTCTTTACTCCATCTCATATTGTTTATTGAGAGGTGACTTATGCCTGACATACAAGGCATTCTCACATCCAGCCTTGATGAAAATGTTACATATTCACAAGAAAAATTATATAAGGGTTACACATTCCATGGACTTGAACCTTATTTGCGACCATAACAAAACTTGCTGGGGAGATAGTTTTATATCCCAAAGGCTACCTCATTTATGGAATAAACTTCCCATCTTTATAAAACAAAGGCCGTCCCTCACTGTCTTCAAAAAGTATTTTGATAAATGGATGAAGAACCATAACTTCACTCCTGGGGTACTGCCCATGTCCCTTATGGACAGAGGCAGTCTGTAAAATGACTCAGGGCTCCAACACCCAAAGAACCACTACCCTGATATAACCCATCCCATATCTGGGAAATTAAGATATAATATTGTCATATCCTGGGTATTATTGGCTAGGCTTGAAGGGGTCTTGTGCCATTAGCCTAGTAATCACCTATGAACCTAAGATCCTATTCTCTAGTGATGGTTGGGGATGAGATGGATGTCAAACTTTCCTGATGAACATCGGGGGGTGATAAACTTTGAGTCAAATTTGTCAGCCAGGATATTAGCGGTATCTTGTGGTTTTCTGTAGGTGGCACCAATTGCAATTAATTTGGTTCATTGCTTTACATTGCCTTTGAAGTTTTAACATAGCTAAATAAAGACTTGTGGTTGTTCTTGACCTAGGCAACTATTTTTACCTTAAATTTGGCTTCTGTGGACTTTATTAACCACCTGAGTTGCTTGTTTAGGCTGATGAGGGAACGTTTACCTTGCTGAGTATTGCACTTCTTAGTTTTTGCCGTGAGTTTCTTCTTTTTATTGTATAGCCAATTAAAGTTGGAATTCAAGTATGGCAGACTGTTTTTTTACTCTGACCTTGTGCTTATTCTGTGTAGGTTAAGCTCTTTCTAAACAGTTATTGATATGGTTTTATAGAGTTTCTATGAATGTTTCTGCATACCAGCAGTGTGCTCAAAGTTGGGGCAGGCTTGACGTTTATTTATGGTGTCATTTAGTAGTGAGAAGTTTGCCTTGTGGTAATTCTTAAAATTTCTAGGATTCCCAGGTGTCCCTGGTTTTACATTGACCTCAAAGAAAACAGCTTTATGATCTGACCTGACTAGTGAGGACATTTCACTGGGTAGAAGCTGAAGCATTCGCTTATGTTTGTGAGGACCAGTTTGAGGATATCTGAGCCCCTAGTGGGTGTATGAACTAGTTGATCAAGTGTGCTGGCCTTTACAAAGTTCAGGACTTTGTGGGCCTGTATGTTGGAGATCATGTATGTTTGCCAGTTTATACTGGGGTAGTTGAAGTCACCCAAGAATATGGTGTTGTGTTGGATGGGGGGAGGCGCATTGATTGCCTTTAAGTAAGACCTTTTCTGGGTAATTGATGGAGACGTATAGCTCATATGGTGTGAGCACTTATTTATGGTGATTTGGAGTAGCTTAAGTCTGTCATGCTGATGGACCAGACTTAAAATGGGTTTATTGTCAAACTTTTGTCCCTTGCTGTGCTGTAGCTGATATAAATGAGTGGAAGACATTATACCTTGTACTGCCAGAGTACTATCCATGGCTTTAAACCATGTCTCAATGACTGCACAGATGTCTCCATTCTCCAAGGTTAGCAGAGCCTGCAGTGAATGAAGTTTCTTGTTCATACTCCTGGCACAGAACAGTAACACTTTCAGATTTTCCTGGTTCAGTACATCTTTGTTGAAAGGTTTATCTGGTTGGCTATGCCTAAAAAGAAAGTATGAGAGAAGAATAGGTTTTAGCCAGTATTCAAAATCTCAGGGGGACAGGTACAGACCATCCCTGGCAAAGCAGCAGAGTCTGTTGACCATGTCTTCTCAGGTTGACAAGTACTGAACTCCCAATGAATAACATCATACTTTAAGTCAATGGTTGAAGTCAGTTATCTTCTGTCCATATTGCGGCATCTTCCCAACCTGTCAGAGGCTCAATGATTTCTCATTAAGGAAAGAACAAACCTGTTTCTTGGTGCCTTTCTTTATAAACTCCTTAAAGTGGAAATATTTCTCTTTTTTTACTGCTAGACTGTCAGTCAGCAATCCCACAACACCCAGAGGGTACAGTCTCCCAAATGTGACATCTCCTCAGATCCTTTATAATAAATGTTCCTAAGTTTGACCCATATCAGTCAAATTCCAGTATAAAGCTTTTCATTCCGGGCCTCCAAACATCACGGGTTTGTCACTGCCATGCTGAGGAGTAATGAATCTGATCCAGTAATACAGAAGAATCTTAAAAAAACTGTTATAAATTGCCAATGTAAATGCTTTTAGGATAACACCCCCTGTAACTATCCAGGCTATTTCATGCAATTTCCTATACAAAAAAAAAAACTGTTAGCTCAGTGCTTACATGTATGTAAATTGTAAATATCTTCTACAGTTTCCCTCCTATTACCACTCACTAAATACTTCTTGTTGTCTAGCTTAATCTATGAAAGATAATATTGAGTACTAAAATTGAATCTGTTCCTCATATATATATTATGTTTTGCTGTTCAATTTCTCCAAGTCTTTTGGATTTCTAATACCATGACGGGAATGGACCCCATTCCTAAGTCAAAGTATGAGTAAAGTTTGTGAAATTAGTATTGTTTCAGTCTTTGATGTTAACCAGAATGTGCCCAGAACTGACTCTTTTTGCAATTGATATGGAGTTACAGGCATCAGTAGCTTATCTAAATAAGACTGTGAATTCTTTTTTTATGAGGCCCATTGATCCTACTAATTTATTTATTTATTTAACATTTCTTTACCGGGAAAGTCCGAATGGACACAGGTCCTTTTTCAGCAGAGGGGTGGGAAGAAAAGCTCCATGATTAACTGTAAATTTTCATGCACACATTACAATAATCAAAAAGTATAAAGTAAACAAAATGTAGTATACATAACATACAAATGTGTTACATCTTGACAACAAAACCTAGGCTTTGAACATAGCTAGTACTATATGTAGGTATGACTTATGTCAAGATATAAGGTTAAGAGAAGTCGTTAAGAACAAAGGATTAAACACCAGGGGAGAAATTGGATATGTTTTGGGTATGCTGTGATGCATCAGAGCACTCATGAGGGGTTAATTCAGGAACATAGCCATTTATTTTTAGTCAAGCTTTAAGTGGTGGCTTAAAGTGGTTAGTGGATGAGATTGAGAAAATGGACTTAGGAAGGGAGTTCCATATATGAGATATATAGTTGTAAAATAAAGATTCTCCTGCAATGTTGTTAGCCTTAGAGACAGTGAGTAAGTTCTTGTTGTTAGAGCAAAGTAGTCTGCTGGAACTGTAAGGAAGGATGTGATTTTGTAGTGCAGTGGTTCTAGTTGGATGTGTTACAATTTTGTGAATTAGAGAGAGTTGGCTATAAAGAATAATGTTGGGAAGCTCAAGCCAGTCTAGTATCCTTAAAGCTGTACAATGATGTGTTCAGTCAGATGCAAACTTAGCAATTTTATTATAACATGCTTCTAGCTTAGATAAGTCAGTTTCCCTTAGATTAATTAAAATTGAAGAGTCATATAGTAGAGTGGAGAGCAGATGGGTTTATGCTAATGTAATTTTGGCCATTGTGGTCAGAAACCTTTTGTGCCTATATAGACGTCCAAGTTTCTTATGGACTTTTTTTATATTTAAGGAGACATGTAAGTCAAATTTTAGGGTATTGTCTATTTCCACTCCAAGAAGCTTTGTATGGGTTGTATGGGAGATCACAGTATTGCCTTTGGCTATTATGCTAAATGCTGGGCAGGAGACAGATGTCTTGTTAGGTTGGAAGAGTAATAATTTAGTTTTGTTTGGGTTCAGGATTAGATGGGCATTGGCTCACCATGTTTTAACAGAAGTGAAAGATTCTTGTATTTGAGAATGAAGAGTTGATAGAGAAGTGGCAGCACAGATAAGTGTTGACTCATCTGCATACTGTATTACAGAAGCATGTGGAGTAGCTGTGTGTAGATTATTAGTAAAGTGGAAGAAAAGGAGAGCGCCCAAGATAGATCCTTGGGGGACACCAATGGATAAAGGAAGGCATGGAGGTAGGTCACCCTGCCATAGAACAGATTGTTGACAGCCAGATATATAGTTATGAAACCAAGCCATGGCAGGTAGTGAGAACGATAGTTCAGTTAGTACATCTATTAGTTTGGAATGAGAGACTATATCAAAAGGTTTTGATAGGTCTAGAAAGATGGCAGATACAAAACTGTTGTTATTCATGTGATGGTTTACAGTATTAATGAAGGATACGAGAGCTGTAGTGGTACTATGTGATGGACGAAACCCATGCTGAGTGTTTACGAGAAGGTTATTTGTTAGTAAGAATTTCATAACCTGGAGATGAATACACCCTTCGAGTAGCTTAGAAAGAGGTGAAAGAATAGCAATTGGATGATAGTTTGTCAGTTCTGTGGAAGGTCCCCCTGTATGAAATGGGATTACATGGAAAATTTTCCACAGTTGAGTGACCTTGTTTTCAAGAATGGATCCATTTATAAGGATTAATACTGGGAAGGCTATAGATTCAGCTGCAATTTTGAGGTATTCACTGCATGAGTTATCTATGGCAAGTGTATTGGGTTTTAGTTTCTGTAGTAGTTTTTTTTATAGTGGCTGTAGGAACTGGGTAGAAAGAGAATGAGGCATTGCTAGTTGTAGACTTGGCTGGTTTGATATCAGAAGTAGAAGTTTGCTGTTTAGAAAGGGCAATTATAGATTCAGTAAAATGTTTGTTAAAAATGGTAGCTATGCTATCGGAATTGTTGTGGATGTTTGGCCTTGGTGTAGTAGATTTTCTTGGGTGAAGGATTGAGTTTATAGCTGGCCAGAATTTTGAGGGGTTTTGTGATGTGTGTTTTGAATGTTATGATAGAAATTTATTTTATCCTGTTTTATTTGGGGTTTTTTTTGCCTTATTTCTAAGTTCTTGATACTGTCATTTAGAAACTGTGTTAGTCTTATGCCATAGTTCCCAGGGTTTATCTCTAGTTTTCAGAAAGGCCCTAGTGTCCCTGCTTAGCAAGGGGGCATAGTTTGATTTTACTCTGATGGTTCTAACAGAGACATGTGCATTTAATATATCTAAGAAAGATTTATTAAAGTGGTTCACTGTGTCATCTAGATCAAGGTATTTGAGTGAAGTCCAATTGCACCTTTGTAGGTCAGCTAGGAAGTTGTCAAAATTTAAGTTATGTTTTTTTCTGAGTTGTTTAAACATAGTAGGTTTTGGTGGGAATATGTGTTGTCGTATTAGAAATGTGGGAAGGTGGTCGCACAGACCATCAGGAAGGCAACCTGATTGGAATAAGTGAGAGGAGTTATTTAATAATATCCAATCCAAGGTGGATTGTTTTTTACTAGCTTTATCTATTTATGTAGGTTCTTGAATAGTTTGTGTAAAACCATGCATGATTATGTAATGGATGGGGTAATCTGTATCACACACAAACCAGTCTAAATTAAATCACCCAGTATGAATGTCTCCTGAATAAGGGTACAACTTGCCCAGTGCAATAGACATTCTATGACTGGGACATTATTTCCAGGTGGGATATAGTAGACAAATATATTAAGTGTTTTTCTTGAATTTATGGTTAGTATGGTATAGATGATTTCTGCACTGTCCAGTTGTGGGGTTTTGCATTCAAGGAAAGTTAAAGTGAGATGGTCTTTAAAGAGGACAGCAACTCCACCTCCTCTTTTGTTAAGTGTCCACCCATAGTATGGAGTAACCTGGAGGTAGTATTTCATTATCTTTTTTACTTGGTTTTAACCATGTTTCAGTGATTATGACTATGTCTGGGGAGTATGTAGCTAGAGTGGCATGGAGGATGTCCAATTTGTTGGCTATACTTTTAATATTAATGTTCGTTAGCAATAGGTTTGATTTTTTCTGTTTAGGATTGGATGTGTGGGGGTGTTGAGACTAGAGTAATTAGATGGGTTGGTGTTATCTGAGAGTGGTCCAGGGTTTGGGTGGATGTCACCACTAAGTAGTAGCCTAGAGGCAATGTTGGTAAGTAGTTTCAATCGTTTGATAATTTCATTGTTGAATAACTCAGGATTATAGTGACTGTCTTTAGTAGGTATTAATTTAAATGGAAAATATAGGTGTGCAGCAGGTAAGGGTGATAAAGGATAATGAGGGAAACATACTCACAAGCGAGGAGAGTGTGTTGAGCAGATGGAAAGAGTACTTTGAGGGGTTGATGAATGAAGAGAATGAAAGGGAGAGAAGGTTGGATGATGTGCGGATAGTGAATCATGAAGTGCAGTGGATTAGCAAGGAGGAAGTAAGGATAGCTATGAAGAGGATGAAGAACGGAAAGGCTGTTGGTCCAGATGACATACCTGTGGAAGCATGGAGGTGTTTAGGTGAAATGGCAATGGAGTTTTTAACAAGATTGTTTAATGAAATCTTGGAAAGTGAGAGGATGCCTGAGGAATGGAGAAAAAGGGTTTTGGTACCGATTTTTAAGAATAAGGGTGATGTGCAGAGCTGTAGTAACTACAGAGAGATTAAACTGATCAGTCACAGCATGAAGCTATTGGAAAGAGTAGTGAAAGCTAGGTTAAGAAGGGAGGTGATGATTAGTGATCAGCAGTATGGTTTCATGCTGGGAAAGAGCACTATAGATGTGTTTGCTCTGAGAGTGTTGATGGAGAAGTACAGAGACGGTCAGAAGGAGTTGCATTGTGTCTTTGTGGATTTAGAGAAAGCATATGATAGGGTGCCTAGAGAGGAGTTGTGGTATTGAATGAGGAAGTCGGGAGTGTCAGAGAAGTATGTAAGAGTGATACAGGATATGTATGAGGGTAGTGCGACAGCGGTGAGGTCTGCGGTGGGAGTGACGGATGCGTTTAAGGTGGAGGTGGGATTACATCAAGGATCAGCTCTGAGCCCTTTCTTATTTGCAATGGTGATGGACAGGTTGACAGATGAGATCAGACAGGAGTCCCCGTGGACTATGATGTTTGCAGATGACATTGTGATCTGTAGTGAGAGTAGGGAACAGGTGTAGGACACCCTGGAGAGGTGGAGATATGCTCTAGAGAGAAGAGGAATGAAGGTCAGCAGAGCTAAGACAGAATATATGTGTGTGAATGAGAGGGAGGATAGAGGAATGGTGATGATGCAGGGTGTAGAGATGTCAAAGGTGGATAAGTTTAAGTACTTGGGATCAACAGTTCAGAGTAATGGTTAGTGTGGAAGAGAGGTGAAGAAGAGAGAACAGGCAGGATGGAGTGGGTGGAGAAGAGTGTCAGGAGTGATTTGTGACAGACGAGTACCAGTAAGAGTGAAAGGGAAGGTCTGCAAGAGGGTAGTGAGACCAGCTATGTAATATGGGCTGGAAACAGTGGCATTGACAAAAAGGCAGGAGTCAGCGCTTGACGTGGCAGAGTTAAAAATGCTAAGATTTGCACTGGGTGTGGACGAGGATGGACAGGATTAGGAATAAGTATATTAGAGGGTCAGACCAGGTTGGAAGGTTTGGAGACAAAGCCAGAGAGACAAGATTACATTGGTTTGGACATGTGCTGAGGAGGGATGCAGAGTATATTGGGAAAAAGATGCTAAGGATGAAGCTGCCAGGTAACAGGAAAAGAGGGAGGCCTAAGATAAGGTTTATGGATGTGGTGAGAGAGGACATGCAAGTGGTTGGTGTGAAAGAGAAAAATGCAGAGGACAGGAAGAAATGGAAACAGTTGATCTGCTGTGTTGACCCCTAACAGGAGCAGCCGAAAGAAGAAGAATTTAAATGGAAAATATTGGAGGCTAGTAATATTGACAAGTGTAGGACTGATGGTGAGATATGTACATGGAGTAGTAGGGTAAGTTGGGTTTGTGGTGTGATGAAAAGTGGGTGTCTGGAATGAGTTGTGGTGATAAGTAGTGAGGTGAGATAGTAATATGAGTGCAGTAAGAAGTGATAGGTGAAGCAAAAGCATGGTATAGGTCTAGGAGGAGGAAACAGGATAACAGGAAGTGCATCTAATTGGATGGATAGAGTGAAGGACTGTCTGCTTAGTGCTCAATAGTAGAAGCAATGGGTTGGGTGGGATATAGGGCAGGGTAGTAGAATGGAGGGAGCCCAAAAGGCAAATGGTGCTGGCAAAGCAACCCCAGCAGGAGGGATTCTAAATAGAAAATAAAATAAAATTAGGAACCAGGAAATGTAATTAAGACAATACACTATGTTAGGGCTTTTCAACATACAGAAAACAAATGTTGCTAGCAAGCTCTATAAGGATGAGTAGAGCTAAGGGAATTGGGACTGAACTAAATGTTTTTTTGGAATAGTTTTAACCTTAGACTCTGGCACTCACCTGTTTCTATACAGAGGGAATAATGAACTTGTACAATTAGTAGAATATGTTCCGACCTAGTGGCTGACTTCATTAAAGCTCTCCAAGTTAGAAGCTGAATGGAGCTCAATGCAGCTGTGCTAACCTCAAAATGATGGTCACAAAGTAAGAGAAAATTGTTAAAAACAATTCAATGACATTCACCTAATAATTCAACTGGAAGGCTTGTATTTAAAAGTTGAGCTTTCCCAGGGCTGATTTGATCTTTTGCTGAAAATTTGCTTCAGAACCAAGGCTTGTGGATGGCCTGAGCAAACTGCAAAGCAAAAAAATAGAGTGTGAGCAGAAAGCAGAAAGTCTATCCATAACAATTCCCTGGATATTTCTTCCCACAATATTTACTTCTCTGGACCCCTGTCTAGCAGGGCGACTGACATGATTCCCGGGGTGAATTTCCTATCTTCCATCCAATCATCAAGGTTCCTTTTGAAGAGGGCAAATGTGGCACTCTGCTTGACATGTATGGGCAGTCTATTCCAGAGTATGGGGAGTCTCTGGGTCAGGAACCTATCCCTCCAGCATGTTTTGTTCATTGTGATGGCAAGGTTTAGATCCCTGGAGCATGTGGCTCTGAGGGATTGGGATTTCTTTAAGTGGAGCATGTCCAACAGCTCAGGGTTTGACATGGCCTTGTATGTTAAGCAGAGAGTGCCTCTGATTAGATGATATGCCACAGAGTATAGCTGGAGTTTTTTTAGATGGTCAGCATATGGCATCTGCTTTAGGCCTGTGATTCTTTAATGAGGTATTTCTGTGGTCTTTCCAGCTGTTGCAGATGTCTTGTGAGGTACATACCAAATGGGGCATTATACTCTATAATGGGTCTAATGAGGGATGAGTACAGTGGGACAATGTCCTGCTTTTTTCTGGATGAAAAGCCCTTAGTGATGAGGTGTGCCACATAGAAGGATTCCCTGACTGTTGTGGCAATGTGGTTATCGAAAGTGAGATCACTGTCCACCTGTGCCCTTAAGTCTCTCATCACACTTTCGATGTTTATTGTCCTGCCACCTATGTGGTAATTCATGGGTATATGTTATTTCCAAAGGGGATAACTATACATTTCTTGGCATTAAGCTTGAGCCCATGGCTCTGGCACCATGCATATGTTTCTGTAAGGTTCTTTTGTAGAATATCCACATCATTTGGGGATTCAGTAATGGCTCCCAGTTTGCAGTCATCTGCAAACTTTGTTAGCCAGAGTCCCTTATAGTGTTGGCCTGTACTTCAGAGAAGTAGATGCCAAACAAGAGTGGTCCCAGGACTGAACCCTGAGGTACTCCACTTGTCACTTGTCTGGAGCTGGATTTGGAGTCGGCTGCTTTTACAGTCTGGGTACTGTCAGTAAGCCAGTTGGCAACCCATCGAGTGACATAGAGATTTATGCCCAGCTTAGTAAGTTTATCTATGATTCCAGAGTGGGGGATAGTGTCAAAGGCCTTGGCGAGGTCCAGATAGGCTGTGTGGACCACCTTACCCTCGTCCACAGCTCTGGAGACTGATTTGAAGAAGTCAATCAGATTCAGGAGACAAGATCGGACCTTCACAAACCCAAACTGGGTGGGGTCCAGTGTTTGAAGGTTGCCAATGTCTTTGTTTATAAGTTCCATGATAATGCATTCCATGCCCTTGCAGATCAGGTTTGTCAGACTAATGGGACAGTAGTTCCCGGGATCCAAGGCGGATCCTCCCTTGTGGAGCAGGATAACTGTAGCTGTGTGCCACTCAGTGGGCATGAAGCCTGAGGTGAGGCTATGATTAAACATGACACTTAGGTGAGGTTGCATTTCATTTTGTAGTTCATGTAGTACACAGCCTGGGATGTCATCTCGTCCCATGGATGCTGTATTCTTAGCTTTGGAGAGTGCAGTTTCTACCTGTGTGGCCGTGATTATTGGAATTTGGCAATCTTTTGGTATTGAGATGGGCTCTTTAGGGGGTGAGAGGGGAGTGAAGTTGGCACTAAATCGATCTGCCAGGATAATGGCAATATCCTTGGGATCAGTATATTTAATGCCATTCTGTTGTAGCTCAGAGCAGATCTGAGCGTTGCCATTTAGATTCCTGACATAACTATAGAATGCCTTGTTGCTGTCTTTGGAATCTTTGGCAATTTTATTTTCGTAACTAGCTTTTGAGGATTTTATGAGGGATCTCAGCTTCTTACTGAGGCTGGTGAGGGAGTTTTTGCATCCTAGGATTTTCCTCTTTTATGCAACAGTTTCTTCCTTCTGTTGTATAGTTTGTTTATAGCAGGGGACCACCAGATTGGCTTCCTTTTTTTGGAGAAGAGCATATTGGTTCTATTTGGGATGGCACAATTCATGCATGAGTGGATGTGCTCGTACAGTGCCTTAGTGTAGGATTCTGCAGTCGAACTTCCAGATCCCGTCTGCGTGGGTGTTGTGAAGTTTGTCACTTCTGACTTCAGTAGCATGAAGTTGGCTTTGGAGAAGTTTTTTAAGGAGATTTCCTTACTGGGGGGTGGGGGTGGGATGTGGATGTCAAAGGTGATTTGCTTATGGTCAGACATGACCAATGAGGGAGTGACTACTGGTGTGGAGCATCTATCTCCCATGTTGGTAATGACCAGGTCTAGGATATTGGAGCCCCTGGTGGGACAATGGATTGGTTGATCCAGGGCGTTGGAATTTATGAATTCCAAGAACCGTTGGGAAAAGGAGTTGGTACCTGAGTAGTTTTCCCAATTAATGGCAGGGTAGTTGAAATCATCCAGTATTAGGGTGTTTGGTTATATCTTAATATTTATCAGTATGTTTAGAAAGGTGTAGTAAGAATCTTGGGGCATGGTTGGGGATCTGTAGCAAGCTACAATTTGGATTGCAGTCTTATCTAGTGTTAGTTGCACCTGTAGAATTTCAGATGCATTGTGTTGGGCAACTAGCCTGGAGGTGTGAATATCCTTGGTGAATATGGACACTCCTCCACCTTTAGTGTTTCAGTCTTGGTTTGGTGACTGAAAAGTGTGGTAAGAGTTGTAGCCTGGTGTTGCAGGGCTGTTCTCTGGAGCCTTGAACCAGGACTCAGTTACTGCACAGATATCAATGTTCTCCATTTTTAGGAGTGCCCCGAGAGAGTGCATTTTGAGGATTAGACTTCTAGCATTGAGTAGCATTACCTTCAGATTTTGCATGCTTGTATCCGTGATGGTGGTGGTTTTATCCTTTGAACCTTGCCAAAAAAGGCACTATAGGGGTAGCAAGAGCTTTAGCCAGTAGCCTGAATCCCAGGGGTGACAGGTGCAGACCATCTCTGGCAAAGAGTAAAGAATCACAAAGAATAGGAAACAGTGTCTAGGCAGATCATTACAGACAAATTTAACAATGTACTAAGTCTAATAGGTTAAATTAGCACCACAGTTAGTAAGACACTGGTTAGAATGTGCAACAAATGCTGTGTTTCTGCTTTTCAAATACCAAATAAACAAACAACTGTATGTTTCTGCTTACAAATACCAAGTATGTTTCTGCTTACAAAACCAGTTAGAACTGTAGTTAGATGAGATGTAGATTAAAGTTTTCAACAAACACTGTTTCTGCTTTTCAGATACCAAATAAACTTTCTCCTTACTAATAGCAGATACGTTTCTGCTAACTAATACAATGGAAACTGTAGTTAGGTAAAAATACTGTTTCTGCTTTTCAAATACCAGATACCAATATTTGGTAGTCCATATGTCTGCACCTACCAATTAACACATATTATTTACTGTCGCATATAAATCAAGACTGACCACTAGCTGCAGTTTCCTTCATGTTGCACTGCATTTGTATTTGTGCTAGCCAAGTTTGTGTCAGAGAAGTATGTAAGAGTGGTACAGGATATGTACGAGGGTAGTGTGACAGTGGTGAGGTCTGTGGTGGGAGTGATGGATGCGTTTAAGGTGGAGGAGGGGTTACATCAAGGATCAGCTCTGAGCCCTTTCTTATTTGCAATGGTGATGGACAGGTTGACAGACAAGATCAGACAGGAGTCCCCATGGACTATGATGTTTGCAGATGACATTGTGATCTGTAGTGAGAGTAGGGAACAGGTGGATGAGACCCTGGAGAGATGGAGATATGCTCTAGAGAGAAGAAGAATGAAAGTCAGCAGGACTAAGACAGAATATATGTGTGTGAATGAGAGGGAGGATAGAGGAATGGTGAGAATGCAAGGTGTAGAGGTGGCGAAGGTGGGTGAGTTTAAATACTTGGGGTCAATAGCTCAGAGTAACGGTCAGTGTGGAAGAGAGGTGAAGAAGAGAATACAGGCAGGATGGAGTGGGTGGAGAAGAGTGTCAGGAGTGATTTGTGACAGACTAGTACCTGTAAAAGTGAAAGGGAAGGTCTACAAGAGGGTAGTGAGGCCAGCTATGTTATATGGGTTGGAGACGGTGGCATTGACAAAACGGCAGGAGTTTGAGCTTGACGTGGCAGAGTTAAAGATGTTAAGATTTGTATTGGGTGTGACGAGGGTGGACAGGATTAGGAATAAGTATATTAGAGGGTCAGCCCAGGTTGGAATTTTTGGAGACAAAGCTAGGGGGCAAGATTACATTGGTTTGGACATGTGCTGAGGAGGGATGCTGAGTATATTGGGAAAAATATGCTAAGGATGAAGCTACCAGGTAACAGGAATAGAGGAAGGCCTAAGATAAGGTTTATGGATGTGGTGAGAGAGGACATGCAGGTGGTTGGTGTGATAGAGCAAGATGCAGAGGACAGGAAGAAATGGAAACAGGTGATCCGCTGTGGCAACCCCCTAACGGGAACAGCCAAAAGAAGATGATGATGATAAAAATATTTTTTTATACTTACTAATATTTGAACTGTCTGGGTATCCTACATCCACATTGCCCTCCATTCTGCTTACAGATCATAGTATTTTATTACTTTGTGTGTCTGTACATAAGACACTAAAATCAATGGTTGTTGCAATTTCAATGATAAGTGCTGCTTTTGTGTTTTGCAGATATATCTTTTCTGAAAATGTTTGACACTGAAATGCCATCATTGTTTTCCCTTGGAATGCTACAGATCAAAGGCTGGCTTGGTAATCACATGAGTGAAACACTTTAGTCCAAAGGACTTAATCCAGTAAATAAAACATAATAAAATAAAAGGAAGTAAAATAAAAGTTAAGCTTTTATGTATCTGATGCTTTATCCCTGACATACACCACTGAATCCCAAAGTCCCGAGGCCAACATTCTGAGAAAAAAAAATACTTTAAAGGCAATATTCTGAAAAATTTTGATCTTAACCCCCAAAAGCACACTTCTTAAAAATACAGTCTGTACAAAAGTGTATATGCAGGATTGCTCTGTACTCAGCTACTTCTTCTCAGTTCCATGTCCAGCAGCTTTAGAGTTTAAGGCACTTGCATGGATACCTCAAGAGATCCCTTGTCTGGTCTCATTCCAAATCATACATTTATCATATATTGCTTTTTTTTTAATTTGTAGACATGTATTACCCTTGAAATATAGTTCTTCATTACATCAAACTTTTTTATTGTTACCTTTGCCTTTGTAACATCAACCCAAGAAAAGTGATAATACTTTAATGATGCAATATTGTTAAATACCATATGTAAAACTACTACTTATTCAATTTCATGTCTGGAGCAGCTAAAGATCTATTCACTTCTGTATTAAAAAATCCATTGATTTCTGTGGAAAACAATAATCATGTCCCTATGTACATATAGATATACAATAATGTAGCTGCAGCACTTGATTTAGTTACTGATAAATGGTGTGCCTAATGACATCTCAGCATTAACAGGAGTAAGGTTGCTGTTGAGGGCATATCATAACTCTTCCCTCTTCAACCTACCAATTCTATATGGATGTACCTACCAATAAACACATATTATTTAGTGTCACATATAAATCAAGACTGACCACTAGCTGCAGTTTCCTTTATGTCGCACTGCATTTGTATTTGTGCTACCCAAGTTTTATTTTTTATTTCCAGTATAAAAACATTTTTTTTTGCATTTTTGTATTTAATATTTAACTCAGAAGACCACATAAACACCAGTCACCATTGCTACAAGCCGGTACCACGGCATCGAGGGATAAAGCAACTACAGCCCAGACAACCTGGATTTGATTTGTAACTAAGACATCTGACGTGCAGTCAGTGAGGTAAAGGTATGCTGATCCTGGGGGGGGTGTAATTTGTTTAAGTGTTACGGTCGGCAAGTGCAGTCTTTAGAGGGGAGCAGCCCTCAGACATATCAGACAAATGCAGGTGAAGGAGGAATGAAGGTAGGTCTTCAAAACCCCTCTGCTGCAGTAAGGATAATAAGTAATCCTGGGATGGCCTCACTGACCCCCAACCCAGGCAGAGTAAGTCTGCGGAAGATTAAGATGGGTAGGTAGACTTGCCATAGGAAGGAAGCACCTGGATGAGTTGACAGTTGCTATGAGTCAATTTTGTCTCAAAATGTTATCTGTTAAACTGATAACATCTATGAAGTTGCATGACAATGTGCGTGAAGAATGTAAAGTCTGGATTAAGAAGTTGTATCAGTATTGAGGGGAATTGTAGAAAAAAATGTTTGATATGCAGTGTTCATTTATATCACAGTTAAAGACAAAAATAAAACTATTTCATATTTTGACTTCAAGGAGAAGGAAAAAAATTCCATGCATATTGTGAGCAAAAGACAAATCTCCAATTTGTAAGGCATACATTTTTCAGTATAAATCAAAAGTTTCAGATGTTTAGTAGCTGCTTGAATGAGTGACATTAAATGTAGAGCAAAAACCATTGTTTTATTTGAAGGCTTGCATTATTTATTTATAGGATACAAAATTTTGTGTGGCATTAAAACATAAGTCCAAAGCATGCGTTTAAGAGTCTCAAGACCTAACAGTTAATAATTTCTCTTGATGTATGCAAAGTGAATGAATGCTGAAGCATTTGATATCAAGGTTTGACTTAGGACATGGCAGTTTGTAAAATGAATGAAGTGCAAATGCAAAGTATTGTCAAAAACAAGTAAAATAAAAATAAACAAAATTGATGACCACACGGTTTCTAATATGGCACTTCATAATAAACAGTCAAGCACTCCTTCTAGTATATGCAAGATGATTACAGACACAAGAAAAAAACATGCTAGAGAGAACTTAACAGTATGACTGTAAGAGGTCATATTAATTTTATGGATGATGTGGAAAAGTCAGAAATACAGCAAAATGTTCATATTGTCGAGACACAGGTAGAATGAAATGGAAATGCTGGGAGCATAGTTAATAATTTTATTTATTTATTTATTTGCAGTTGGTTTACCAGGATAGTCCATTGGGCCAAAATGAACCCGTTTTCAATGGAGTCCTGGGGAGAAAAGCTCCAAAACAATCTAGGTTACAGTAGGTTATTAATGATAATTATACAAAAATTAAGATTCACTTAAACAATTTCAAATAGTACAATAAGCACATTATAAATACAATTTCATCTTCAAGCAACAATGAAGTTGTAAAATATTTTTGTTTTATGAATTCTTGTGATACAAGAAAGAAATATTACGTTTAAGCACTTGAATGCAATTTACTTCTGAAAGCCACTTGTAAATAACTGAATTGGCCTAGTACTGTATAGAAAACCCAAACACTGAGCTGACATATTCGGTATACAAACTGAAGTCCTTCTAAATTTTGCTTTACTATGAGTGCAAGTGATGAAAATACAAAACAGTGTTCCAGGTAGTATCACTGGCGAAGTCAAGGAAAGGAATCAAATATACTGAGGCATAATGCTCGTGAGAAACTTGCTATGATTAAAAAGGTCTATTCTCTGCATATGCGAAATGATTCACAGATCAGTGCACTATGCAACATGATTGTATCTCGCTATAGGCTTTAAGCTTCTAATGCTGTTCAAAATAAAAGTATGAAAAAAGTAGCTTGAAAGACAGCACAGATGCTTAAAGTGGCAATGGCAGCATACCATTTCATCTAGGAGGCTTTTTAATTAATTTATATGTGTCAAGTGCACCGCTGATTTTAACTGCTGTAATAAAAGGAAGCCAGCCATGCATACTTCATTAACAGCTGTACAATAGAATATTTAAGATAATACAACTATTTATCAGGCTGTGTATGAGAATATTAATACATTAAAATTTTACCTGAAGCAATGCCAGGTATTCATGCACTAAGAAGAATACCCATAGGTCTAAGAAGCAAAATTAAGAAGCAGTCAAAGTACATGTACAATCTCAGAGTAACTGTCAAACAATCTGATCTTACTTAGCAGATCAATAGTAAAATGACATTAATGAAGCAAGACAAGCTAGATCCATTAAAGCTTAAATGTATTGATTAACAGAGAACATGTGTGTACTGTCATGAAGTTTACATTGTGCTGAATACTGTATTCACCTATGTGCTAGATGCTAATTAAATGCTTTGCATATAAAACATACTTTTGAGCAGGTACACGTTTTACAGTTTTTTCTTTCAAAGTATTATCAGCTACTAGGGTTTTTTAAAGAGGAGCAGAAAAACAGACTAAAGGTTAATAAGCTGTAGTTAATGTGATAAATTACCTTGTGGTGTGGTGTGTGCCACTGTGTGCCCACTATAAAACCCAACAGCCCCGGGTCAATATACATCTGGCCAGCCAGTGTCCAGTTGCCCAGTCTGGATTGTGTGAGATACCAAATGTCAGATGAAAAACCAATCAAACTGATAAAAGTTAATTAAAGTTTGCTGCACTGAATATAGGTTCTCCTACAGGATGCAGATTGCAAGTGGATGACATGATGTTAAGGGGAAGACTGGACATTCTGTGTATTCATCAAACAAGGTGGTAGGGCAGTGCAGCAAAGTTACTTGACTTGGATCTAGAGACCACTACTTAAGGAATTAGAATGGGGACAGACTAGACATGATAGGCTCATGGCAGTCAAGCTCCAGTGTAAAGATATGGTACTATTCATAATCTCAGCATATCCCCATTGCACAATTGTGATGGTGAGCTAAAAGGTGCATTCAGGCAGCCATGGCAGGACCTACTAGACATACTAGACAAAGAAGGATAACACATTTTGGTTTTGATAATGAAGGACCTGAATGCTCATTTTGGGAAATACAAAACTGGATACAAAGACTGCCTTGTTGCACATGGTAGAAGCAAAAGGAATAATGAAGACTGGCAAATTGTTTGATAGTGACCAATAATGGGTTCAACAAGATAGTTACAAGACAACATGCAAGAGTGGCCAACTCAGGTAGACTTCCTCCAAGTAAGGAAAGTGCATTAGGGAAGAATCTGAGATTGCAAAGTCATCCCCAGTGAAACACTGAGCGCACAATATAAGCCACTGGTGGTCAAAAGCAGATGCAAGTAATGGTCAGAGAAGACAGTAAGGTCAAGAGAGACAGGTTTGAAGATTTGAAAGTTGACTGTTGTGAGAGTCCAAGAGTTTAAGGAAATATACAGTGATCTAGCACATTAGTAAAAACAAATAGGTGGAATCCAAGAAGAAAAGCAACATCTCAAAGCAGCATTTGTGAAGACTATAAAAGAGATCTGTGGCCAAGGCAGATAAGGAAATAAACTACACAAGGAAAGCTAGTGGTAGACTGCAGAAGGATATGAATTTTTCCAAAGAAAGAAGGCATGATGGAAAAAGTGTGTGGGGGGGGTAGAAAAGATGGACCCTACTAAAAGGAATACTGGTTGGCTAACAAAGAGGCTTAGAAAGCAGTAGCAATAGTAAAGGTCAAGGCACGAAAGACACTTTATCAGCTTCGGGAAAGTGTCTCAGCAGATGGCACAACAAATCGCTATCAGCTGAAGAGCAAAGATAGAAAGATTAAAAAAGTAATCATCAGAAATTTTTCATAAAGAATGCCATTAACAATCTGCTCACCAGTGCACAGGACATCAAAGACAGATGTAAGGAGTAGGTTCTGAATAAATAAAAATAACAGCTGTCGGACTTCCACACACAGCCTACAATGAAAGAGGAAGAAGAATCCAGCCTGCATGAAGTAAGAACAGTACTATGAAAAATTATCGCAGGCAAAGCATCAGGTTCAGATGAAGTCAAGCAGATATGATCAAGATGGTGGGTGAGTTATAAGAGAAGCAGACCTGAGAATACTCATAACAATATGGAGAGAAAGGTGTATCCCAGATGACAGGAAAATAAACAATCTGTTGCTAGTGTTCAAGAACAAAGGGGGCATTCACAGCTGTGGACAGTACTGATGTAAAGTCCTATCACACTGAAGAAAGTAATGGATAGGGTGATTGATAAATATAAAGATTAATAGAGAGTAAAATGAGAGATTAACATTTTGGATTCAGAGAAGGGAGCACCATGACTGACCCAATGCTTGCCATGAGATAAATAGTGGAGAAGAAGCTGGATATGGAAAAATAATCTAGCTGGGCATTCCTAGGCTTGAAGAAAGCATATAACAAGGAGCCAGGAAAGTTGATTTGGACAGTACTATGATGGTTTTAAATCCTAGAAATATTGATATAATTACTGTAGGCTATATGCAAACACCCAATGCCACTTGTGTGAACAGTGCTTTTGGACTCACAGAGGTGTTGCCAGTAGGAGTGGGTGTGTATTGTGGCTCTACTCTGAGGAACTACATTAGTAAACAGATCAGAGAGGATATATCAAAAAAGCTGTTGTAAGCAGGCTCAGAAGAGGAATGTCAGGAAGTGATAGCAGAATGGAATGGAAAACTGAAGGCACATGAGATGAAACTAAGAACAGAAAAGATGTCTATCTTGGTAGAAATGGTTAAAGTCAGAAGAAGCTGAAAATTCAGAAGCAAAGAGAAATAATGAAACACTTTAGCAGCTTCAAGTATCTGGGAGACGTTACTTGAGGAGAAAATAAGTCTGAATGAGGGGTTCTATATCACTTCATCAAAGATTATTTTCCTCGAACAGCTATTCATCGAATTAACATCATAGGTTTATAGGTTCATAGGTTGGTACTGGGCTATCTGTCTGAAGGCATATATTAGCCCAGCCATGTTGTGTGGTATTCACCGCCCCTTTAGTAGTTCCCTAGACCCTTGTACTAGCAGCTAGTACCTTTGGCCCCTATCTAGTAGTGCTGTTGGTGTGATCCCTGGTGTGAAATTTCTGTTACCCATCCACTCATCAATGTTCCTCTTGAAGAATGATAGTGAGGGGCTCTGTCTTATGTAGATCGGGACCCTGTTCCATAGTAAGGGAAGACTCTGCAAAGGGAATCTATCCCTCCAGCATGTTCTGTTTATTGTTGTGTTAAGGTTTATATCCCTAGAGCATGTAGCTCGAGTAGATTTGGTTTTGCTAAGATGGAGCATGTTCAACAATTCTGGGTTGGACATGGCTCTGTACGTTAGACAGAGATCACCTCTGAGAAAGCGGTATGCAACAGAGAATAGTCTTAGCTTTTTCAATCGTGCTGCATAGGGCAACTGTTTGAGGCCAGTAATCCTCTTGGTTAGATACCTTTGTGGTCTCTCCAGCTGATGGAGATGTCTAGCCAGGTACATTCCAATTGGTGCATTGTACTCAATAATGGGTCTGATGAGGGAAGAGTAGAGGGGCACCATTACATCCTTAGATCTTGATGCAAACCCTTTCATGATCAGATGGGTCACATAGAAGGATTTTCTAACCACTTTGGCAACATGGTTATCAAAGGAAAGCTGACTATCTACTTGTGTCCCTAGATCCCTGATTTCTTCTTCATATTTCAGGGGATTACCTCCTATGTTGTAGTTTGCGGGTACTCTGTTTTTTTCCAAAGGGGATTACTACACATTTTTTTGAATTTAGCTTGAGACCATGGCTTTGACACCATGCAGCAGTCTCATTTAGGCCCATCTGGAGGATCTCCATGTCGGCCAGAGACTCTATTATTGCACCCAGTTTGCAGTCATCCGCAAACTTAGTCAGCCACAGCCCTTCCGTGCCTGCCTGTACTTCTGAGAAGTATATGCCAAACAGGAGGGGCCCCAGGACAGAGACCTGAGGCACACCACTTGTTACTGGTCTGGATTCGGACATAGATCCAGAGATCGCATTACAGTAGGGAAAAGGGCACATTTCTATATATATTGGCCAAGTGACTTCCTTCCCAAGGAAAAACGTTTGCTGATGTGAGCATTCGGTGAAGGGCCATTTGATGATGTCAGTTCAATGAACAGCCTTTCTAGGTAAGTAAATGTCAATGAAGTTCTTTAGACCCAAATGAGGAGGTCAATGCTAGAATCAGAGGGGGTGCACTGGCACAGAATGTTAGCAGTATTATGACAGTAGAATTCCAAGAAGCTGACATGTAAGGCACACAAAACAGTGGTGCACTTCTATACAGCAAAGGAATTTGGATAGTGAAAGCAGAGCAGCTGCAGAAGATAACAATGATAGAGATGATGTGAGTGAGATGGGCAGGACAGAAGAAGAAATTATGACATCAGAGCAAAAACCAAACTAACTCCTGTTGCAGAGAAGGTCAAAGAAAACAATTTATGGTGGCTCGAGCACTTACAGAAAAGCAGAATACAATTTAGTGAAGATGGTTTGGAGAGACAAGAAGGCGGCTCAAGGAATTATCAATGTCCAGCAAAGAAGTGTTGTGAGAGAAAACGTGACAGTCAAGCACATCTACCAAAGAAGTTGTCATTTCTTTGGTTGATGAGGCAACCTGATCCCATGCAGGAAAAATTAAAAATGCAGTTGATGATGGTAACCTACTAAACAAGAACACAATCCTTAATTTACTTTTCAGGGTGAGACATAGGTTTGTAGAGTAGTACTAGGCTAACTGCACTTGTGGGCCATTTTAAGCCTAGCCAGTTACCCCATGTGAGAATCAAACCCTGCATCTTGTGTTTGTAAGGTAAACACCCTAACCATTTTGCCAACCTCGCATATTATGTCAACCTCCCACAGAGGGAATCGATGTAAAAAAAAATAAAAAGGACAAAGTTTGTCTAATGAGATTTGCATATGTTACTTATACTGTTAGAATAAAAGGTTTTAAATCAGACTCAACCAAAGTTAATGCCATTGTTAATATTCAGAAAAAAAACAGCAACAACAAAAAGGTTATCGCTTATGTGATTTTCAGATATGGTGCGATATCTTTTCAAGGTACTTCCAAAACTTTTGTGAAGTAGCAGCAGAACTCAGCAGAATAGTGATAGCAGGAAGAGGAAAGAAACCTTAAGGTGTTAAAAATGATCTTTAATCACTTTAACTGCAGAGAGTAACAGACAACTTCCACATTAATAGTCATGGTAAAGTTACTATCTTCTTGACAACACACATTTTTTAAGAACAGAGTATTGTTACACCACTGATAAGTTGATATTAAGTTTTTTAAAATTACTTTAATGTATTTTTCAGCAAAAAGAAGACTTTTAAGATAAAACTGATTAATGTGAGCCATATTTTGGAAGTTGTATTTTACTCTCTGCTATTAAAGTCCTTGGGTTTCAGGCTTTCCATTTGTTTGTATTAGATGTTTAGCCAAATTCCTTCTATCTTGTTTTATAATTCATAACGTCTAATAGTCAATGTGGACTAAGAGCTTTGCAAAATGACCATGCATGGTATTTGTAAACCAGAAACAAATGGTAGAATTGTCTTTAATTGTCTGCAATTTTTATGATTATATTTGTGACAAGCCAGTTACAGAAAGAGTCAGATAATAAGCTACTGCAAACTGTTTTCAGAAAGCCTCTTTACAAAGATTCAGCAATGCCTGAGAGAAAGTTTGTTGAATTTGCAAAAGTGTGGTTTACGCATTCAGTGTAACCCTGATAAACTGGTGTACTAGCTGATAAAATCGGAAGAGCTTACCTGCAAGAATGTAAGTTGCCTACATCATCTGAGAAGCTAAGGCACTGGACAAAATAGGAAAAGGAAATACAGCAGTTATGAGACACTGTTACAATGATTGAACAGATAATAGTAAATCAGTACATCCTCATAATATACTATATTTCCCATAATGACATAAAATTTTGTGTACACAAAGCTTTATATTCCTGCAGAACTTGAAAATGCAAAGCTTTATATGATTCAGGAGTTAGAGATGAGTCTAATTAACCACACATAAATGGCTCATAATAATCTTTAGCTACAGAAGATTTTTAAGTGATTAAAGAGTTGGTTCAAAAATGTGAAGTTTGAATATCACATGGGATATGAATCATTTTGAGAAATTGCTACCACATACAATGTAAAATCTTTCTCTACTGAAATTGAAGTGTATTTGTTTCAGTTCAAGAAAGCTCTGTATTTTCTATCTGTTGACTTTTGTTCAAAATGTTCAGAAACAAAACCTGCACAAAATTACCTGTTTGAAGTGTCATTGCAGTTTTGAAAACATTTTTGTTAGACATGGAATTTCAGATGAAGTTAAATTTGATAATGGTCTGCAATTTGTGCATCCAGAATCTTGCAATCTTATAAATAGCTAGAATTTAAAATATATCACTTCTGTTCCTAGATATGTGTACATCACAGGCTAATGGAGAAAAGAAAGTAAACTGTAAAATCCCATATGAAAATCTGAAAAGTTGGAGAATCCGGCTTGCATTATCTTTATACTGAAATATAACAATTCACCTCTTCAGTTCTTAGGACTTTCTCCAGCACAGCTTCTAATGTGCAGACATACTAAAGCTAAATTGCTGACTTCTTTTTCCCTACCAGTTCTTGAAATTCGAAGATATATCATAAAGTGAGGCAATACAGACATACATTTTACTGTTACAGATCAGCATAGAATTCTGTATAACTGTTAGTATGCTAAAACTGTAATTACCAACTGCAGCGTTATAGCCAAGTAAAAATGTCTTAATCATTTTAAGTGAAAGATCGTGATATTATAAAAAGAATAAAATAAACCCATAAAAAAATAAAAATAAGAATTTTTTATTCAAGTTGCAAGACTGACCTAAATAAATCTATCAAACAGAAATATCTGTTTCTGAAATTATATCTTAAAATAATCTTGCCCCATAGTATAACTTAACAATAATGCCCTTTCAGACAGAAAATGATTCTTCAGTTGCTATAGAGAGTCAACACAATCACAGATTCCAGAAGCTCCATTGTAGAGTTCCTTTCTCATCATCGAACATTTAGATTGTCAAATGTCTTAAACATCGACACCTAAATGTCGAATGGTGAAAACCATGAATGGTCATTTACACTAATTTTTTCCCAGGGAAAAAAATGCTTGCCCATCATCAGGAATTTGCCCTTTTCCCTGATGTAGGGTCATTTCTGAGTTGGTATATTTAGTTAGGGGGTGTGGGGGGCATAGGCCCCCACGTTGGGGGTGGTGGTGGGTGAAGCCACTCACTTGGTTATGGTTTTCAAATTTTTTTTTTGGCCAAGCAAATTTTTTCATGGGGAAAGATTTGCGTAATTTGCCGTTCGTGGTTTTCAGCATTTGACATTTAGGTGTCAACATTTAGGCATTCGACAATCTAAATGTTTGATGTTATAATATAGACGCCCATTGTATCATTGTAGATGACCTCTACCGTCCTGCAATATACCACAATCCTATATTCCAGATCTACCTCAAGGGTTTCATACCAGGGATCAGAGTACACCTAGAAACCATCAGATTGTTTGTCCTTATCACCTCATGATGCATGGCATATTTGAAAAGAAATGCAGGTAAAGTACCCAAGTATGGAAAATTTTGCAATACAAAAAATAAGTTAAGAAAGGAAAATGTGGAAAAGATTAGTGAGGTAGACATTAGACAAAAAAAACTGAAGAGATGGACCGTCTGTGAAATGAATGGCTTCGTATGGAAACCCCAACACAGGCAATGTCACAACATGATGGACCAGTGGGTCTTCACATAGGGGAGTACTGAAGGGAGTGGGACACATCTGAAGAGGATTTGACACAGGGAGATATTTTGAAGCCTCCTGCAGGAGACTTGCACTCTAGTCCAGTTGACATTCTACAGCAAAAAAAGAGCAGAAAATAGTGAAAACGCTAATGGATGTAATCTTACAACAAGAAGGGACAATGGGTCCCCATATAGAGGAGCAGCAGATGATGCCAGATGCATCTTAAGAGGAAATGTTGCAGGAAGATGCTTAGACCTTTCTTTAAAGGAGTTGCAGGAAACAGAGAGCAAAGAAGATGCTCTCAGTGCAGAAGAAAATGGTCTAAGTGAAGGCCTTCTTGATTTAATAGAGATGGCTAGACATATTAAGACAGACAAAAGAAATAAATTACAGAAAGCAAATAGGCCCCAAAATGATAGAGGACTGGTAAAACAAAAGAACACAGTACTTAGGACTACTAAGAGAATGCATGTGATATAATAGAAATAAACAGCATATATTACTCTGTAGCTAAACTAATAATGGAAGAAGTATTATCACAAAAACCTAGAATATCAGAAGAAAGCAAAGAAACAAGTAAAATGCCACCATAGAAGAAAAAAAAAAAGAAGGAAAACTATGAAGTAGATAAGACAAGAGGTTTCACTGTTAGAAAAATACAGAAAAGGGAACATCAGCAAAAAATACTTAGTTGAACTCTGAAGACCATATGGCCTAGACCATACGTCCAAAGTTTTGAAACTCCGAACACTTTCTATGGAGCTCGATGTAGAGTGTGGAACTCTGGACTTGCCGTTTTCCTTGCTCTAGTTGGTATATTTAAGTAGCAGGGTGTGTAGGGAGGTGCATGGGGTGCTTTCCCCCTGCAGAAATGTAATAACTTGTTTTATTTTATTGTTTTGTGTTTTCTTATTGTTTCAAAGTTCCAAATCTTTGGACATATGGTCTCAGATATATGGTCTTCGGAGTTTTGGAACTTCGATAAAGTGATAGGGATCCATATCTACATATATGTATATATATATATATATATATATCTATATATATATATATGTATATATCTATATATATATATATATATATATATATATATATATATATATATATATATATATATATGTAGATATATATCTATATATATATATATATATATATATATATATATATGTATATATATATATGTATATATATATATATATATATATATATTTATATGAAGAAAAAGTACAAGACAAGCAAGTTACTGTTGACCCAAAAGGTTTTGTTGACATTTGAGAAACATAACAAAAGGAATAGAAAAATCATCAAAAAAACAAAAAGAAGTGGGTGCATTTTGGAACTAACTTTCACTCTTCCTTTGCTTATTCTGGTAAGAAGTACATAAATAAGTCTTAGAATGGAGTCACCTATAATTAGAATGTTTGATTGAGTAATGCCTGCCATATGGGCTCAGCATCTGTGACTTTGAAACTCCTTGTGCTGTGTAAGGTATTAGGCTTATCTTATCTTGTGTGCTTTGTACCTGACTTGCATTTGGCAGGTCTTTTGGGTTTAGGCAAGTTAATCCTTAAAACCTTAACATATAATGGATTACGTGTCTTGTGATAGCCTTGGACTAGTTGGTGTGTGATGTACTGCTGACAAGTTTGGTGTCGGAGTTTAACGTGTGAAACATTTTTACCTCCAAGGAAAAAAAAAAATATATATATATATATATATATATATATATATGTGTGTGTGTGTGTGTGTGTGTGTGTGTGTGTATATCTCTCACACTGTGTTATGCAGTTTCAGTAATAGGCAAACATCAGACAGCATGAGACAATTCTTACACTGTCTCATGATATCCATCTCAATCAAGCCGGCTGCAGACCTTCTAGGGAAGTGCTGGTTCATGGCTTCAACAGGAATGACTGGGGGGGGGTGCAGAATGATGAAGTTTCTATCATATAGGATCACCCATTTGCAACAGTTTTAAAAACAGATGCAAGAAAACCAGATGTAGAAGTCTAACTAAACAAAACAAAAGCAGCACTGATCATTGAAATTGCTACACTGAGTGTCTTATGCGTGGGGATAAAAAAACTTGTAAAATATCAGGGTTTGCCTGCAGAAATGACAGCAATATAGAATTAAGATACCTTGAAAGTCTGAATAGTAGTAGGAGCGTCAGGTTTAGTAAAAAACAAATTTACAATTATACTTAAATATGCTACCAGTAAATGTAACCCATACAAACTGCAGAAGGATGAAATTCTGGGCACATAGCAGGTGCTGAGAAGAGCACTCTTGGCTAATGTCAAAGATTGAAAGAATTACTAATTTCATTAACTCTAATTATACCCCCATTTAGGAATGGACCCATTCCCGTCAAGGTATTACAAACTCGAAACACTTGAAGAAATTAAAGTGGCATATTCAGGTGATGAAATTCATAAATATTCTGTTAATGAACTCAGTGACCTATGCATGGCATAGTCCAAAGCTTACTGATCCTTGCATAGTTCCAAGTAATATCTGAACATGTCCATCCCCAAAGTGTCACCTGTATATCAATCATACTACACTGCAAACATAACAATAAGACCTAACTCAGGTCTGCAGTGGTACAGTAACAAGAATGTGGAAAGCATGCTGTACATGTGAACAGCTAAACTACATATAATATACATTTAAAGTATTACTGCTGTGCATGAAGAGGATAATTGTGAATGCAGGCATGCAGTGCATATATGCAACTCCTGCCCACACAGACAATTCACAACTGTGGACTATGTACTACATACATATGGGCTTTTCAATATAGCATCTCCAGTTATGCTGCCAATATACAGGGGAGCTCCTCTTCATATCAGACACCTCTTTGACTTCAATAGGCCACTTCTTTGTTTTGTAAGTTCATATCAGCATACTCTGCCAATGTATAATTTCAAAATGTTCCAATTTAGTGAGGATCCGACAGTTTTGGTATCCAGAATGGGCCTCATAATTTCCTCTATAGCTTATGAAGCAATAGGGATCTTGGAAGTGTGTTATAGAATCAGACATTGTGTAAGTAATTGGGATAGTATGTTGCCACAAGCATAACCAAAATTGGGATTTTCTTATGATAATGCTAGCTCTACTACCATGTCACAGCAAGATCTTGTTTCTCACAATTCTTTTGAAATACAGCAGTCTAGTTATAATTCACAACTGGGTGTGGGTGTCACAGGATTTGCCCATGGTTGGTATGGATTGGTCATGAGGATAAAGATCAAGTAATTAACTGGGTTATAGTTATCATTGCCTTTCTAAAACAATGTCATTACATGGTAGCACTTTCGTCTTCTGCATCCCTGCTTGATATTGGCATCCTGCTCATGGGTACAGCATATATCTCCATACACTTAAACAGTACATCAGTGAAGTGTAAACAGATGACATAGAAGATAGCAACTACTTCATAACAGTTTGATTCTCTTTCACACTCTCTGCCGCTTTTTGGTAGTTTTGACTTATCTATTAGCTTCTTTGCTCAAGAACTCTGAACAAAGTCCAAAATAATAAGAGATCTAAATGTCAAAATCAAAGACCCATCATGCTGCAGGATTACATGCATTAGAGTTCCTACTGTTTCCAGGTTTTAAATATTATCCTAAATCATTTACATTTTAATAGAACAAAGGCTGGGAGCAGGAAAATACCTCTCAACTCTCCAGATTTTCACAGAAAATCCAGATTTTTATCTCATGTATTTGATCAGTTCCTCATAAAAATAACAGGTATCTGGCAAATCACCAGTAATTGAAGTCACTAAATAATGGCAGATATTTGAGTTTCAGACATCATGCCATTCAGAAAATGCATGCTAACACAAATCTTGTTACCCTAGAACCTTTTCAAGTTCATAAGAGCAATACGTAAATTCTGTCCATATTTTGGGGGCATTTGTCCCCCAATTATTTTATGCTTTGTCCAGATTTCTTGTGCTAAGAGGTTGAGAGGTACATAAACAGAAAGGTAATGCCAGGCATTACTGACTGACTCGAATCCTCAGAGAGTTATTTGAAAAGGAAAAGCTTGAGGAGAGAAAGAGCAAAAATAGAGAAACTTTAGGGACATTCTGGAAAGTTCTGGACTGTTAAGAGGTATACTTTTGAGCAGTAGCATTGACTGTACTGCAGGTAACCATACAGCTCACTGGTCCAGAATTTTGCAGAATGGAATGGCCCTAATTATTTTCATATTTTCTCTGAAAAAATATGTTATGCTGGAGTAATCGAGAACATCCAATAGAAAGTCTGGTCTTCTATCAAGACAACAGCAACCAGAATTTTTCTACTGGAATATGGTCAGTTTACAATAGGCATGCTAATTGCACAGCCCAATCAGCATGCATGTTTTTAAATAATAATACCGCTATATATTACAATATTTCAGATGCATGAGACTGATCATAAAGCCTATTCATTATTGTGACAGGAAAAGTACAAGCTGACTAATTACAGAAAGTACTATTTTCCTAGGTTCAACATTGAATAGAAAATAGATGCTACCCTAAACCTAGTCAAGTGGAAAAGCACCAGAAGATCAGTTGGGAGGGTGGCCTAATGGTTAAGGTGTTTGCCTTACAAACACAAAATGCAGGGTTTGAGTCTCACAAGGGATAATTGGCTCAGCTTAAAATGGCTCACAAGGGCAGTTAGCTTAGTACTAATCTATGAACCTATGAGCCTATAATGGAATGGGGAGTATAGGAATGCTAGTCATTTAGAGGAATATGATAGAAGGGATGAATGGTTTAGAAATTAACTTTCATTAGGGGATGATAGACATGGTAACAGGGGGGAAGGTGGTAATTTAAGTTTGAAGGACCCTTTAGAATTCCCTGACCTGAGGAGGTTGGAGAGGATCATGAACAGGCCATTGGTTCATTACAGTCACCATGGTGGGAGGAACCGATGGTAATATTACCACCAAATGAGAGTACCCACTCTACTAATAAGGACATTACCACACAATCAGGTTATGTATATTCTTTTTAGAATTTTAAGATATTTAATTACAGTAACATTGAATTGAATGAAAATTATTTGTTTATTTATGAAAGGGCTTAAGTTTGTGCCAAACAGAAAATGTGATATTAGTAAGCTTCTTATCGATTTAAAACTATTGGTAAGAAAGAAAAACCTTGAGTTAATTTTTGCTAATGATAGTGCAAATAAAATGGAGGATAACCTTCAAAAGAAAAGTTCTTTTAACCCGCCTCTTCATCCTCTACTTAGGAACTTTGAGACTGTGGTGGAGAGAGAGTTGAGGGAAGCCCTAAGTCATTCTAGAGTATATTCCAATCTCCCCCACCAGGAAAAATAGCTTCTGTTCCAACTAAGCAAGAATAATAATGTTAGAGTTATGAAACCTGATAAGGGTGTGGGATTGGTCTTAATGGATAATATGATGTATATGGGTAAAATGGAAGAGGTTTTGGGTGATGTAGAGAAATATCAAAGAGTCTCTATCCATGAAATTAATATAGCCTATTCTAAATGACTTAGGTTTGAGAACGTTATTACATGATGAAATGATTGATACAAAATTATTTAATTATGTTTTGGTAGAGAAACTGGTGACCCCTTCTATTTTTGGGGTCCCGAAGGTGCATAGGAATCTCATGAGTCCTCCACTCAGATCAACTGTGGCTGCCATTTGTTCAGAAACCCATGCCATTGCTAAATATGTTGATACTAAATTAAAAGACTTATGGATGGAGCAGGAGGGAATCCTTAAGGACTCATGGGATTTCTTAAAAAACTATTGATTTCATGACTTTTAATAGTAATATTATTTTTGAGACAATTGATATAGTTGATCTGTTTTCTGTTATTCCTCATGAGACAGGTATAGATTGATTAGAGGAAGCCCTTTTGGAGGCAAATAGATTTACTTCAGGGTATAACAGAGGTGATAGAGATAGTGTTAAATAATAATTTTATTCACTTTGAGGGGGAGATTTTAAGTAAATTATGCAGGGCAGCTATGGGGGTATGCTGTGCCCCCAGCTACTCGAATATTGTGCTAAAATCATTGGAGAAGAAATGTATTCACAATTCCCCCTAAGCGAAATGTTGGTGTTTGTATAAATGATATCTGGATGATTTATATATTTTTGGACCGACTCTAAGGATAAATTATATGAATTTTTAAATTATATAGGTAATACTAATGCTTTTTAAAATTTACACATCATATTACCAGGGACCACATGGACTTCCTGGATGTTACTATTCATAAGGATTTGGTTAAAATGTGTTTGAATCTACTGTTTTTAGAAAGAGTACTTTTTCTAATCCCTATTTGTATTATACCAGTGCTCACCCCTACAGACAAAAAAGAAATATTGTTAAAGGCCAGTTTGTTAGGATCTCCAGAATGGTTTCTGATGATATGGATTTTTTGCAAAATGTGATATTTTAAAAGATATATTTGTAGATGGAAAATATCCTGTTAATTTGATAAATGAGGTCCTTAAGGAAGTAAAAGAGGCTAGGAACAGTCGATTTAGTCCCATTTTAGGGAAAGGGAGTAGGGACCCTATATCCACCGGACATGACAAGGTAGCTGAATCCACTAGCGACAATTTCAAAAGGACATTTGTGATGAATTTTAACAGTGAAGCTGGTGTAATTAAATAAGTTATTTTAAAAAACTGGAAGATGTTCTCAGAATTGTCTGACTTAGAGAGAATATTTACACAATCCCTTACTTTTACATATAGGAGGGATAAAAATTTGAAAAACATGCTTGAACAAAATGGTATGGTTTGTAGAGAGGGTAATAAGATATTAGGGACATATAAATGTGGCAGGTGTGCCCAATGTCCATATGTTAGTAATGAACAGAGGGTGTCTGTATAGGTAGTAGAGATAGGTTTATTTATGGTGAATGTTTATCTATTTGTGAGAGCAAGGGGGTTGTCTACTTAGTGGAATGCAAATGTCGTTCTGCTTTTTATGTAGAGAAGACAGAGAGAAGGTTAAACAAAAGGATATATGAGCATTTATATGACATTAGAAGAAAAAATAACAGGAATGCATTATTTAAACATACCAGAAATGCATTATTTAAACATACCATTAAGTGTATGGGTGCAAGTTTTTCATTTTTTGTAATAGAGGAAGTGTCATATGATAACGGCGGGGGGGGGGGACAATAGGAGACAATGATTGAATATCATGAAGTGTTTTGGCAACTGACACTTGAGGCTTGTAATTTTCTGGGTCTCAATGATCAAGTCTCCCTAGCCCCTGTACAGAAACTTAGGGCAGCTAGACTATAATATTCCTAGTATTTTAGGTTGTTATGCATTGGTTTTTAAAAATTTGTTTATACATATTTATGTCCTGATAGTACTTAAATTTGATAGAGTATTTTTTTATCTTACCATTCATATGGTTTTCTTGATTTATATGATGTTATAATGCCTAAGATGTAATATGGGTGTGGTGATTATTTGTGGTCACTAGATGGTAGCAGAACACTTTGTATTTATTTATTTAGCAGATATTCTAGGTTAGGAAGTGTGTTTAATATATATGAATTTTATTACTATTTTTACATTTGAATATTTATCAGTGATTTCTCCATATCATCAACTGATTGTGAATGTTAATTTTTTAAAAGTATTTTTAAATGTATATTTTACTGAATCAAGTCTTGCCTTTAAGCTTTAGTTTTAGGTGCACTGTCTCTTGTTTTTAATGAGTGATGAGCTATGCATTGAGACTGATTGATTTTTGTATTTAACTGAACTTAGGGGAGAGAGGGGTGTTTGCATGTCTGAAGAAGTTTGAGTTTTTGAACAAAAAGCGCGGTGAGACAGTAAAGCGTTTAAGGCTATTGCTCTTCTATGTGTGGTGCACTTGTTTGTTGTTTTAATAAACGTGGTTCCCCAAACTGTAGTTTCTCATTGTTTCTACAGCTGGTTTGGAGCTGTTTTAGTTGTTGTTGATTGGTTTGGTGCTGGCTCTCTGTTTCCTTATTATTTTCAATATTGAATGTTATTAACTGATTTGAACCTCTATAATTGTAGTTCACATAATGCACTAATGTTTGCATGTGTGCGAGTGTGTGTGTGTGTGTGTGTGTGTGTGTGTGTGTGTGTGTGTGTGTGTGTGTGTGTGTGTGTGTGTGTGTGCATGTGTTTCTCTCTCTCTCTCTCTATATATATATATATATATATATATATATATATGTATATATATATATATATATATATATATATATATATATATATATGTATTACATAATATATATGTGTTTTATATATATATATATATGTTATATATGACACTGTTACTTTTAGCTTTATTTTTTCCAGAAGTAGGATATTCTCTAGACTTTAAACTCTTATAATTTCTTTCTTTTTATTGGGTGAGATGCCCCCTATATTCTAAGTGTTTCTCTTTATTCCCTGGTTTGCTGTATGTTTTCCACTTAACTGGATTCCACCCAGCCCTTACAACCTCTGAGTGCCTGCTGGGGGATTTCTAGAGAGCTGAAGCAGCAGTTTCTTGATCTGTACCAATGCTGAGTCCCTTCCCTCCACTCTTAAATTCTACAGTGTCTGTGTTGGCCTTTTCTTATTCTGTATCCTCTGTCTCCTTCTGTCAGCATCCATTCATTTCTTCTATGTTTGTTTCTCCTGGTCTAATGTATCATGGATTAACCAAAGTTTGTTGTTTGCAGTTTTTTAATTCCCTTTACCACGTTTTTCATTACTTGCAATATTTTTAAAGTTCTTTTTTTCACAGTGTGTTCATAGTTTGTCTCCATGTCCGATTTGCTTGTCCTTCTGACATCATTTTTAAAAGGAGATTAGGTCTTCCCTTACAGGGAAGGTTGGAATTTCCATATCCATGTCCCTCTTACCTAGGCTGGATCCTGCCCTTTTATTATAAAGTGTCAGTCTGTGGTATCCTTTGATATGCTGCAAGCAGCTCTTCAGAGATTCTTGCCCAGCCAGGGTCAGTTGTACACTAGTGTTGGTCCAGCTTTGCCATTTCCTGAATGATTCTTTCATTTTTTCTTCCTCATCCTACTCTCCTTTCACACATCTTTCTGATTGTATTTTAAAGCCATCCTCTTTGAACCTTCCAGTTTCGCTAGCCCTTCTGGTGCCCAATTCTTTCCATCTGATTCTCTTGATTTCTCAGATATGCTGTATCCCACCTGCACCATTACCTGGTTCTTCCTTGTCACTCTCGCTCCCTCTCTCTCTCCCTCTGCTTCTGTTTCTCCATTTTATTAAGAATTGATTCATCCCCACCAGCTTCATGATCTCCTCATCCATCTTCTTTGCTTATTTCCAGTAGTTGTTATATTTCTGAGACTACTGTTGTTTCTGCTTTCATTCTTATTATTATCTTTTAGTATTTACTTCTGTCCACCTTTCACATTAATGTTGTTAGATTTCTGTAGTGCTCTCTTACCTCTTGCCTTCTTTATTCATGGTGCATCTATGTCAGGCAAATTCTTAGTCTCCATATGTCCCTCCTGCTCCTGGATCTTCACAGGTCCTTTTGCCATTACATCTAACATGGCAGGTTTGAATTTGGACTATTTGTCTTTAGTTGCTTACTTTTGCTTATTATTCATTCTGGCTGGCAATGCTGGTCCTCTTGCTTGTTAGGTATAATTTAGTTGCCCCATCTTCCATTTTACTAACAACAGGATGGGGTAGCATATCTAATCAGTATATTAGTGGCTTTTAATGCTGTAATTTGAGTGACCATTGTTTTTCTTTGTTTATACAGTGAGTCTGTAAAGTTTTACATTAGTTTTATAAACATGCCATAAAGAGATTTTACTTTAAAAGATGTGGCTTGCCTCAAAATGTTTTTCTTTGTTGTGCAGTTATGCACATGTGCTAGTATATATTTTGGGAAGTATTGGATCACAGGATCATAGAAAGTTACTAGGCTAATGGCCATAGGGTCCTACAAGCCTAGCCAAGTTCAACCTTTATTTCTACAATCAGCACCTGTGGCCCCAGTCCAGGATGACACAGGTGGAACCCCCAGGGTGAATTTACTGTCACCCATCCAATTTTCCAGATTGTGTTTGAGGAGGGCTAATCAGGAAGTTGGAGTCTGTTCCAAAGGTGTTTTACCCTCTAGGAGACAAATTTGTCCCTCCAGCAGGTTCCTAGATAGGTAATAGGCTATTAGCCCTAGGGCCTATATAAGCCTAGCCAAAAAGGTACTCTGGCTTTCGCCACCCAAGAAAATTATTTTCTTGTGTCCCTGTCAAGCAGAGCCACAGAAGTGATCCCCGTGGTAGATTTCTTATCTCCCATCCACTCATCAAGATTTTTCTTGAAGAGTGCTAATGAGGAGCTTTGTTTGATATAGATAGGTAGTTTGTTCCAGAGTATGGGAAGTCTCTAGGACAGGAATCTATCCCTCCAGCATGTTCTGTTTATTCTGGAGACAAGTTTTAGGTCCGTAGAGCGTGTAGCTTTGAGGGATTTCTTTAAGTGGAGCATGTCCAACAGCGCTGGGTTTGACATAGCTTTGTATGTTAGGCAGAGATGGCATCTGAGTAGCGGTATGCAACAGAGTAAAGCTGGAGTTTTTTTAGACGGTCTGCGTAGGTCATCTGTTTGAGGCCAGTAATCCTCTTTGTGAGGTATTTCTGTAGCCTTTCTAGTTGTTGTAGATGTCTTGTGAGGTACATACCAAAAGAGAGGTTGTACTCTATAATGGGTCTAATGAGTGATGAGAAGAGGAGAACAATGACCTCTTTTTTCCCCTGGATGAGAAATCTTTTGTGATGAGGTGTGCCATGTAGAAGGATTTCCTGACTACTGTGGAGATGTGATTATCAAAGGAGAGACTTCTGTCCACCTGTGTCCCAAGGTCTCTTATCACACTTTCGGTGTTAAGTAGACTACCGCCTATGTGGTAGTTCATGGGTACAGAGTTTTTACCAAAAGGGATGACAATGCACATTTTGGCATTGAGCTTGAGGTCATGGCTTTGACACCAGGCATCTGCCTCAGTGAGACCCTTTTGTAGGATGTCCACATTGTTAGGAGTTTCGATTATGGCTCCTAGTTTGCAGTCATCTGCGAACTTCATTAGCCAAAGACCTTCTGTGTTAGCCTGTACTTCTGAGAAGTAGATACCAACAGGAGAGGGCAGAGGACTGAACCCTGTGGTACTCCACTTGTCACTGGTCTGAAGTCGGATTTGGAGTCTGCTACTTCCACAGTGTGGTTCTGTCAGTGAGCCATTTGGCAACCCATCTTGTGACATAGGGATTTATACCTAGTTTAGTGAGTTTATCTATAATTCTAGAGTGGAAGATGATGTCAAAAGCCTTGGCAAGATCTAGATAGGCTGTGTGAACCACCTTACCCTCATCTACAGCTTTGGGTACCACTTCAAAGAAGTTTATCAGGTGTAGAAGACATGATCTGCCTTTTACAAACCCGAACTGGGTGGGATCCAGAGTTTGGAGATTACCAGTGTCATTGTTTATTAGTTCCATGATGATACGTTCCATAGCCTTGCAGACCAGGCTCATCAGGCTAATAAGAGGTAATTCTTGGGGTCCGTGGTGGCTCCCCCTTTGTGGAGTGGGATAACCGTTGCTGTGCACCATTCAGTGGGCACAAAGCCTGAGGTGAGGCTATGACTGAACATGGTACTTAGATGGGGTGCCAGTTGTTCTGTAGTTCATGTAGAATGCAGCCTGGGATGTTGTCCGGTCCCATGGATGCTGTGTTCTTGGCTTTTGAGAGTGTGTTTTTTACCCGTGCAGCTGTGATTACAGGAATTTTGCATTTTTGCAGTATAGAGATGGGCCCTTTAGGGTATGAGAGGAGGGTAAAGTTAGCACTGAACCTATCTGCCAGGATGTTGGCAATATTAGTTGGTTCTTCATATTTAGTGCCATTGTGCTGTAACTCAGAGCAGATCTGAGTGTTGCCATTGAGATTCTTGACATAGCTATAGAATGCTTTGAGGTTGTCTTTAGAATCAGTGGCTATTTTGTTTACATAACTAGCTTTGGAGGATTTTATGAAGGATCTCAGCTTTTTCCTGAGGCTGAACAGGGAGGTTCTATTAATGTCACATAACAGATTAAGGTCTTTAGAGTGAGTAACCTGTGTACCATTTGACTTGCGGATATGCAGCATTTCCAATAAAACGGGGTCAAGGTTTACCTTATATGCAAGGCAGAGATCACCTCTGAGTAGTATATATGAAACAGAATAAAGTCACAGTGATTTCAGATGAAATACATATGACAGATGTTGAAGACCTTAAATTTTCCTTGTGGAACCTTTGTGGTCTCTCTAATTGCTGCATGTGTTTAGTAAGGTACATACCAAAGGGGGTGTTCTACTCAGTTATTGGCCAGATGAGTCAAGAGTATAGGGAGGTTATAAATTCTTTTTTTCTGGAGGCAATGCCCTTACTTATGAGATGAGCAATATAAAATGACCTTCTTACCACTGTGGAGACATGGTAATGAAAGGTAAGGTTGCAGTCAACCTGTGTGCCTAGGTCTCGCACCACTGAATGGGTGTTGCTATTAATGTGGTAGTTAGCAGGAACATTACTCTTATCGAGTGGGATAATTATGCATTTTTTTGCATTGATTTTAAGGCCATGACTTTGCAGCAATCATTTGTTTGTGTAAGACCCTCTTGTAGGAAGTTGACATCATTTGGAGATTCTATGACCACTCCCAGTTTGCTGTCATCAACAACTTTTGTCAGACACAGACCTTTAGTTTTTTGTTTCTACTTTGGAGAAATAAATTTCAAACAGTATAGATCCCAAGAATGATCCCTGTGGAACACCACTGGTTACAGGTCTGCTATTGGAGGTGGATTCCCTTATTTTGACTATATGGGTTCTATCAGTGAGCCAGTTAGCAACCCAACTAATGATATAAGGGTTGATACCTAGCTGGGTGAGTTTGTCAATGATGCTTGCGTGGGGATTGAGCTTGTCGATGCTTGAGTGGGGTATAATTTCAAAAGCCTTGACTAAGTCTAGATAGGCTGTATGCACAGATTACCCCCTCATCCAGGGCCTTGGTGATTGTCTCGAAGAAGTCCACCAGGTTTAACAGGCATGATCTCCCTTTGACAAATCCAAACTGAGTAGGGTCAAGTCTTTGAGATTACCTATGTATTTGCTGATAAGGTGCATGATGATTCGATCCATGCCTTTGCAGATAAGGCTAGTCAGGCTAATAGTTCTATAGTTCCTGGAGTCAGTGGAAGCCCCACTTTTGTGCAAGGGAATAACTGTGGCTGTTTTCCATACAGCTGGGATGAAGCTGGTGCTTAGAATATGACTGAAGAGTAGCCAATGGTGTTGCTAATTCTTGTTGGAGCCCATGTATGACACAGGCTGAGATGTTATCTGGTCCCACAGATGCTGTATTTTTGGCCTTAGAGAAAGAATTTTCTAGCTGCTTTTAGAGATACAAGGTAGGGGACAGTTGGTAGGGATGTCATGGGGTACATGAGGCAGTGGCAGTGGACTGAAGTTTTCCAAGAACCTGTCAGCCAACAGGTTAGCTATGTCCACAGGCTCAGTATATGTAGTATCATTAACTACCAGTTCAGCACAAATCTGGGCCTTTTCTTTTAGGTTACAGATGTAACTAAAGAACACCTTATGATTGTCTTTAGTTGAGGAAGCTAATTTGGATTCATATTAGCTTTGAAGGACTTCATGAGAAGTCTTATTTGCTTGTTTAAGTTGAGGAGGGAGTGTTTCCAGTTTAAGGCTCGCTCCCTCTTACTCTTAGACAGCATGTATCTCATGAGCTCCTTCTTCTCCTTTCTACTCTGTTTATCCATTCTATTACCAGCTCTCTGTCCTTGATTAGCATAACTCTTTTTTAATTAGATCCAGAACAAACCTTGCCAGTTTTTTTTCCTGGATGGACTCCTTTTCCCTACCCCCTTATTCTACATCTCCTGGTGCTGTTCTTTAAATCATCCATTTCACTGCTTTGCCATTTGACAACAGTTGTCATTTCCTTAGGTCTGTAACTATTCTCATTTAGCTCTATCCTCATAGTAGCTTTCTTCAGGGTCCTGTATTTTTGACTTCATTAGTCTCATGTCTTTGGCTTCCACCATAAGATCTTTCTGTGGGACAGTTTTCAATGCTGCCTGTCGCTTTTCCTCCTGTTTCTTCTCCTTAATCCCACTCTTATTTCTCTGCTGGGAACCACTTTTATTTTCTTTTATCTCAATCTGTGCTCTAGAGCTGTGGATTCAATCTTTCTAGCCCTTACCCAATGTAATTATAGTTCTTCACATCTTCATTTATGTAAAACCCTTACAGTGCTGTATGAAGTTCTGCAGCATGGTTACATGACTTTGGTAGATATGAAACAGATTTATATTTACATTTATTTCGTTAATGTGATTGCCTCTGGACAGAGTACAAAATTTAAAAGACACTGACACAGGTATATGCAGGAAGTGGATGAGATAATTTTTATGTTTTATTATATAATAGTGAAAGAAGTTTGCAACTTATGTATTTTTCTTTATTTGACTACAATTAGTGCTGTTTTTGAATTTTTCTCTGAAAAATTGGAAATAGTGCCTAAAACATTGCTGCACAATGCCTTCAGATATGTATAGTGCATTATAAAGTCAAGTAAAAGTCTGTTAAGAAGAAGAAAACAAGAAAGATAAATAAAATGTATGTCACTGACACGAGTTCATCTCTGAGATATACATCCACATAGATGTATTGCATTTATTATATATGCTGTCATAGGATATGATGTAAAACACAGTATGGCATAACCTGCAGATCTGTCCAGTCTACTGCAGCAGAGCTTGAACACATGCACTGTTTCACTAACCACTGAAATAAATGGATGTGCCACTGCAGAGTGTGAATGTGAGCTGCAGAGTGTGAACATGTGCATTGTTTCACTAACCACTGAAATAGATGTGCAATTGCAGAGTCTGAATGTATGCACTGTTTCATCAGCCATTCAAATGCACGTATCGTTGCAGAGTCTGGATGCATGCTGCACAGTGTGAACATGTGTACTGTTCATTCACCACTGAAATGGATGTGCCACTACAGGGTATGACCACTAAAATGGATGTGCTGCTCTAGAGTGTGATCATTGTTTCATTAGCCACTGAAAGTGCTGTACTGCTGCAGAGAGTGAAAATGTGGATCTCATTAGCCACATAAATGGATGGAAACTGTTTCTGACTCTTGATCTGCTTTTTTATCAGTTCAGTTCATTTCATTTCAATATCATGTGTTTTCTTTTCCATCAAGCTATAATATATTATCTAGTTCTTATACAATATTAAAGTTAAGGCAGGTATTCTTACTTCTGGCAAAGGTAACAGAAGGATTTAATATAAATATGTATTATTTTGTCATAGCAGACCATCTGCCTCTTCTATGACACAACTGCAGATATTCTCAAATGCATTTATGTTCTAGTATCTAAACTCACACAATGAATGCATTTCATATCTTTTCATTTTATATTAATTTGGACTGCATGTGTTAATGTATATAATATAATGGGCTTTGTATGAAACATTTCTGCTTGCTATTGTTTTATTTTTCTCTGCTACTGCCTTTTTGGAATATAGTTATCACTCCAAATAGTAACTTCTTTCTTTTAGATGGCCTAATGAAAAAAGATAACCCAAACATCAAATTTGATTCAGATGCTTTAGATATGTAGCAAATTTATTTGTGTACCTCGCATAATCTTTCCAGCAATTTAATGAAAAAGAGAACAGAGAGATGTTGTTTTTTTTAAATGAGACAGCCTTAACAAGGTGATATTTAGCTACTTTCCATATATACCTTTCTCCTGCTGGCTAATGGCCTAGCTCCATCAACACTGTATCGACAGGCAGTTAAAAAGAATACTAGATCAGCAGGAGTCAATTTCTTGCAGGGCATGTTTCCTTTAATTTTCTCACAAGCATAATTGCCTATATAGTATACAGATCACTCACTGAGAAAGCTACAGAGGCTGTATTACTATAGGCTTGAATTAAAGAAAATTGTATCTCTTACAGGCTAGAAACACCTGAGTCCTCCCGATGAAGATATTAAAAGACAGACCTCGTATTGTTAACACCTGTTAGAAACAAAACCCTTTTGTACCTGTAGAAACATCTATTACAGCCTTTCAGAATGTTTGTGAAAAACAAATTAGATTGTTGTATGATCAAAAGGAAAGAAAGAAAAATACAATTTAAGTGTGGCTCAGTATGAGTTGCTATTAGCACTGCAACTAATGTGAATATCATTATTAAGCAAGCAGACAAAGGTAGTGCAATAGTTGTTATGAACAAAACTGACCGAGTTTTTACATAATGATAAGGTGTTTAACATTATTAGCAATCGTAGAATGAAAGAAATGATTTTTAAGGTAAGTAGTTATATTTATGTATTGCAAATACAGGACGACATTACTTGTGAAATGTATTTAAATATTCATGTACCTCATCTGGTTATCCCTGTTCTTTATAGTTTGCCTAAAATTCATAAGAACAAGACATGCCCCCCCAATGAGAAGTATTGTATCCGGTAGGGGGTAGACAACAGAGTCCATTTCTCTGTATCTGGATAGTGAGTTAAGTCCTTATTCTGATAGGATTAAATGTTTTATATAAGATATTGGGGATTTTCTAAAGAAATGTTATGCTTGGAATGAGCAAAATTACATATCTGACTGTATCCTGATGACTCTTGCTATTAATTCATTATTTGTGGTCACACCAAATTTGTTTGGTATTGAAGCTGTAAGAGAATTTTGACATGGAAATAGTGACTTGAGTAATAGGAAGATCAAAGCAATTAGTTATCTACTGGATTTAGTATTGTGTCATAATGTTTTTCTTTTGAGAATGATGTTTACCACCAGATATCCGGAGTAGCAATGGGTACCTCCATTGCTAATATTTATGCTAATATTGCAGTAGATCAGTGGGATAATAAATATATTTTTGATTGTGCATCTGTATATAGAATTAACATTTTGTTCTATAAATTTTTGTAGACAGCACATTTTTTTTGTCTGGCAAAGAAATGCAGCTAAGCTATTAGAGTTTGTAGATTATTTGGACCATACGACTGATTTTTAAAAAAATTAAGATAAAATATTTGGATAAGGAAATTAACTTCTTGGATGTAAAATTTTATAAAAATGGTATGACTTTAGAAACTAGTATCTATAAAAAAAGAGGTGCATGAAAATTGGCTATTGCATAGATGCAGTATGCACCCTAATCACATATTTAAAGGTGTAGTTAAAAGCCGGTTACTTAGAACAAGTCATCTGAATACAAATATTGAAACCTGTGCATTGCAGATGTCAGAAATAATGAGTGAATTTTGAGATAGATCTTATGATTCTTCACTATTGGATAATATTTCCCGTGAAGTACTTCTTCAGTGAGATCATAAAGCAAGACCTTACTCCACTAACCTTGTATCTAACTCTAATAATGGTAATGAGAATAGAACTTTGAACAGCAGTGGCCAAAATCTTAGATACTTAACTCGCTATAGTTCTAGAACAGAGGACATTATGAACATCATTGGGAATAACTGGAAAACTTTATTGACACAACCAGGGATGGATAGTGTAAATATATCATAATGGATAAGGATTTTGTACATCCAAATACTGGTAAAAAGCATAGGTTTCTATTCTATGCAAATTGCATTTCTGAGAACATTATATATTTAGCTACATGTTTTAAATGTAAAAATTTTAGATAGGGAAATGTAATTTAAGGAAGAAATACTGAATAACTGGACATCTTTCAGATATAGAAGAAGTATAGATACTAATTCACTTGCTAAAGTCACTACAGAGAAAGGACGTGACAAGAATTTTAAGTTTTATGTTATACAGATGCTATTTAAAGGCAAAAGGGGTGGTGACTTGAAAAACGACACCAAAGTATATGAGCAGAATTGGTTAGTTAAACTAAGAGTGGACTGAATTCTACAGTTAGCATTAAGCCTTTATTGAAAATAAAGCAAAGTAAATTATGAATTAAATATTACATTATATTAAGTACGCTGCATTTTAGGTAATCTTATAAGAATGTATATTTGAAATTTTAGTGCGTTGATGTTTAATTGATTAATTAATGTCAAAATATGATTGGTTGCTGATATAGGTGAGTATTTTTTTTTTTATATGAGGCTTTTTAAAAAGTTGTATGCATTGATAAAGGGTGAACAACCTCAAATCTTTGCTGAGTTGAATTAAGTGGAAATTTTCTTCTTGTGTTACACTGAGATGTGTTTTTTTTTTTTTGTATTTGGATTTGATTCTTGTACCTGGAGCCCATTCACATGGATATGGTCTTTTATTTATTAGAAACAAAAACCTCACAGCTGTTAAATTAACACTGTGCATTTTGAAAAATTAATTACAGTAGGAAAGCAAATAGGAAAATAATTTTAATTGTACCTGTATTCATTTGTTTCTTGCAAAAATTTACAAGGTACCAATGATGCTGGTCATTAGCAATAAAATTAAAATACATAAATACTTTTCCAAGTAGGAAGGTACATATTTGTTTAGACGTTTTATGTATTATCTGGGGGCCATCATGTGAATAAGACTTTTTTGATATGAGAAATGCATTTTTACATGTCATAGAATTCTGCACATTTACAGTAAATACAGGTTCGGTGTTTGTTTTATATAATTTTGCTGTTTGCTTTTTTGATAACTTGATCGAGATTGTAGGTTGTGAAGGGTGAGTGTAAGCACTGATCTGGTGGCACCTGTACTCTCACTCACTGTGTAAATGGAAGATGTAAGGTCCAGGCATTGCCTGCAAGTTGTCACATTCTACGACAGGCTGCAGTGGTGTTGATCAGAAAGAACCTATCCCTGTCAGTCTCCTGATATTCCCTTTTAATATCAGATTCATTATTAAATGTCTTACTACTTTTTGTTAAAAAGCAGTATCTGGGAAATTTGTTAAAGAAAATAAAAGCCACAGCAAGATGTTTTTGCATTACACTATACACGATAGCAGTGATGCTTTTTTGCATAGTGTTACTGAGATTATGAACATCTTTGCTAGCATATTGTACATGATATAAATACTCATGCTACTAGTTCCCATACATCTGTAGTGTACCTAATTACTTGGAATGTTCCTCAGTTTGGGTCTTAATTAGTCCATGTTCTTCAAAGCACCACATTGAAAGTGTCTGTCACACATTCAGTGTTAGTAATTTTAACCGATATTTATGATAAATAGTAACAAAATTATGCTAATTCATCAAAAGTGCTTTTTATAAGAATAAAGTAGAACATAATAACAATCCTGTGAGATTCGTACTTGAAGCTATTAATAAGTTATTACTAAGTATTCCACATGTCCAACTGGCTCACGGATAGAACACACATGGTCAGAGTTGTGGGTGCCATGTCTGACTCTAAACCAGTTATAAGTGGCATCCCACAAGGCTCGGTCATTGGACCCCTCCTGTTCGATATATACTTCTCTGAGGTACAGGCAAGCACAGGAGGACTATGGCTGACCAAGTTCGCAGATGACTGCAAACTAGGGGCCATAATCAACTTGCAGGCTGACACAGACATCCTCCAGAAGGGTCTTACAGAGACAGATACCTGGTGTCAAAACCATGGCCTCAAGCTGAATGCCAAAAAATGCATAGTCATCCCCTTTGGGAAAAACAAAGTGCCCACGAATTATCACACAGGTGGTAATCCACTAAATACGGAAGATGTAATTAGGGACCTGGGGACCCAGGTAGATAGCAACCTCTCCTTTGATAATCACATTGCCAAAGTGGTTAGAAATTCCTTCTATGTAGCCCACCTAATCACGAAAGGGTTCACCTCTAGATCAAGAGAGGTCATTGTGCCCCTCTACTCATCACTCATTAGGCCCATAATAGAGTACAATGCCCCATTTGGAATGTACCTTACTCGACACCAGCAACAGCTGGAAAGACCACAGAAGTACTTCAGCCAGAGGATCATGGGCCTCAAAGAGATGCCCTATGCAGCTCGACTAAAGAAACTCCAGCTTTACTTGATTGCTTACCTCCTGCTCAGAGGTGATCTCTGCCTGACGTATAAGGCCATGTCCAACCCGGAATTAATGGACATGCTCCACCTCAAGAAAACCAAATCTCTTAGAGCCACATGCTCCAGTGAACTAAACCTCAGCACAGCAATAAACAGGACATGCTGGATGGATAGATTCCTGTCTCAGAGACTTCCCTTGCTCTGGAATAGAATCCCTGTTTATGTTAGGCAGAGCCCCTCGCTGACTCTCTTCAAGAGAAATCTTGATGAGTGGATGGGAAATCATAAATTTACACCTGGGATCACTTCAGTGGCCCTGCTAGACAGAGGCCCAGGAAACTAATTTAAAAGGTAGGCGAAAGCCAACACATTCTGGGTAGGCTTATAAATGCCCTTGCGCTGATAGCCTAGTACCTACCTATGAACCTATGAACCTATGTTGCCCATTAGTTCTACATTATGAGAGACAGTGTTCCTTTTTTGGAAGTTTGAGAGGTATATTAGTACCAACATGGCATGTATAAGTCTTGCAAACAACACATCAAGTACATACGATCATAGGATCATAGGAAGTTACTAGGCTAATGGCCCTAGGGCCCTTACAAGCCTAGCCAAGTTCTACCCTTATATCCATGATCAGCATCTATTGCCCCTGTCCAAGAGGGACACAGATGGAACCCCAGAGTGAATTTACGGTTACTCATCCAATTGTCCAGATTGCATTTGAAGAGGGCCAGTGAGGTGCTGTTTGACATGAAGTAGGAGTCTGTTCAAAAGATGTGGTAACCTCTGGGAGACAAATAATTCTATTAATATCACATTCTCGGTTAAGGTCTTTAGAGCGAGTACAAACACTTGACACACCAAATACTTTAATGCAAAGCTTTCGGGTCTACACCCTTCATCAGTACATATTAAAATCATTCTTTTCAAACTTTAAATAGGAGAAATAATTAATCACATGATACAGCCAGCCTAGTTACCCATCTATCAATTAAAATTGAAAAAAAAACAGACAATAAAATGCAGTATAAAACTTCCATACACATAACCTAAAATCCAAGTATGCTCAAAATTACAAGTAACATTAATAGATGCATATAATGTAAAACATTTAATCATAAAATAATAACACATGCAGCACATATATAAATATAACATCCTTCCATAATTAATAAAATCAAATACTCTCTCTCTGTCTTTTCAACAATACTGGCTTAAGACTAACAGTATTATTGAGACCAGGTTTTACATCTGCTTGTAATCTAACAATCCACTCATATTCTTTCAACTCCAATGCATTATTCATGTCTCCCCTCCTTACTCCCATCTCAACAGTGCACATAACCCTAAACTTCAATTTATGTTTCTCACCTTCTTCTGCAATATGTTTGCTCAAAGCATTTGTTAATATTTTTTTTCTTATCTCTGATTTATGTTCTAAGATCCTCTCCTTTAACTTTCTGGTGGTTTTACCTACATAGAATGATGTACAGGCTGTGCATGTAGCCAAATAAACCACCTGTACTTCATTACAATTAGTTAAGGCTTTGATATTATAAACCTCCTTACTAATGGGGTGCATACAACTATGTTCACCTTCATACAGATCATCACAGCAAGTGCAATTATAACATTTCATTGTGCCTACTCTTTTTTGTGTTTGTTTATTTATCTGCTTAAAATCTTTATAGCAGAATTTTTGTTTAAGGGTCTCTGAATTTCTATATGCATAAGATGGTCTATCACCTACAATTAATTTAATTTCTGGCATTGCCATTAAAATCGACCAATTTCACTACCTCTTTATAAAGTGGCTGCTTCTAGATATATTATTAGAGATAGTATGCATGCCCCACATACCTTTAAAGGTATACTGAAGGCCCAATTAATAAGAACTAGTAAATTGAATACTATAGATGCCAAGTTTGAGGAGCAAGCTAAGGAGATGATGCAGGATGTTTGGAGAAGTGGTTATTCTGAATATATTATTAATAAGGTTTATAAAGAGGTAGTGAATGGGAGAGGAAGTAGGCATAGGCCTGTCTTCAATGGAGGGTTAGGTAGTAATGAATTATTGAAATGTGGGGATAAAATGGTTAGATACCTTACCACATTTAACTTGAATACTGATGCTATACGCAATATAGTGGAGAAAAATTGGCCGATTTTAATGGCAATGCCAGAAATTAAGTTAATTGTAGGTGATAGACCATCTTATGCATATAGAAATTCAGAGACCCTTAAACAAAAATTCTGCTATAAAGATTTTAAGCAGATAAATAAACAATCACAAAAAAGAGTAGGCACAATGAAATGTTATAATTGCACTTGCTGGGATGATCTGTATGAAGGTGAACATAGTTTTATGCACCCCATTAGTAAGGAGGTTTATAATATCAAAGCCTTAACTAATTGTAATGAAGTACAGGTGGTTTATTTGGCTACATGCACAGTCTGTACATCATTCTATGTAGGTAAAACCACCAGAAAGTTAAAGGAGAGGATCATAGAACATAAATCAGAGATAAGAAGAAAAATATTAACAAATGCTTTGAGCAAACATATTGTGGAAGAAGGTGAGAAACATAAATTTAAGTTTAGGGTTATGTGCACTGTTGAGATGGGAGTAAGGAGGGGAGACATGAATAATACATTGGAGTTGAAAGAATATGAGTGGATTGTTAGATTACAAGCAGATGTAAAACCTGGTCTCAATAATGTTGTTAGTCTTAAGCCAGTATTGTTGAAAAGACAGAGAGAGAGCATTTGATTTTATTAATTATGGAAGGATGTTATATTTATATATGCGCTGCATGTGTTATTATTTTTATGATTAAATGTTTTACATTATATGCATCTATTAATGTTACTTGTAATTTTGAGCATACTTGGATTTTAGGTTATGTGTATGGAAGTTTTATACTCTATTTTATTGTCTGTTTTTTTCAATTTTAATTGATAGATGGGTAACTAGACTGGCTGTATCATGTGATTAATTATTTCTCCTATTTAAGGTTTGAAAAGAATGATTTTAATATGTACTGATGAAGTGTGTAGACCCGAAAGCTTTGCATTAAAGTATTTGGTGTGTCAAGTGTTTGTTCTCTATAGAGTTTTATATCATGATATAGTATCACCTGTGTTTGATTCTTTAGAGCGAGTAACCAGTGTACAATTTGATTTGCGGTTATGCAGCATTTCCAATAAATCAGGGTCAGAGAAATGCCGGTTAATAGTTCATGAGCACATGCAGACTCTTAATATATTTAAGTTAGCATTATGTCATGTCTCTCAACCATGATGAGAGTACCTAAGGCAGCAGGTAAACGAAAGAAATAAAGGAGATATTATTAAACAAATCAATAAATAATCATTGATTACCCCCCTGTCATTCAAAATGACATATCTTGGGTAAAAAGAGAAGAATTACTTATACTGCATTTCAGAGATTCACAGGTAAGTTCTAGGCTAGCTGCCCTTGAGGGCAATTTTAAACCTAGCTAATTTCCCATTTAAAGATTAAATTCAAACCCTATGCCTTGTATCTGTGATGCCAATTCCCCCTTTAAGGTGAGAATCAAACCTTTACCGTAATACCATCTCAATCCTTGAATGCAAAATTCCAGAAACAAATTCTTGTAATTTTAAAATAGTGTCACTCAGTAGTGCATCACAGTTAAAAATGGAATTCCCCTTTTCATATGTATAAATGTTCCCATTGTTTCCTCACAACTATCCTATCAATACTATAATAAATGGGTGGTAGGGGGGTGCTAGCATTCATTACAGTGGCAGCATGGTTCCTTATGTGACTGTTGTGGCACTTATGACAGTATCTTGGGGGAAAAAAGAAGCGTTTATGAGTGCTACAGCAGTCACATATATTTTACAATTTTGCCACTATTTGCTTGCTGCATGCTTCTGGTAACAATTATCTGTATTTCTGTTTCACACAGCAGCCAAAATAAACTGTGATGGGAACATTTGATCTACCACATTGACTGCCCTACTCTCTTTGGAGATTATATTGTCCAGATGAGGTCAGTAGCTTCATAGAATTAAGATGAGAAAAGGTAACTTGCAGCTAAAGTGGAATTTCTGCAATCTGCTGTTTTCACAGCAGACACTATCCTCCCAGGCAGCCATACAGGAAAGCAATGCTGCTATTATTAAATCCACTTCTAAATTAAATCATCTGGAGAATCACTGCAGATGTAATAATCTTAGAATGGTACATCTAAGTGAAACACTGGTAAGAGGCAATCTAGTTTTTATCTTGCAGTCTATCTTACCAAGGTTCTCAGCATTCCACACCCTGCGACCCACTTCCAAGCTTGGCCAACATCTGAGGCAGGTAGTAATAAAGGTGATGAATTTTGTAGAAAAAAGAAATCCTGACTTAGGCCAGAGAAGGGAAGGAATTTTTGTTAGAGGAGCAGTTGGTGAAAATATTTCAAGACTTCTCTCCAAATTATGAATTGCAGAAACATTTTTGTTGCCTAGGTGAGGTTGTTGTGTTACAAAAAGAATTTGTCACAATTATTCATAATTCCTGGCTGTTTTAGTAGTAAATGGCAGGAGATAAACACTTATTTGGTTTACTAGGAGGCACAGTGGATTTTTTCAAACTGTACCTTCAGGATATTTCACCTTTAAACTCAACAGTCTCACAGCAGCCCATGGAGATGGGCCTTACTTCAGCACTACAGACTAAAGATGAAATGCCCGACTGTTCCAGGGAAGTTTGCAGCCATCACTAAAGATGCTTCTGTTACTTATACATTGCCTACCTAGTCCTTTACCAGCTTTGGGATGTATTGCACAGAGGGATAATCTGGACCATAAGCAGAAGAAAAGTGTAAGTCACCAGTTATTTGATCATCCTACTGCAAATGTATTAAATGGCCTAGAAGGGGTGCTGAATGAGGGTATGGGTTCTGCTCAAATCAACACAATAGTTCACATTTAACATTCTTGCACATTATGCTGTGTCAGTAGTAAAGAAGCAGCAGATTCCACACAGCTTTACAGCATAACTGTAGAAGAGCTAAGCAGATACAAGACACTAAAAATGCTGCATACAAAAATACCACTTTTGTTCTTACCCATGCATAGGCTGGCCACTCTGTGCATCAGACATTGACAACCAAAGAGCAATGTAGAAAGGGCAGGGCACAGTTATCATCATCTGCACAGGTAAGGAGGGGAGTGCAAAACCACATACGACCAAAGCAGACATATACAGTAAGAGTATGCATACAAAAAGGCTAGACTGTGCTTACCCTTAGATAGGCTGCACTATACATCAGACATAGGCAACTCAAGTAGTAATATACAAAGAGCAGGGCATAGCTATCATCATTTGCACAGGTGGAGAAGGGACTACAGGAGTGCATGTCTTTCATTGAGAAGTAGATGTGAGGGGGAGCACAGAAATAGGACAATGGACTTAATGTTATACTGGCATTGACCACCTCCCCCAGTAAAGAAACCATTGTAAAAAACCTTTCCAAAGCAAACTTCGAACTACTTGCATCAGAAGTGGAAAGCTTCACTATTCCCTTGCAGAAGGATAATGTATGGCAGAGAGTGTGGCCTAATGGTTAAGGCGTTTGCCTTACAAACACAAAGTACAGGGTTTGAATCTCACAGGGGATAATTGGCTAGGCTTAAAATGGCTCGCAAGGGCAGTTAGTCTAGTATGAACCTAATACCATAAAAAAAAAAAAAAACTAATATCATATCCAGGATGCAGAATCCTACACCAAGGCACTTTATATTCATCTTCAGGATTGCATGGACTGTGCTATTCCAAATCAAACCAAGACTCCTTCCTCAAGCAAGAAGAAACCAGTCTGGTGGACCCCGGCCATAAGCAAACTATACAATAAAAGGAGGAGACTTATACAAAAAAGGCCAAATCTCAAGTAGAAAAATCTTCCCTGATCAGCTTTAGTAAGACATTGAAGGCCCTCATCAAGTCAACTAAAGCCAATTTCGAAAAGAAAGTTGCCAAGGATGCCAAGGAAAGCCATAAGGCCTTCTATGGTTATGTCAAAAACCTAAATGGCAATGCTCAGATCTGTTCTGAGCTAGTACAAAATGGAACAAAATACACTGGCCCCACTGACATTGCCAACATCTTTGCTGACAGGTTCAGTGTAAATCCCCCCCACCACCACCACCTACAGGGCCTATTACTATTCCAGGGGATTGTGTAACTCCAATTATTACTGATAATAAGGCTCTGTCTAAAGCTAAAAACACTGCCTCCATGGGACCAGATGGTGTCCCGGGCTGTGTCATACACAAGCTCCAAAATGAATTAACCTGTTCAGTCTCAGCTTCTCAACAGGATATGTGCCCATAGAATGGTGCACAGCAACAGTGGTTCCGCTGCACAAGGGTGGGCCCACAACCGACCCTGGGAACTACCGACCAATAAGCCTGACCAGTCTGATCTGTAAGGCAATGGAGCGAATCATTATGGAACTCATAAATGGAGAGATTGGGAACCTCCAAACACTTTACCCCACACAGTTCGGCTTTGTCAAGGGCAGATCATACCTCTTGAACCTGGTGGACTTCTTTGAGACAATTACTCAGGTTATAGATAAGGGAAAGGAGGTACACACGGCTTACCTTGACCTTGCTAATGCATTTGACACCATTCCCAATTCGGGTATTATTGATAAACTCACTAACCTGGGCATAAACCCTTACGTCACAAGATGGATCGCAAACTGGCAAATCCCACAAAGTAAGAGTAGCGGGATCTATGTCCAAATCCAGACCAGTAATGAGTGGTGTGCCTCAGGGCTCTGTCCTGGGGCCCTCCTGTTTGGCATGTACTTCTCTGAAGTACAGGCAAACACTGAAGGGCTGTGGCTGACCAAGTTTGCGGACGACTGCAAACTGGGTGCTATAATAGAGTCTCCGGCCGACATGGATATCCTCCAGAATGGCCTTAATGAGACTGATGCATGGTGTCAAAGCCATGGTCTCAAGCTAAATGCTAAAAAATGCGTAGTAATCCCCTTTGGAAAAAACAGAGTACCCACGAACTACCATGAACTACCACATAGGAGGTAACCCCCTGAAATCTGAAGTAGTAATAAGGGATCTAGGGACCCAAGTAGATAGTCAGCTTTCCTTTGATAACCATGTTACCAAGGTGGTTAGAAAATCCTTCTATGTGACCCATCTGATCACGAAAGTGTTTGCATCAAGATCTAAGGATGTAATTGTGTCCCTCTACTCTTCCCTCATCAGACCCATTATTGAGTACAATGCACCAACTGGTATGTACCTGGCTAGGCATCTCCAGCAGCTGGAAAGACCACAAATGTACCTAACCAAGAGGATTACTGGCCTCAAACAGTTGCCCTATGCAGCATGATTGAAAAAACTAAGGCTTTTCTCTGTTGCATACCGCCTTCTCAGAGGCGATCTCTGTCTAACGTGCAGAGCCGTGTCCAACCCAGAACTGTTGAACATGCTCCATTTTAGAAAAACCAAATCCACTCGAGCTACATGCTCTAGGGATATAAACCTTAGCACAACAATGAATAGAACATGCTGGAGGGATAGATTCCCTTCGCAAAGACTTCCTTTGCTATGGAATAAGGTCCCCATCTACATAAGACAGAGCCCCTCACTATCACTCTTCAAGAGGAACCTTGACGAGTGGATGGGTAACAGTAAATTCACACCAGGGATCATACCAACAGCTCTACTAGATAGGGGCCAAGGGTACTAGCTGCTAGATCAAGGGCCTAGGGAACTAACCAAAGGGGCGGTGAATACCGCACAACGTGGCTGGGCTAATATATGCCTTTGGGCAGATAGCCCAGTACCTACCTGTGAACCTATGAACCTCTCTCTATAGATATATATATATAGATATATATATATATATATATATATATATATATATATATATATATATATATATACATACACATTGAGAAAAACTGAACCCCAGTTGTAGCTCTAAAAAGAACAACATACCTTATTGAAGGTGCTAGTGGTATTATGTAGCAACAGGTACTTGCAAAACGACACAGCTGCACACAAACAAGAGTTTCTGTCTTCAGTGGCTAGATAATGAACTTTGGCCCCAGTCACACTTTTATCATGATGTTCACCCTTCCCCAAGACACAATCAGTTTGCTAATTAGGATTCAACTTATTACTCTTTCTGAATCATACAATTTGTGAAGTAATTCATTCTGATAAACATTTTGTTGAGTTCTACATCACACCGTGCACATGCCTGAGTACCTGCGGTGAGCTCTGCACATGTGCAGCAAACCCAAATAATAGAACAGATGATAGAGCTTAGAAATTTGCTATGCTCATACCTCTCAGATGTACCTCATTATGAGTAATGCTCTTCAATTTATGTTTTAAAGAGCCAAGTTTCTTGGATTTTCACACTGAAAGTGTCTAAAACAAAATCAAGTCTTACCACTTTTTTAACTGATATCAATGGAAAATTACACTGAATAATATGAATTCATCAAAAGAGCATTTTAAAACTGTAGCATGACATATGTTATCTTCTCTGTGATCTTAAAATGAAAGTTGTTGTTCAACTGTTAGTAAGTCTTCCATATGTTGGCCACTCATTTAAAGTTATGGAAGGTGGTGTACTGCAGTATACAGATGGAAGGCTGAGACCAGTGGTCCTGCTATCTTTGTCCATCTGTTAATGGATATGTTGTTGAGCATTTCTTCTCAGCAACAAACAGAAGGATGGAGGATTGCTCTGTTTCTCTATTTAAAGTGCCATTGAAACCATAAAGATACAGTCCCTATTTTTTTATATTTTGCCTTTCATTGTGCAAATGAGGTGCCTATCAGTTATAGCCATCATGAGAAGGCACCAGTTTCCTGACATTTTTCCTCAGACCATAGAGGCAGAGACAACTATGGCTGGAGAAGTTGAGAGCAGTGCTCATTTTAGAACACAGGGGTGAAGGGAGGAGGAGGAAAAGATATTTCTGAATATACTCTATAAGCACTACAAGCAGAGGCTCTTGCAGAAGGGCAATCCCAGGTCACAGTATAAGACTGATGCCTCAAATACTTTGACCAAAGCTATCACCCTTGGTACAGGCATTACATGCACTTAAGATGCCAAAAGTCTGACCTCCTTGGCCAAAGGCATACTGAAGTTACAGCACAGTCACCCCATCAGTATTGTAATTATATCAGCTGATATCCAAACACATAACCTGCCTATGCATGCCACCATCAAATTTGTTATTAAAGCCTTTTTATGTCTCCAGTCCCTTAGATTGTAAGTAACATGAAATGCATAGGGAGGGAATAGAGCACTTAAAATAGTGTTATCTGTTATGCAAGATGTGTCATTGCATAGTGTCAAATAACAATGAAAATAAATGGTAAATTACATCTACAGAGGAGGACATCTGTCAGTACTGGCATTTTGTACTGGAATTAGTATGAATGAAGTTAGAATTTTATTGATGCATGCCACCCCCACCGACATACTACTGGAGAATTTGTTAATTGTGTCATATCTATTGTGCACTAAGATTGGTACAATGTCTGTGGGTTCAGATCCCAATGTTGCTGTCATGGCCCAGTGTTACCTGTCTAAAATAATTAAACTAGCAAAATTATGAAATAAAATGTTTAACATGCTAAAATATTTCTGTATGTTTTATTAGTAAAGCATTTTGTTTACTTTCACTGTGTGTTATGATTATGAAGAAATAAAGAATGTATTTTCATTAGTTTTCTATGCCCCCCCCCGCTCTTTTGCCCCATATTTTCCCCATTTCTGTTACTATTTTATGAAGCAGCAGCACAGAGACCTGGTCCGACCCCTCTGCACTGCCAGTAGTATCCCAACAAGTGGCAGCAGCATCAGTGTCCTCACACTATCAGAACTCCCTGACTGCCAGAGTTGTCTCCACAACTCCTGCCCTACCTACATCAGCTGTATCAGGTATCCCTGCACACCAGTGGCTTGTACACTCATACCTGCCTGTGACAGGTCAAGTGGAGGAGGCAAATATGCCACCCATCAGGAACTGGCAGAACTTGTGGGGGAGATATTGGGCAGGAGGTTCAATTACCACAATGGCCATATAGAAAATGTATTACAAGGACTTATTAAGTGATATCCCTTCCCAGCACTGTCTAGAGGTCCACCAGCTGAACCTGGTAGTGATAGCACCAAAAGTGAGGACTAATCTCCTACTGTGTCAAATCTGGCAGAGACTGCATCTTTGAACGGGTACCCACTCCTATTCCTAAATACTGTTTTTATTCTGTGTGTATGCCTATTCCTATCTGATATCTCCTTCTTATTCTCTTTATTTTTATTTATTTATTTTATTTATTTTACATTTGTTGACCGGGCTAGTCTAGCTGGATACATGTCCATTTTCAGCAGAGGCCCGGGGAGATAAGCTCCACAAAAAGACATTAGAAACACTTGTTATACAAAAGGAAAAATTTACAAATGGACAGTAGTATATAATTAATTCGTAAGCAAAATAAAGAAATTCAAATAGGTGCCTTTTTTTTTTTTTCTCAGTGAAATTGATAATTAGAGAATAGAAAAACAAAAGTACTGTAGAAAGCTAGTAAAGATTAAAGAGTCTAGTAAAAGGTAGCAGAGAAAAAAAAAGTTTAGTCAGGGTTAGTACAAGGGCAGAGCCATAAAAGTTTAGTCAAGGTTAGTACAAGGGCAGAGACATAGGGAATTAAGCAAAGTTTTTAGATGCTTCTTGAAAGTAGATAAAGAGGTAATTGCACTAAGTTCACTTGGAAGCTTGTTCCAGACAAGTGCAATACAGTTGGAGAACAGACTGTCCCCAGCTTTGTTGTTGGATTTATAGGAGTCTGCTAGAAGCTTGGTGGCAGAGCATAAGGAAGATATGTTTTTATAAGGAGTAATAAGGGAGCTAAGTATAGTAGTATTAGAAGGTTGATAGAAGATTTTGTGGGTGATTGTTCGTTGCTGTAGTAGAATTTGATTTTGTAGTTCTAGCCTGCCTAGTTGTTTAGGATTAGAGCAATGGTGGGTACAAAAAGGGGCTCCTGTTGCAAATCTGGCTATATTGTTGTATGCTGTTGCTAGTTTATTGAAATTAGATTTAGATAAGTTTGTAAAAATCGGTGAGGCATAAAGAAGGGTAGAGAGCAGGTGTGTTTGTGCTATAGTACTTCTGGCTGAGGTTGTAAGGTAGGGTTTACGCCTATAGAGAGATCTAAGTTTTCTTTTGACGGACTTGATGGTCTTTCCTCTGTTTCTCTTGATTTCCTCCACCATTGTGTCACCTTGTCATTCATTTCATAATTTTACACTTGTTACCTTCATTCCCCATTTCATACCAACCTCTGACTTACCAGACATCTTTCCCCAGCTTAACCCTTTGAAAAAAAAATATAAAAGAGCACCTGCACCACAAAATACATTTCAGCTTCACACACCTTTAATTACTGTACAAAAAAAAAGATTAACTACTGTACTTCATCACTGTAAGTGTATTTGTCAGACAAATCATTAAGGATTTCTGTCAGTAAATAATTGAGAATGCAATTGTAATTCACTAGAATGATTGGTGTTTGGATCAAGTTGAGAGGCATGCCTCCATCCCACCTCCATCCTGTTCAGTCCTTACTTACAGAACTTGTGATGTTCTTCGTGTTTCACTGTTGCAGTCATCACATTTGGGTTATCCTGCCAGGGGTATCCTTCAGTCGGCCCAAATACCAGAGGCTTATTATTTCTGCATCAGTTGCTGTCGCTCCAGGACTGACGTCAGGCCATCAGTGGTATAAAAACAGGCAGCCGTCGCCATTACATCAGTCCTTCTTGCCAAGGAGCCCAAAGTAGAAGGAGTTCACACAAGTGCTGGTTGGCTGCAACCTGAGTTTTCATTTCCAAATTGAAGTTGAAGTCTTCTAACGCTAAGTACCCCATTGGGGATCCTTTTTTCTTTCTCTAATCGATGTCAGAAAAAGTTAACAATTGCCTCACCTGTGGAAAGCAAATACCACACTGAGACTTTCATTCTTACTGCATCACCTGTTTAGGCCCAGACCATGACATCCCCCGCTGTTGCTTTTGTGCTTTGGTCAACGCCAGAACTATATGTCTTTGGGCCCTTATTGTAGCTAGATATTTTCGTTCTCAGTCCTCGAATTCTGATATGGTTCGGTAAGCCATCTGACTACCGATCTTCTGAAAAAACGTAAGTATAAAGACAGAGAAAGACCACACAGGTCCAGAACTGCGGATGACTCTTCTGTTAAGCTAGCCATCAGTTCTCCAGTCCTCAGTGAGGTGCTTTCGCAGCCCCTGATGCCCACTTCTGTGGATTTGCAGGCTGCTACTGAGACCCTTTTGAAGTCTGGTATGCCACAAGACTCTACTTCGACTAAGGATCCTGCGGAAGTCTCTACCTTGGATGGGTCCGGAGCCACTGAGCAGGCACCAGTTTCCGAGGAAGTACTTCGCACTACCAAAACTCGACACAAACTGATGACTTCTTTCGCGTCTTCAGTTCTTGCAAAAACAACCGAGTTTCTAAGGCCCAGGGTACAAACCACACCCAAAAAAATGACGACCCAAACACAGGCACCTGCTTCCTTGCCTCAATCTCAAATGCTTAAAATGGCAGAAGACCTTATAATGCTTATTAGGGGAAGCCAGACTACCCCTTCCAAGAGAAAAAGAGACTTGCCCCCAGTAGTTTTATCTGAACAGGAGTCTGATGACTCTGATGCATCTGAATATGAAGATATGCAACCCCTCTCTGCTTATGAGGATTCTGATGCAGAGAAATCCATCCCTTCAGCCTCTCCACCTGAGGACTTTTACTTTGGGGAAACCCTACATATTTTAAGGGAGCATTTCCAATGGGAATGTCAGGACTATCCTCAGTCAAAAAAGAGACTCGGGGTATTCTTAGATCTTCCACAGCACAGACCTCTGGCCATTCTTCCTGTCCTGGATGTTGTGGATGATGTTTTTATGGAATCCAGTCTGACCCCTGACACCCTCCCTCCAGCTCCCAGGAAGCCTGACAGGTATTATAGAGTCCCTGACTCTCACAAATTTCTTTTCAAAAATCCTACTGCTGACCCCGAGGCCATTTCTCAAGGACCTAATGGAATCAAAGCAACTTCAGCTAAGAATCACACCCCCCTCAGATAGGGATTTCCGAGTCTTAGACAGATGGGGTAAAAAAGTACACACCTCTGCTACTCTTGCTATTAGAGCATTAAATTGTCAGTTCCACATGCTGAAATATCAGCAGCATACCATGGAACTCCTTAAACAAAAAATATCTTCTTTTCCTGATTGTGCAGAAAATAAAGCGTTACAAGAGTTAATGCATTCTGCAAGTCAAGTAACTAAGCAGACCTTACAATGTGGTTTTGATGCCCTAGAAGCATGTTGCAGGGCAGCAGTCACTGGTTCTGTCCTTAGATGGCATGCTTGGCTTAAGGAACAGTCCTTGCCAGGCCATATCAAATCCAAATTATTGGATGCACCCTTGCACAAAGGCAACTTATTTGGCACCAAGGCAGAAGAGGTCTTAAAAAAGATGGAAGAAAAAGCTAAATCTATGCAGACAGTTAAAGACTTCTTACAGGTCCAGCCACCAAGGTTCAGTAGGCATTGCCCCTTCAAACACTGGTCCTTTCCTGCCCCTTCCAGGCCAGCTCAGACCAGACCCAGGAAAAGCAGAGCCCCAGGACAACAGCCCCAGGGAATAAAGATCTAAGCAATGGAGTTCCTCCTCTTCAAAATTAGGGAGTGCAAAGCCAACCCCTTATAGTAAGAACTCACAATGACTTTTCCCTTCCACCCCCCCCCTGCCCACCTGCTCATGCCCTTAGGCGGAAAACTCTCCTTCCACGCAAGTAACTGGGCCACCATTACCAACCACCAATGGGTGCTCAACATAGTGTCCCCGGGATGCAAATTTTATTTCCACACTCTGCCAACCCCAAATGGGTTCCCAGATCTTCCCCTCAACCAATGTGCAGAGGCCAAAAAGCAAGTCCTTTCCCTGCTCTCCATGAAGGCAATAGAGCATGTTCCTGCAGAACTGTTAGGACAAGGTTTCTACTCCAGACTCTTCCTGGTACCCAGAAACGAGGGCACATGGTGCCCCATGTTCGATCTATCCATTCTAAACACCTTTCTGGTGATACCAAAATTCAAAATGTTTACCCTCCAGCAGCTTCTACCTATGCTTTCCAAGGATGCTTGATTAGCCACCCAAGACCTAAAAGAGGCCTACCTACACAATCAGGGAGTCATGCAAGAAATACCTATGCTTCAGGGCAGGATCAATGCACTTTCAGTTCTCTGCACTTCCCTTTGGCTTATCCACTGCCCCCAGAGTTTTCCCAAAATGTCTGGCTCCTGCCATTGCTTTTTGCAGGCAAAGAAATATTCAAATTTACCCATACTTAGACGACTGCCTGATTCAGGCAGATAGTCAGGAAAAGCTACTACAGTACCTGACCTTTGTAAAGGACCTACTGACCTCCCTGGGATATACTATCAATGAAAAGAAAATCCAAACTAGTCCCCACACAAAAAATTATATTCCTGGGAGCAAGCCTGGACACAGCATCCCAGATGGCATTCCTTACTCCAGAAAAGCAAGCCTACCTGACAGCCTACTTCTCTCAACTAGCCACCAGGAGCCAGTTATCTGCAAGGACAATCCTGCAAGCTCTAGGGTTCATGGCCTCTTGCATTCTACTCATTCCATATGCCAGACTGCATATGAGAAAACTACAATGGTACCTAAAAAGCCTTTGGTGTCAGCACTCTCAAGACCAGGAAACTCTTATACCAATGATACCTTGTCTAAGGAAAGATTTTCTTTGGTGGGCAGCGGCATGCTACCACAACAAGGAACTTCCCTTCTCACAACCCCATGTCACCCAGACCCTCACCACAGATGTATCAGACTATGCCTGGGGGGCTCACTTGGATGGCAGGTGCATTCTCGTCCAATGGAGCCCAAATCAAATACATCTGCACATCAACCAAAAAGAGATGTTAACTGCTTAGCAAGCCCTGACAGCTTTCAGACTCCTACTCTCCCTGAGGCCCCTACTGATCAAAACAGACAACACCACAGTGATATGGTATATCAACAAGCAGGGAGGGACTTACTCTTATCCTCTGTGCAGGCTTGCCATGACCTTTTGGCACACGGCCTCAGCCATGCAACTTCACCTATTAGCACAATTCCTACCAGGCTCTCTAAACTCTCTGGCAGACAACTTAAGCAGAAAACTGCTAGGTCCACATGAGTGGCAGCTAGACCACAGAACCTTCACCCTTGTAACCCAGAAATGGGGCACCCAGAAGGGTGACCTCTTTGTCTCCTACTCCAGTCATCAGCTCAACAAATTCTGCACCAGGGAACCTCACAGCAAGGCCTGGAAAGTAGATGCTCTATCCTTCCAGTTGGTAAACCTCTCGGTCTATGTATTTCCCCCTCTACCACTCATTTCAAGGGTACTGATCAAAATAAGGGAGGAAAAACTGAGGACAATCCTGATTGCCCCAGACTGGCCATGACAGCACTGGTACCCACTGCTGCACAGCCTGTCACCTCTGCCACCATGGCACCTACCTCAGATCTCAACACTTCTGACCCAGAGGAATGGAGAATTTATGCATCCCCAATTTTCAGAACCTCAGCCTGGCAGCCTGGCTAATTCCCTGTCCTCTCCTCAAGCTGCCAGTCTAAGCAAACAAGTTCTAGATGTTATATGTGAGGCCAGATGCCCCAGCACTAGAAAATCTTATGCTGACAAGTGGAAAAGGTTTTGCACCTGTATCCAGGCTAAGGGAGCTGGAACGGAACAGCCCTTCCTACCTCTCATCCTGGATTACCTGGCAGACCTACTACACAGGGGTCTATACTTCTCTTCTATTAAAATTCATGTCTCAGTCATCTCTGCTCATTTCAGCACAGAGACACCTCTCTTCTCATACCCTCTCATCAAATGGTTCCTAAGAGGAGATAACAACTTGAGGCCACACAGAAGAACTCCTACCCTAGCTTGGGACCTTAATTTTATGTTTGAAAAGCTCACCCTGCCTCCCTTTGAACCTGCAGCTTCAGCAGAGATAAAATTTCTCACTTGGAAGACAGCCTTGCTTCTGACAACCACTTTAGCAAGAAGAGTATCAGAGCTACAAGCACATATGGCTGTAGAACCCTTTATCATTTTCCATGCTGACAGGGTCTCCCTCAGGACTAACCCATTCTTCATGCCTAAAGTGGTGTCCAGTGTGGCTCTAAACTAATCCATTAATTTTCCCACCTTTTTCCCTAACCCACAAAGCAAGGGGGGAAGGAATCTGCACTCTCTGGATGTGCACAGACAGCTTATATTCTACCTGGACAGGACCAAATCTTTTAGAAAAACTGATCAATTGCTAGTCAGCTTTGCTGCAGGGGCAGAGGGCAAGGCCATATCCAAACAAACAATCTCCAAATAGATAGCACACTGCATCCATTTCTGCTACAAACAGCATGGGAAACCACCTTCAAAGGAGGTCAGGACACATTCCACCAGAGCAACCTCCACTTCTGTAGCTTTCCTCAGAGGGGTCTCCACCAGGGACATCCTGGAGGCTGCAACATGGACATCTGTTCATACCTTCACCAAGCATTACCACCTGCCTATTTTCACCATATCCAGGGCAGGGTTTGCCACCGCAGTCTTGCAGGGCATCCTAGCCAGCCCCCAGTCTTCTTGACTGCCTCCACCCTTTTCTACAGCTTTGGCAATCAACCCAAATGTGATGACTGCAACAGTGAAACACAAAGAACATAGTACAGTTGTGTACACTTACCATAAATGTAGATGTTTGAGTGTATTCACTGTTGCAGTCCTGGTTGTCCTCCCTTCATCCCCCTTGTCTCTATCTCTCTCTCTCTCTCTCTCTCTCTCTCTCTCTCTCTCCTTACAAGGAATTTTTGGTATTTACTTTCTACTGGTGGTGTTCTTCCACCATAACTTAGCTCCCTATTGGGGGTTCCTGACATTTAGGGCAAGAAAAACTGATATAATGGCATTGGCTGCCTATTTTTATACAACTAATGACCTGACATCAGTCCTGGAGTGACAGCATCTGACGCAGGAATACTAAGCCTGTGGTATTCGGGCAGACTGAGGGCTACCCCTGGCAGGATAACTCAAATGTGATGACTGCAACAGTGAATACACTCGAACATCTACATTTATGTTAAGTATACACAACTGTACATTCTACCCATTCCTTGCTTATTTTTACCTCTTTCTCATACTCCAATATTTAACCCTTAATCTAGTAAAAAAACACTCTACTCACATTCCCAGAAAGGACTTATATATTTAAATCGTATTTCTGCGCTCATACAGTGCATGATGGTTTACAGACAGCAACATTACCAATCAGTCAAGACAGTCACCGGAGCCCTGGAGGAGGGGAAAACTGCATACAGCCTACCTGGGCTTGGCCAAGGCTTTTGACACTATTTCATATTCAGGCATTATTTACAAAGTCACCCAGCTAGGTCTCAACCCTTATATATCTAGGTGGGTAGCTAACTGGTACACTGATAGAACACAAATAGTCAAAATAGGGGAATCCACCTCCGACAGGAGACCTATAACCAGTGGTGTTCCAAAAGGATCAGTCCTCTGACCTCTACTGTTTGGAATCTATTTCTCTGAAGTACAAGCAAAAACTAAAGGTCTGTGACTGACATAGTTTGCTGATGACTTCAAAGTGAGAGCAGTCATAGAAGCCCCAAACGATGTCAACATCCAACAAGAGGGACTTACACAAACAAATGATTGGTGCCAAAGTCATGACCTTTAACTCAATGCAAAGAGATGCATTATCATCCCTTGTGGTAAGAGCAATGTTCTGGCTAACCTCCACATCCATAGAAACACCCTAAGTACACACTCAGTGGTGACAGACCTGGGCATGCAGGTTGACAGCAACCTTACCTTTGTTTACAATGTCTCCACCGTGGTAAGAATGGCATTCTATATTGCTCATCTCATATGTAAGAGCATTGCTTCTAGAAAGAAGAGAAGTTATAAACTTCCTGTACTCTTTCCTCATCAGGCCAATAATTAAGTAACATGCCCCTTTTGGTATGTACCTTTCTAAGCACCTGAAGCAATTGGAGAGACCACAAAGGGTCCTAACAAGGATCATTGAAGGACTTCAGCATCTGTCCTATGTGGGTCACCTGAAATCACTGTCAATTTACTTCATTTCATACAGACTACTCAGAGACTATCTCTGCCTTGTGTATAAGCCAATCTCTGATTCTGCATTATTGGAAATCCTGCATATCTGTCAGTCCAGTGGCTCACGGGTTACTTGCTCTAAAGACCTTAACCTGGTATGTGACATTAATAGAACCTGCTGGAGGGACGGACTTGTCTCCCAGAAGTTACCACACCTGTGGAACAGACTCAGAGTTCATGTAAAGCAGAGCACTTCTTTGGCCCTCTTTAAGCCCAATCTGGATAATTGCATGGGTAATCGTAAATTCACCCTGGGGGTTGCACCTGTGTCTCTCTCTTGCACAGGGGCAACAGGTGCTAATAATGGAAACAAGGGCAGAAGTTGTTATGGAAAAGTTCAGGATTTTTTTTAAAGACTAAAACCATTAAACACAGAAAAGACTGACAAGAATGGTATGGTGTGCTTAAGTTGAGGAGGTGAGATAAGACATATAGATGGCTGACTGAAACAAAGGGAAGATGAAGAAATCTGGGAGGCATCCTGCACCTCAGTCCAGAAAACCTCAAACTACCCTTTCTCCATTATGGATCTGGGAGGTGACCCAAATGATGCAGTGCTAAAAAAACTCGTTTAGCTCTATGGCTGGAGCTGACCAGTCTTGTGTCCACTGGAGGAGAGATTGACATGGATGCCATCACCTCTCCAATGCCCTCTAAAAACCAGCCACAACCAGGTCCTATTGCTTGGTGCTGGTTTGCCATGCCGACCCATGCCAGGATGGCCACAGGGGCACAGCTCACATCACATCCTTTAAAGACATCCACTGGTGGGTAAACAGGAGGTGTAGAATGTTCCTGTACCTGGAAAGCTTGGGTCTGAGCTGCCATGGGTGCTTTTGAACCTACAGGGAAAAATAAAGTAAATGGTAAAGAAAGGAAAAAAAATAGAGAGAGGAAGAGGAAGAAGAAGAAAAATAGCTGGAAACAAACAAGTGGACTCATAAACATTACACCTGCTTAATTTAGTAATTAAAAAATCAAACATTTCTTATTTAAATCTGAAAGTGTCTTTACTCAATGTTATATACATTCCTCACAGGTACTAGTGGAATTACTGAATTCTGACAAGTCTTTGTTAATGCTAATTGGTATTAATATATTGTGTCTTATATGAGCGGAAAACTGCTTTAAGTTCTACAGTGACATATCATAAAAAATCTGCAATGAAGTACTGCAGCAGTAAATTTTAATAATTATGGTTTCAGTGATAGGCTGTGTTTTCCCTACAAAAGAAATCATTATTGGGAAAGTACATTTTTTCCACTTTACAAGTTCAGTGATAATACATTTTCATAAACCTCAATGATTGTATGTTCTTGCTACTTATTATTGATGGTCTGACTATGATAATCTGACAAGTACAACTCTGCTACTTCATAAATCAATGGTACACTATTTTAATGTTATATACATATCTATTATTTTATTTTCTGGAGCATTTGTCATACTTAAAACGCCTTGGCAGCAGTCAGACAGCTCTCCCCTGGTGCTGCTCCCAGTTATATGATATTTCTTCTTCAGGGGCTGTGAAGACATGAAAAAAAATAGAAGAAAAAGAAAGTGGTTTACTCATCCTACATGTTTCTGCATTGTGGCTGAAAGCAGTGCAATATTCCCTGTTTCTGTTATCTTTAGTAATAAAGCTCAGGGTATAACAGTCTTCCATCCTACATTTTCTATAGCACTCCATTCTCCTGTTCTGAAGAAATGTGGTTTGTTACTCTGGCCATGGGGAGGTAGTTACTGTAGATCTGTAAAGTTGCTAAGATACCCATCATGGAAACAAATATTGCATTGTTTGCATTTCCTGTAAGAAGGATATGGTGATCAGAATTAACCACTGCAGCAGCTGGAGTTAAAGGTGTTATAAAACTTAAACATCTGGGAAATGTAGTACGTGTAGATGGATGAAAAAGTAGTCTACAAGGAAACTGACCCCATAACTTCCTCACTTTAATGTTTTATAGCACTACATTAGCAAGGGGAGTCACTCTTGCAATCAAAGTGGAGGGTGTCATAAAACACATATAAGATGGATATTTAGCACACATTCATTTATTTATTTATTTATTTGTGTATTTATTTCCAGTTTGGTTACCGGGGAAGTCCACTGGGCCAACATGACCCGTTTTCAGTGGAGGCCCGGGGAGAAAAGCTCCAAGAAAGCATTGTAGAAATTCAGTTACAATAAAATACAGGAGTATACAAGATAAAATTGTAAAGGGAGTTAAAAAATAAGGATATTCACAAGCATAGTTAGCAGAATTCATAGAGAGAGAAGTTAAGGCTTATATAGTTTCCTTTGAGCAATGGCACTGAAGTGTTGAGTGTGGAAGTCAGTTACATATATAAAGAGAGGAATTCTGGATATGCTTCCTTTACATGCACATTTTTGAAGTAGAAAACTATTCACATTATTTACATTATTTACAAAGTTGAGTCATGTGAGCATAGCTGTAGTAATTGTTAGTAGGTTAGAGAGAGTAACGTTAATGGCGTTATAGGGAGCTAGTGTAAGGTCTTAGGTATATTACTATGGGAGATTGTAAAGAGTTGAAGTATGAGAAGAAAGGACCCCTAGGGTATAGACTTAGAAAGGAAATTAAGTAGGGTGGAGGCAGACACATGCAGAAGAATGAAAAAAAAAGCACACACACACAAGGGAATTGAACACTTAACTTTCTTGCATGAATGATTCATTCAGTGCACCAGCAAATGGACTCACTGCATTAGAGTGGAAACATAGTATGTGTAGACTGCAAACAGAAAATGTATACAACATAGAACCCCCATCTAGTGCAATAGTATGGTATGAATCATTGCAGAAGTATACTGGGCAATTAAAGGCGTCAAATAATGGCAATATATAAAATGTATTTCAGTAGGGAATGTGCAGCGAAGCTTAGCTCATTTGCATGATTGATTAACTTATGCTAAGGATTTTCCTTCATTTGTTTCCATTGGACATGGAGTGTAATTTCTCTGTTATTATTTCTGGCCATTGGCATTGTTCGTTGTCAACTGTTGCCTGAAATATAACCAGACAAAGAAGAAGTTGACCTTTATCCTCAGTCTTGGCATGTGTGTGGTGTATCAGTCTATTTTTAGACCATAGTATAGTCTGGAGATGAAAGTCTGGAACACAATGAGATAAAAAGGGGAAGCAAGCAAGGAGTGAAACTCAAGGTGAGAAAATATGGGATGAGAAGGGTGGAGGTGGGATAGGAGCAGATCTCTCAACTGTCTGTATTTTGGAGTAATATTCCTATTTTCAAGCCTGATTTACACCTGCTCATGATGTCATTATTTTTGAAGCTCTGTCACTATTTTCAGGCTTGATCTACCTTTCTCACACAATTTTCTGGACACCCCCCCATCACATGTTATTTCTGAATCTGTCTAGTACACAGAAAACCACAATACATGACCAGTATACTAGTGGTAATAGTAATTTAAAGAAAGAAGGCACACATAGGTTCATAGGTTCATAAGTGTTTACTAGGTTAATGACCACAAGGGCCTTTTTAAGCCTAGCCATGCATCCCAAATCTCTGATGAGTTCTGACACCCTTGATAATAGCACACTACTCCCCAGACATAGTTGCTTTAACATAAACCTGGCAAAATAAAAAGAAAGCTAACTCAGAAGTTCTCCCTACCGGCTACAATACCATTAGACAAGACAGACCACTTCGTAAAGGGGGTGGAACTGCCTTACGGTATAAGTTCAGCTTAACTGTATGTCAATTACCAAACTCCTACCCCTCCCCCAATAATTGGGACATACTTATCTCACAACTTCAACTTCACCCTAAAAAGGTCATCACCACAATTGTGATCTATATTCCACCTGGTAATACACTTGCTAACCTTGAAGATTTCTTAGCCTGGTGTTCTTCCACATACTCACAAGAAACCCTTATTCTGGGGGATTTCAACCTAGATTGGTTCACCTGCATATCAGAACCACCAAGTAATCTAATAAATCTCCATGGCATCAGCAGCTAGTCCAAATTCCAATTAGATGTGATAAAAAATCTAAAAGGGAATCCATCCTTGTCTGGGTCCTAACTAACAACCCCACATTGTATCCCCACACAGGCAGTCTCCCAGACACCTTAAGTGACCACAACATAATATTCTTTATACTTAGTAGAACAAGCATATGCAAAACCACTAACTATATATCCACTAGAAACACAAAAAAAGTCTCTCCTGAGGTCCTCAATACTTTAATCTGAAACTGTGACTGGACCCCTCCTAAAAGCCCTCCCACTTCACCAGGCTGTGGCATATTTCAACAAAACATTTCTACAACACTTAAGACACTGTCACTCCATTGCGCAAAATCAAGGTTAGAACGTCTACAAACCCCTGGCTCAGTAAAGAAAACAAACAAATCCTCAAGTCCACAGACACTGCCTGGCTTTACTATCAAAAAACAAAGAAACACCAAGCCTAACTAAGTACCAAGAACTGTGCAACTGTGCAAAAAATGCATTAGGCTGGACAAAAAATCCTACTACATGACATTACAAACTAAATACCAACACAACCCCCCAAACTTTTGGAAAATTTTAAACCAGCTACTAAAAGACACCCAAAAGGCTACCCCCAAACCAACCACCCCTAACACTAAAGTTCCCATCGAAACACAATTCAACTCCCACTTTGTGAACTCAATTCTATCCTTAGTATTACAGAACAGTTCCTTCCTCAGTATCCCCCCAACACAAATAACACTAATACAAGCTTTACCCTCAAAACAGTTTCCACCACTCCAATCAAAAGCATGCTCTCCAAACTAAAAACCTCATCAACAGCAGCCAAACTACTCCCCAGCTATTTCTTGAAACTCACAGCAGATGCTATTGCTATCCCAATCTCCACTCTCATAAACAGATCAATTGTTGAAAACTATGTGCCCAAACTCCGGAAAATATCCTATGTTACGCCCATGCATAAAGGTGGGACCTCCACTGAACTTAATAACTACAGACCCATTGCTTTACTCTCCCTCCAGGCCAAAACCCGAGAAAAATGCATCCATACCCAGATGCTAAAATATCTCCTAGACAGCAACATCCTGCCACCTATTCAGCATGGTTTCAGATCTGCCCATAGTACAACTACAGCCCTCCTCTGCTTCACAGACTCAGTAAACTGTCTCAAAATGAAGGCCTGCAGGTGTCAACTCTTTTTTTGGATATGTCCAAAGCATTTAACAGTCTCGCACCAAATCCTGCTAAACAAACTAAACCAATATTGCCTATCAAAATCCACTCTTACCTGGTTCCAAAGCTACTTAACTGACAGGTACTAAGCTGTGTAATGGGAAAATTCTCTCTCTCCTCAGCTGCCCATAACTACAGGAGTCCCACAGGGTTCTATCTTAGGACCACTACTATTCACAATCTTCACAAATGACCTCCATACCTCCAAACAGCATGCATCTATCTTTCAGTATGCAGATGACACTACCTTAATCTGTGCTGCACAAAACATTCCCACCCTACTGCAAACAACTCAATTAGAATTCTCTGATGTTGAAAACTACGTAACCAAAGCCCAACTTATCCTCAATCCAAAGAAAACTCAGCTTATGATTATAATCAGTTCTAACAAAAACACTGATAACAGTCAATTCACTATCTACTCCATAAATGCTACTCCAATCGCTCCAGTGGCACAGGCTAAGCTATTGGGAATAACCATAGACTCCCACCTAAAATATGATAGTCATCTCAACTTAACTATTAAAAAAGTACATGCCAAACTGGGATCACTCTACCGTATCAAACCATTTCTTACCAACAACACAAGATCAGCCATTGCTCACACCCAATTTTTATCCACCCTACTCTATGCATCTCCCATTCTGACTAATCTCAACAAAACTGAACTAAGCAAAATGGAAGCCTGCTATAACAGAATTGCCCACTTTGCTGCAAATTGTTCATACAGACCTCATCATTGTACTGCTTTGAGACAGCTCCATATGCTTGAACTGCCCAACCTCCTCACCAACAATCAACTCTGCCTCTGTCATTCTATCTATTACCTCCCCAATAAGTGTCCTGCCCTCAAAAACCTAGTACATCACTCAGCCAAAAGGCCTCTTAGATCATCAAGCAAACTGCTACTAGAAGTCACTAACAGCTACACTAGCTTTGGAGATGCACTACATAGTAGTTCAGTGGCTAAAAAATGGAACTCTGCTCCCACTACCATTCAAAACACATCATCCAAAGCCTCCTTTAAAGACCTCATCAGGCAACATCTCAAGCAAAATTGGCAGTGCCATGATTGCTCCCCAGACTAGTGAAAACCGATAAGGTACACATACTAGACTTAGAGTACTTGATAATAGTTTTCAATCTTACTCACAAACACTGGCTAATCTACAATGTATGTACTGTACCTGTGCACTATGTATGTATTCTACCTGTGTTCCAAATTTCAGCTGTGCACCACAAATCTATTAATTACCTTTATTTTTAAATTAAATTTTTTGTTTGTTCTCTCTACTGTAACTGTTGATGTGCTGCATACCACTGTAAAAACATGCCTTTTGTAATTTGTGTGTATACTGATTATGTCTAAATGTATCTGTAATTTTTCTGTTTGGAGCTTTTCTCCCTGGGCCTCTGCTCAAAAAAGGTCTTTTCAGCTCAGTCAGACACCCCCGGTTAACAAATGTAAAATAAAATAAATAAATAAATAAGTCTAAACATGGGCCTGGGAGATGAACCATTTATAGGTTATCTGTTTGCATGAGAGACATATGCCAAACCAAGGATGAATTTCTGGTTTCCTATCCAATTGTCCAAGTTGCATTTGAATTGGATAAGGGAGGAACTCTGCTTCACATAGATAGGGAGCCTGTTCCATAGATGGAGTAGTCTCTGGGATAAATGCCTATCTCCTATTTATATCACAGGCAAGGTTTAAGTCTTTAAAACAGGTAATTCCGGTACTGTTTGTTTTGTGGATATGCAGGAGGTCCATCAGAGTGGGGTCTGGCAATGTCCTGTATGGTAGGCATAGATCTCCCATCAAAATCCTGCAGGAGACAAAATACAGGGATAGGGCCTTGAGGCAGTCTGCATAGGGCATATTACTTATGCCCTGTATTCTTTTAGTGAGGAACCTCTGTGAATGTTTCAGTTGCTGAATATGCCTGGTTAGGTACATACCAAAGGGGGCATTGTACTCAATTATAGGTCTGATGAATGCCGAATATAGTGAAACAATGGCTCCCTTTGATTTAGATGGCATACCTTTGTTTATAAGTTGTGCAACATAGAATGATTTCCTCACCACTTTAGACTTGTGATGATCAAAGGCCATATTACTATCTATGTCTGTTGTTAAGTTCCTGACTACTGGGTCAACTCTAAGGGGCGTGTTGTCAATATGATAGCTACCAATGATGGATGACTTCCCAAAGGATACTATTATACATTTCTTATCATTTAGTTTTAGTCCATGACTCTGACACTAGATGTTTGTCTGTGTCAGCCCCTCCTGGAGAACATTTGTATTAGTGTGAGATTCAATGACAGCTCCTAATTTGCAATCATCTGCAAATTTAGTCAGCTAGAGGCCATTGACATTGGCCTTGACTTCTGAGAAGTAAATGCCAAAAAGGAGTGGTCCAAGGACTGATCCCTGCGGGACTCCACTTGTGATTGGCCTCTTTGTAAAGGTGGACTCCCCAGTTCTAACTTCCTGGGTCCTGTCTGTGAGCTAGCTGGCTATCCACCGGGTGACATATGGGTTTGAACCTAACCTTTTGAGTTTGTCAACAATGCTCGAGTGGGGTATTGTGTCAAATGCCTTGGCCAGGTCAAGGTAGGGAGTGTGAACCATTTTGACCTCATCCATTGTTTTGGTGACCATCTCATAAAAGTCCACCAGGTTGAGTAGGCATGATCTGCCCTTTACAAAACCAAACAGGGTTGAGTCCAGTGTTTGGAGGGTTACTATATCTCTATTAATCATCTCCATGATAATTCTTTCCATGGCTTTACACGTAAGACTAGTGAGACTTATGGGTCTGTAGTTTCCAGGGTCTGTACATCTTACATCTCCCCTTTTCTTAAAAATAAATGACCTTATGTGGTAGAACTTTGTATCACATTTCATTGCATGCTACAGATTTTACATTGTCTTTTTGATAATGTTCTTATTTTTCCATCATTTTTGTCACTCTCTGTTTTTTAAACGTGTTTCTAATTAGTAACCCACATTCCTGCTGGAAGCAGGTGGAGGTATGTTCTATTTGTTATTCATATTTATGCTCCAAAAATCCACTGTGTTAAAGGTGTACAAAGCACCTATTCCAATCACAAGTACTTGCAAAAATTTTTTTTCAAAAATAGAGTAAACTATGAAACATAAATAAAAATACATAAAAATCATGTTGAATTCCTTTAAAATTTATGTTAACAAATATGCTTTTTCACTCAGTATGGGTTTGAGAGATACTTGCTTGTTCAGACCTGGGGGGGGGGTGATGCATTTAATTGCAACTGCCAGAGAAGTTCTCTTTTTAACAAATGTCTTTGCCAATCACCACCCCTACAATGAATCTGCACTTTTTCCAGTATACCAAAGCTAAACTTAACAAAATTACTACACACAACAGAGTGCCCGTACAATATATTAACTTCCTTTTTCTTCCTGATCTCATAAAGATGCTCATAAATTCTTGATTTCAAAGCTATCTCTGTCTTTCCAGCATAGTATCCTGAGCAACTGTCACATTTAGCTAGGTACACTAGTTTGCTGGTGTTACAATTCCCTTTCACAAAGGAAACCTTGGTATGCAAAACATTGTCCAAAAACATTATTTTCTCTTTCATAATGTACATACAATATGCGCAACTACCACAAGATGTGGTACCTGTAGCAACATTTTTGTTTGTTTGTTTAACATTTTCTAAGATATATTTAAAGTTCCTACAAGTTTAGCTTACAAAAGGGGGTTCAGGCCCAACCAGCTGGGAAACTTCATTATCAACCTTAAAAATACTCCAGTTCTTCTTTATAATTTCCCTAATCTCTTGGGAATAAACATTGTGTTCCAATACTAGGGCTTTTTTTTTTGTATTTGTTGTCTCTCTTGTTCTTATTTTGATTAGTAAAATCCATCCCTAACAGGGGTTGATACTTGCTACCCCAGCATTTCCTTACTTCTTCAAAAATACTATCCACCATCTTCTGGGGATATTTCCTTTCTATAAACATTTTCTTAAGTATGTCAAACTCCTGGTCCAGTTCTTTAATATCAGAGGTCATTCTTGCCACCCATATGGCCTGACCCTTTGCCAGTCCTTTCTTCTGATAGTATGGATGGTTACAACTGTAGTGCAGGTAAGCATTACAAAAGGTTTCTTTCCTATAAAGGTTGTAAATGAATTTGTTGTGCCATTGGGAAATATTAACATCCAAGTAACTGATACTCAGAAAGTCCCAAGAATGTGTAAACCTAAAGTAGCCACTGCTTCCATTCAAATGTTTCATAAAGTCACTAATATGGTCTACTGTGCCATCCCACAGAATAAAAATATCATCCAAAAACCTCACATAAAGATGTAGGTTCTTGGCAAAGGAACTCTTCAGAATAAATTCATCCTTCCATCCCAGCATAGCAATATTGGTATAAGTGGGGGCATAGCCTGCCGCCATCACAACTCCTCTGATTTCCTGGCAAAATTCTCATTCAGCTCAACTAAGAGCCTAATCCTGTCTTCTGAAAGGGAAAAACATTGTTGCAATGAATTATAAAAAAGTTCCATCCCTTCAATTTTGGGAATACTAGTAAAGAGGTCCACTACATCAGTAGTGAGGAAAATAAGCCCTTCCTTCCATAAATCCTGTTTTAATTTTCCGAAATATTCCCAAGAGACTTTTAGGAGATGGGGTGTCTTGGTCACTACTTCTCTGCACCATTTGTCCACAAGAATGGTCAAGGGATGAGTCTTACTCCCCCTACTAGTCACAATAGGCCTAAAAGGAGGTTTTCAATGTTCTTGTGAACCTTTGGTATACCTAAAATATTCGGTATCACTGGCTTTTTCTGTTGTAAAAATTTGTAGGTGTCCACATCTATCATATTTTCTAAAAAGTATTCTTCTAGGTAAAAATCCAACCTTTGATAGGCTATCGTAATCTCATTTTTCGAAACAGGGGAATAGGTATCAGTATTATAAAGTAGGGAGGTCATTTTGTTCTTATAATCTTCTGTTTTAAAAATAACAGTCCCTCCTCCCTTGTCAGGTTTCATCACCCTTAAGTCATTACACTCTCTTATTTGGGTCAAAACTTCTTTCTTCGTTTTTGTGAAATTACACCAGCCTTTCTTTTTCTCAGCATACAGTTGATATAACTCATTAGTAACCACCTTCTCAAAAACTTGTACTAAGGGGTGCAGGGGGGATTAAAAACACTATTCCTCTTAAGTGTACTTTGATTGTTACCTGTCTCACTGTTCACAGCCTTGTCTTTAAAATATAAACTAAAGTTAGTCTTCCTCAAAAATATCTTTAGTTCAATAAGTCAGCTATATTAACTGGCCCAGTGGGCACAAACTTGTATCCCTTTAACAACAACTCAAAATGGTCTTTTGTTAACTAGACACCCACATAGTTATAAATTTTAAAGTCCTGATAAATACCAATGAGCTCCTCATTGAGAAACCTAATTATTTCATCATTGTTGGCCATTTGTTGTGGTGGTCCCACCTCTGCTTGTTGTGTGACTGTTGCCCCGAGTCCACCATCACCTGTGTTTTTTTGGCTAATCGTTTTGACCTTCTCACCTCCTGAAAACCCTGTGCTTCTTCTAAAAAGGAATCAAGTTCCCCTGTTGTGTTCCCAGTTTCTTGTCTGTTAGGGTCAGGTTCAGTTTACATGATTGTGGCCTGTGTTGTCCTGCCCCCCACCCATCAGGGTGCTTTCCTTTGTTAATAGGTTTGCTACCAGGAATCTTCTATGCCGTAATGTATTGATATTGTTTAAAGTCCCTGTCTAGTTTTTTCATCTTTTTTAAAAAAATGTTGTTACTTTTTTTGTCTACTCTTAACAGGGCTTGGTTGTACAAATATTTATAGGTTCATAGGTAGGTACTAAGCTATTAGCCCTAGGGCCTATATAAGCCTAGCCAAAAAGGTACCTTAGCTTTCGCCACCCAAAAAAATGATTTTCCTGTGCCCCTGTCGAGCAGAGCCACAGAAGTGATCCTGGGGTGAATTTCCTATTTCCCATCCAGTCATCAAGATTTTTCGTGAAGAGTGCTAATGAGGAGCTCTGTTTGACATAGATAGGTAGTCTGTTCCAGAGTATGGGAAGTCTCTGGGACAGGAATCTATCCCTCCACCATGTTCTGTTTATTGTGGTGTCAATGTTTAGGTCCCTAGAGCATGTAGCTCGGAGGGATTGGGATTTCTTTACGTGGAGCATGTCCAACAGCTCTGGGTTTGACATAGGGTTGTATGTTAGGCAGAGATCCTTCTGAGTAGGTGATATGTGACAGAGTAAAGCTGGAATTTTTTGAGACTGTCTGCATAGGGCATCTGTTTGAGGCCAGTAATCCTCTTTGTGAGGTATTTCTGTGGCCTTTCCAGTTGTTGTAGATGTCTTGTGAGGTACATATCAAACAGGGCGTTGTACTCTATGATGGGTCTAATGAGTGATGAGTAGAGGAGAACAATGACCTCTTTTTTTCTGGATGAGAAACCTTTTGTGATGAGGTGAGCCACGTAGAAGGATTTCCTGACCACTGTGGCAATGTGATTATCAAAGGAGAGACTACTGTCCACCTGTGTCCCAAGGTCTCTAATCACACTTTTGGCATTAAGTAGACTACCACTTATGTGGTAGTTCCTGGGTACAGAGTTTTTTACCAAAGTGGATGACAATACATTTTTTGGCATTGAGCTTCAGGCCATGACTTTGACACCAGGCATCTGTCTCAGTGTGGCCCTATTGTAGTATGTCCACATCATTAGAAGTTTCTATTATGGCTCCTAGTTTGCAGTCATCTGCAAACCTTGTTAGCCAAAAACCTTCTGTGTTAGCCTGTACTTCAGAGAAGTAGATACCAAACAGGAGAGGACTCAGGACTGAACCCTGTGGTACTCCACTTGTCACTGGTCTGAAGTCGGATTTGGAGTCTGCTACTTTCACAGTGTGGGTTCTGTCCATGAGTCAGTCGGCAACCCATCTTGTAACATAGGGATTTATACCTAGTTTAGTGAGCTTATCTATAATTCCAGAGTGGGTGATGGTGTCGAAAGCCTTGGCGAGATCTAGATAAGCTGTCTGAACCACCTTACCCTCATCTATGTCTTCGGTGACTGCTTCAAAGAAGTCAATCAGGTTTAGGAGACATGATCTGCCTTTTACAAACCCAAACTGGGTAGGGTCCAGAGTTTGGAGATTACCAATGTTTTTGTTTATGAGTTCCATGATGATACGTTCCATGGCCTTGCAGACCAGGCTTGTCAGGCTAATGGGGCGGTAGTTCCCGGGGTCCGTCGTGGCTCCCCCTTTGTGGAGTGGGATAACCGTCTCAGTGCGCCATTCCGTGGGCACAAAGCTCTTCAAATAATAAATTGTTTGTAATAGCTTGGCTCTGTGTATCCACTTCATTACCGAGGGCTTCCAGAACAGATTCATTATAGTGAATCATTTTTAACATCAATTCAAACCCACACTTGTCAAAAGAAAAACAAACAATAAAATCCTGAGCTGTTTCTTGTGATTGGAATAGGTGCTTTGTACATGTTTTAATACAGTGGATTTTTTAATTACTAGCATTTCATGATTGGTTGATGAACTTCAGCTAGTTTATAAATAAGATGGTGAATGTGAGTGTATTTTATCTGAAGAAGTCTCCATGAGAGATGAAAGCGCTTATGTGATGTTTTTTAACTAATAAAAATAATAGTATTTTATTCACATTGAAGTCCAGTTAATTTCTATATTTATTTACTGGTTTGGTGAAGTTTGGCCCGTTTTTCTTAGTCAATTTTGTTTATAACCACACCCACAATGATTTACATAAGCATTCTGGATAAGTAAAGCAACCACTTTCAAAGGAAGGTATTCCGCCTGCAAGATAGAACTGAACATCTATCTAAGAAGTAGAAAACTTATATTGATACATTTAGCATGACAATGTAGTAATCTCTACATTAACTTAGGTACTGAGGCAGTGTATATTCAGTATTTAATGATATAAGGGTAAAAACTCTCAACATCACATAAAGAACTGCGAGGCCATCCTTATCAACAAAATAAAATGAAAAAAATATATATATTTTCATCAAAAAATGTTTAATATGGTATTATTTACAGTATGGAGGATATACCCAACTTGAAGGAACTGTTGCTTGCATTTTCTTCAAAAACTGAGAGACACACACTTAGGTTATAAAACATTCCTGTCACTTCATAACCACAGATCATCAAATGCCAAGGCAATACAAATGAGAACAACATTGCAAAACAAGTGGCAGTCTTATTCTGAAAGATTTGCATTATTGCTGAAACTATTTAAAATAGGTATATTGCTCTTTGTAGAGGATATTATACAGTGGATGCAATCACTGGAAGACCAATTTAAAAACAATTGCCATTGCATATGATGATATATCTTTAAAAAGAAATTAAAAATTGATTTTATTACATATATATCATGCAATAATCAATAAACATTTCATAACCATAACACTTAACAAGTTTCAGTAGAAATGCATCACATTATTTGGCAAAATTGCAATAGATGCAACATTCACAGGAATATTGAAAAATAGTGTTCTACTTTGTCATTTATATGCCAGAATATAAACTGTATAAAGTTACAGACACTGAACAAACTTTTTGAGGTGAGTAACATGCAAGTATTGACAGAATAAGTTAAAGTATTAACACAATTGCATCATCTTAAAAGTACTCAATTGTATTTATTACTGTTTGGTGTAACTCATTCTAAGCCTTTTGGTTTAAACACTTGGGCTTCGGACCAGATGTTTTGCACTGAGAGGGTTTGTGGTCTGCACTGTAGTGGCAGAACAGGTAGCTTACATCCTTCTAGGTTGGGAACTGCTGATTGAGGGCTCAGTGTCTGTTATTCTAAAAGTGTATTAATTCTGGTTTAAGCACTTGGGCTTTCAGGCCAGTTTTTTTACATTAAGAGGGTTCGTGGTCTGCACTCTTGTGGGAGGAGAGGCTGGACTCTGCCCTTCTGAGCTGGGAATTTCTGTTTAAAGGCTTATAGTGCAAGCATATCTGAACTGCTTCTTACTGAAGTTGGTGCGCCTTGTTTGCTGTGACATAGACTGGATTCGGACCTGCTGGATCTAGCTTTGTTTGTGTAACTTGAGCACTAATCCAGGCATTCTCTAAAGTATTCAATTGTATTTATTACTGCTTGGTAGTAACTTGATTAAAGTGTAGCTATCATTCTAAGTCTTTTGGATTAAGCACTTGGGCTTCAGACCAGTTGTTTTACAATAGGAAGGTTTGTGGCATGCACTGTGGTGGCAGGACAGGTAGCTTTCATCCTTCTAAGTTGGGAACTGCTGATTGAGAGCCCAGTGTCTGTTATTCTTAAAGTGTATTAGTTCTGGTTTAAGCACTTGGGCTTCAGGCCAGTTATTTTACATTAAGAAGGTTCGTGGTCTGCACTCTTGTGGGAGAAGAGGCTGGACTCTCCCTTCTGAGCTGGGAATTTCTGGTTAAAGGTTTATAGTGCCTGAATATTTGAACTGTATCTTACTGAAATTGGTACACCTTGTTTGCTGTAGCATAGACTAGAGCCAGGCCTGCTGAATCTAGCTTTGTTTATATGCTTGTTATTTCCCTGGAACGCTAATTCCACCTAATACACTGCTTCTCAGTGCTTCTGTGGATCACTAGTGATATCTACATTGCTTACTGTACTTATTTCCTTGTTTCACTTGAAAGAAAGTTCCTGTTTGTCGTTTTTGCATTTAAGTTACCTGTAACACATTGCACTTAAGTTACCTGGCACTTGCTCGCTAAAGCAATTATATGTCAGCACTAAAAATTAAAAGCACTACACCCTCACTCCCCACTGGCCCTTGTTTTCAATTATTAAGGAATTCCCAATATTATTCTAGCATGTCCAAAGGTCAGTTGTCGATCTCCTCTCCGGTCCAGCTGGTGAATCTGGGAATCTTGAGGCAATGTTACAACTGCCTCATGTACACAGACAACCCTCTCCTCCTCCCAACAAATTCCAACACATGTGAGAGATGCAACCATATAGCCAAACTGGAGGCTAAGCTCTCTCAACTCAGTACTGGCATAACCAGTCAGGAGGAGAAGGAAACCACACTCACTACAATTCCAGTCTCACATAGACCTACCACGACAGCAAACCAAACACATAATCACACAAAAACATACTCAGAGGCTCTAAATAAAGATCTGCCTAAGCAGCAGAGACCTCCAAAGCAGACACCCAAGCAACCGCTACCCCAAAACAAAACACGTGCAACACATATCTCACAAAGCCAGTGTGCCGAACAGTCACAGCCTTTAAGACTAAACAACACACCTGATACACTTGTAATAGGTGACTCTATCATCAGGCACACTGACGTCCCGTTCATCAGGCTGAACAAGGAGAGGGTCACGGTGAGCAGCCTGTCGGGCGCTAGGATCTGTCACATAACACAAGCACTCGGGTCACTCCAAGGCAAGTACAAATATGACTCAGTCATTGTCCATGCTGGTGTGAATGACCTGAGACATACCTCCCTGGACTACATGAAAAGAGACATAAAAGAGCTCTCTGAGCATGTAGCCCAAGCCGGTATGACCCTGACCTTGAGTAGCATCTTACCCTCACCAAGAATGATGCCACAATATGAAGACAAGATGATCAATTTTAACAACTGGCTTAAGTACTGGTGTCATTCAAAGGGGATCCAATGCCTGCCAGCTTGGGATAATATGCTCGACAAGCCACGATGCTTCTTTAGGGATGGCTTGCACCTGCCACCCCTGGGCTTTCGGATATTGGCAAAGGCTCTTGCTACCCCCATAGTGCCTTTTTTAGGCAAGGCTCAAAAGACAAACCCACCTCCATAGGTATCACAAGGGACAAGAAACTAAGAGTAATGCTACTCAATGCCAGAAGTCTAAACCTCAAAATGCACACACTCAAAACTCTCCTTAGCATGCAGAACATCGATATCTGTGCAGTAACAGAAACCTAGTTCAGGGCTCCCGAGAGCACCCCAGCACTACCAGGTTATACCTCATACCATGCTTTTCGGCCCCAAAACTTGGACCAAACCACAAAAGGAGGGGGAGTATTGATATTCATCAAAGATACCCACACCTCCAGGTTGGTGGCAAAGCATGAAGCATCAGAGACTATCCATGTGCAACTAACAGTGGGTAAAACTGCCTTCCAGTTTATAGCCTGCTACAGACCACCCTCCCAAACCAAGGAACCCCACTCGGCCTTTCTGAGAACACTGGAAAATATGAAGGTCTCTCCAAACACCATTATATTGGGCGACTTCAACTACCCAAACATAGACTAGGAGCATTACTCTAGCTCCAACACCCTAGCCCAAAGGTTCCTAGAATTTATAAACTCAAATGCTATGGAACAACTTGTTACCACTCCCACAAGAGGGAAACATACTGGACCTGATCATCACCAACATGGGGACTCTATGCTCCAGACCAGAAGTGTATCCCTCACTGGTAAGATCAGACCATAAACTAATCTCACTGGATATTCACATCCCGACCCCACCCCCTGCCCAGAAAACCACAGTGAAAAACTTCTCTAAAGCAAATTTCACACTCCTCAAAACTGAGGTGAAATCCTTCAAAGCCCCGGGCCTGTGGAAAATACGGCCCAGACCGCAGAATCCTTTATAAACGCATTCTATGAACACCTTCAGGAATGCATGGATCATCGATCCCAAATAAAACCAAGACCCAATCCTCCAAAGGCAGACGTCCTGTCTGGTGGACCCCAACCATAAACAAACTATACAATAGAAGGAGGAAGCTACTAAATGATAGAGCAAAATCCCAAAAAGGGAAGGCATCACTCATCAGTATTAGCAAAAAACTACGGGCACTCATAAAATTGTCTAAGGCCAGCTTGAGAGAAAAATTGCACAGGACACTAAGGATAATCACAAGGCTTTCTTTAGTTATGTTAGGAACCTGGGTGGTAATTCCCAGATATGCTCAGAATTAGTCCAAAATGACAAAAAATACACTGAACCCACAGACATTGCCAACATCCTAGCTGACAGGTTCAGCGCAAACTTCTCCCCCCCCACCAAAAGGGCAAATATCTATCCCAGCAGAGTGCTGCCCCCCTGACATCTCAGATGCTCAGGTAAGAGCCGCCCTCTCCAAAGCAAAAAACACAGCATCAATGGGACCAGATGGTGTCCCAGGCTGCATCCTACATGAACTCCAAGAAGAGCTAAACCCAAACATAAAACTACTGTTCAATCTCAGCCTTACTACAGGATATGTGACCAAAGAGTGGCGTACAGCAACAGTGGTCCCTCTCCATAAAGGTGGTGCCTCAACGGATCCTGGAAATTATCGCCCCATAAGCCTGACTAGCTTGGTCTGCAAAGCTATGGAAAGGATCATTAAACCAAAATGCTGACACCAACGGTCCACAGGAAATCCAAGTTTATTGCCAGAAAGTCACAAAAAGGAACAACTGCACCACTCGAACGACAAAAGTAAACACTAACGCTTCCAAATCACGTTTTCGTCACCAACTTCTTCAGAAATACAAGGAGTTACAACAATCCGAGAGATAAGCCATGACACCATGACGCCTCTGATTTATTACAGAAATTCAATTATTCTGTGAGTAAAGCCACCAGATTGGCTTAAAGCGCTCCGTTTTCTCAAACCCTGGAATTTTTCCTAGCTCCCTTCTGCCGCCGATTGACTGTTTTTTACAGCCCCATTACCATTTAAACTACATCCACTTACTACATAGAAGTTGATGCTCACTTTTGGACTTGACAAAACACACAATGAGCATTAGCAACAATGTCTAAAGAGGGTAAACTGTGGGCTACAGTCCAAAAGTCCAAAAGTGAGCATCAACTTCTATGTAGTAAGTGGATGTAGTTTGAATGGTAATGGGGCTGTAAAAAACGGTCAATCGGCGGCAGAAGGGAGCTAGGAAAAATTCCAGGGTTTGAGAAAACGGAGCGCTTTAAGCAAATCTGGTGGCTTTACTCACAGAAAAATTGAATTTCTGTAATAAATCAGAGGTGTCATGGTGTCACGGCTTATCTCTCGGATTGTTGTAACTCCTTGTATTTCTGAAGAAGTTGGTGACGAAAACGTGATTTGGAAGTGTTAGTGTTTACTTTTGTGGTTTGTGTGGTGCAGTTGTTCCTTTTTGTGACTTTCTGGCAATAAACTTGGATTTCCTGTGGACCGTTGGTGTCAGCATTTTGGTTTACTGGTTTAATTCAACACCTACCATATTTTTTGTTTTATGGAAAGGATCATCATGGACCTCATAAATAAAGATATTGGGGACCTACAGACACTTGATCCTACCCAGTTCAGCTTTGTTAAGGGCAGATCCTGCCTCTTAAATCTGGTTGATTTCTTTGAAACAGTCACCAAGGCCATTGACGAGGGGAAGGTGGTCCACACAGCCTACCTGGACCTCGCAAAAGCCTTCGATGCAATACCCCACTCGGCCATTATAGATAAGCTCACCAGCTTAAATATAAACCCCTATGTCACTAGATGGATTGCAAACTGGCTCAAGGACAGAACCCACATGGTTAGAATTGCTGGAGCCATGTCAGACTCCAAACCAGTTACAAGTGGTGTCCCACAAGGCTCAGTCCTGGGACCTCTCTTGTTCGGTATATATTTCTCGGAGGTACAGGCCAACACGGAAGGACTGTGGCTGTCCAAGTTTGCAGATGACTGCAAACTGGGTGCCATAATCGACTCTCCAGCTGACACAAGCATCCTCCAAAAGGGCCTCATAGAAACAGACAACTGGTGCCAGAGCCATGGCCTCAAGCTAAATGCCAAAAAGTGTATAGTCATCCCCTTTGGCAAAAACAAAGTGCCCACAAATTACCACATAGGTGGTAATCCATTAAGTACAGAAGAAGTAATTAGGGACATGGGGACCCAAGTTGATAGCAATCTCTCATTTGACAACCACGTGGCCAAAGTGGTTAGAAAAACATTTTATATAGCCCACTTAATCATGAAGGGATTCACATCTAGATCAGGGGAGGTCATCGTGCCTCTTTACTCATCCCTCATCAGGCCCATAATTGAGTACAATGCCCCTTTTGGGGATGTACCTTACCAGACACCTGCAGCAACTGGAAAGACCCCAAAAGTACCTCACCAAGAGGATCAAAGGGCTCAAAAAGATGCCATATGCTGCCCGGTTAAAGAAACTCCAGCTCTACTCAGTGGCATACCACCTGTTCAGAGGTGATCTGTGCCTGTCATATAAAGCCATGTCCAACCCAGAATTAATGGACATGCTGCACCTCAGAAAATCCAAATCCCATCGAGCTACGCACTCAAGAGACTTGAACCTCAGCACTGAAATAAATAGGACATGCTGGAGGGACAGATTCATAACCCAGAGGCTCCCTTCACTCTGGAATAAAATCCCAGTCCAGGTTAGGCAGAGTCCCTCATTGACTCTCTTCAAGAGGAATCTTGATGAGTGGATGGGAGATCGTAGGTTTACCCCGGGTATCACTTCTGTGTCACTGTTAGACAGAGGCACAGTATACTAACCTCAAAAAAGGGCATAGCAAAATAAATTTAAAATGGGTGGCGAAAGCCAAACACATTCTGGCTAGGCTTATAAATGCCCTGGGGCAGATAGCCTAGTATGAACCTATGAACCTAATTGCCAATAATTCCTGAAAATGAAAGAGGGCATCACTGATAAAACAATGTAGAAAATTGCCCAATTTACTTGAAAGCATTTTTTTCATAGATATTGTAATCTCGCCATAGTCTATGCTCATAAATGGACAGTTTCTTTAAAATAGCTGAAAGTTCTGTTCTCCACTGACTAAGATTATGGTTGCTATGGTTGACATGGACATTTATATAGATTTACCCTCCATTTTTGTAAATATAAGGAGTATAAGGGTTGAATGCCTAAGTCCACACAGGATGCAAGAAAGACCGCTGCACGGCAAAAGCACATATAAATCCACACAAATGAAGCCAGCAGCCCTAGGTGTCAGCATAAAAGTAGTTTAATACATAAATCTAGAGGGAAAAATCCCTCAGATAACAAATGTACAGACCGGTTTCGGCTCGACAGAGCCTTCCTCAGTGACACAAGTTTTTTTATATAAAAATCAACTCACAAAGGTTTCAAATACCATATATATATGTAAATGAAAACCAAAAGCACTGCATGATCAGCCTATCAAAATTGGCAGATCATAATTGGTCATTAAGACCAGGTGGAAACATTGCCCCAAGTTTAATTATCCACTTCCTCTCTTTGGAAGTAAGCAATTCATGCCATTTTATTTTGTCCTGACATTTACCCTTAATGTGGTCAATGATACAAAACATGAAGTTAGCTGTGGTGTGTTTTAAACTATGTTTGAATAGTGCATTATTACTGCGCTTATTCTTGATGTCACTAATGTGTTCTCCAATTCTAAGGCGAAATGCCCTAGAAGTCTTTCCCACATAGAATGCAGAACAAGTACAGGTCACTAAATATATAACCCACCCAGAACTGCAGTTTGCCCAAAATTAATCTCAAAATCTCAGGTGTATTCTGACTACTAAATTCTCCAATACGTGAAACCTTATTACAAAATTTGCAATGGCCACATGAAAACATCCAACTACTGGAGCCCTGTGAGAGTAGATTGAGTATAGACTTTGGAATCAAACAAGGACTTCTTATAGTGACTCAAATGTGACCCAATAGTACGTCCCTTCTAAAGGAAAATGAACATCTGTCCCCAAGAAAGTTGTTCAATCTGTTGTCAGCCAAAAGGATGTTCCAATGTCTATCAACAATCTTCATAAAGCCTCGAGTATTACGTCCATAAGAAGTAACTAGCCTGAGCGGTTGTTGTGACCTGTCGCGATTGTGATCTTTATAGCACAACAAATCAGTTCTATGAAATTGAGAAACCCACTGTTTGGCCATGTGTATAGACCCGGAATGATATCCCCTATGTTTGAATCTGGCAACCAAATCATCACGGGTCTGGACATAGGACCCTTGATTGGAACAAATTCTCCTAGCTCGTAGGAATTGTGACTTAGGAATATTCCGGATGATATGTGGTGGGTGGAAGCTAGTTGCATGCAGTAAAGAGTTATATTCCGGAAATTTCCTGAATAGGGTGGTGGATAAAGTGTTATCCATATTCCTATGTAATTCAACATCCAAAAAAATTATATTGGACCTGTCAAAACTCATCTTGAATTCTATACCCCATATGTTGTTATTGAGATAATCAAGAAATTCCATGAGATATTGGTCATCAGCCCTCCACACCAACCAACAATCATCCAGGTATCGACGCCACATATCCATTTCACACATATAGATATTGTGACTGGCATCATAAATAATGATCTCCTCGATATAGGCCATAAATAGATCTGCATAAATGGGTGCAAAAGATGCACCCATAGCAGTTCCTTTAATTTGCCAAAAGCACTTATTCTGATAGTAAAAAATATTACTGGTTAGCACATATTCAGTAAGACAAACCAGGAAAGTGTTAAAACCTGGTTTGTATAGTTCAGATCTAGCCAACCAATATTCTAGTGCTTGTAGGCCTGCCCAATGTGGGATGTTGGTATAAAGGGACGTAATATCAAGGGTACATAATAGCCAGTCCGGCTCCAATTGAATATCATTGATAACCTCCAAAAACTGTGTGGTATCTTGAATCCGAGCTCTAATTAACCCTAATAGGGGTTTCAAATAGAAAGTTAAATATTCCGATAGAGGTTCCGTCAAGGACCCATGTCCAGACACAATAGGTCGACCTGGTGGGTTGGTAAGATTTTTATGTATTTTAGGAAGCATATAGAGAAATTGTTTTTGAGGGGACGACACCATCAATTGTTCCTTGGTAGCCTGCTGGATAATACCCTCATCCACTGCTGATGTCAAAAATTCTTCAATCTTACGCTGTAAATTGGGGGTTGGATCCAAAGGCATAGCCATATAATGGTCTCTATTCCCCAACTGTCTCAAGGCCTCCTGATCATATGAATCCTTATTCTGAATCACCACCGCCCCACCTTTGTCAGACTGTGTGATCACCACATTTTTGTTTTTAGCTAACTCATCCAGACTACACACTTCATCCCTGGACAGATTATTATAAGACAGAGGAAAATCCTTATAGTGATAGTGTAAATCATATAACACATTCCTTTGGAAAACTCCCACCAATTGAGTCATAGGTGGATTGAAAGACGATTTCTTGAATTTAAACTCATGAGATTTATCACTATCACTATCAGCAAACAACAGTTTTAAATTCAATAATCTACAAAAGTTAACCACATCCAGGGCTAAAGAATGTTCAGGTACAAAAAAACCGGGGACAAAGTTTAAACCTTTATTTAATAATGAACACTGTGTAGTAGTCAGCTCAATGGAAGAAATATTATGAACATTAGAAGGGAACATTACTGTGCTGTCATCAGTTTCAGTAAAGCATCCATGCTTTGCTTGGGCGTATCTTTTCCTGTGTTTCCGCCCCCCTCGTCTACAGGTGCGGCGGAAGGGTGTGACAAATTGTCACGTTTAGCATTCGGTAAGACATCAATCTGGTTCTCCTCAAATTCTCCTTCAGTGTTAGATGAATAATCATCACCTGAAGTGAAATTAGAAGATTCAGAAGTGTTCTTAAGAATTGATTTAGGTCTTTTTCTTTTAGGAGTGGAGAATCTCTTAACTCCCTTTTCATACTCCCCAGGTACTCTAAAGGAAACATTTTTGGAGCTATCAAAAGGTTTCCCCCTTTCATAGTCCCCCACATCTCTAAAGAATTTTTTGATCTTTCTCTCTTTGAGTACTGAATTCATCTTGGAGAGGTCAGAAGTAAGTTTTTTAATCTGTGTGGAAAAGGAGTCACAAGTTTCAAACTTGCTGGTATCCGCACATATTAATTCAAGATCTTTAACCCCCTTCTGTACCTTCCGTTCATAAAAAGCTGTTAATGCATCCACAAACTTAGAACTAGCCAACTGTTGGACCTGTGCCCAATCTTCCAATAGTTTGTCATCAATGTCAGAGACCAAAGGTTGCACCTTAACCCTAAGGCCCCGTGGAGTAATGTTTTTACGTTGATATGCCTTAAATAAACTTAGGTGCCAAACATTGGTCCTAACTTCTTTAGAGATGTGGGGGACTATGAAAGGGGGAAACCTTTTGATAGCTCCAAAAATGTTTCCTTTAGAGTACCTGGGGAGTATGAAAAGGGAGTTAAGAGATTCTCCACTCCTAAAAGAAAAAGACCTAAATCAATTCTTAAGAACACTTCTGAATCTTCTAATTTCACTTCAGGTGATGATTATTCATCTAACACTGAAGGAGAATTTGAGGAGAACCAGATTGATGTCTTACCGAATGCTAAACGTGACAATTTGTCACACCCTTCCACCGCACCTGTAGACGAGGGCGAAACACAGAAAAGATACGCCAAGCAAAGCATGGATGCTTTACTGAAACTGATGACAGCACAGTAATGTTCCCTTCTAATGTTCATAATATTTCTTCCATTGAGCTGACTACTACACAGTGTTCATTATTAAATAAAGGTTTAAACTTTGTCCCCGGTTTTTGTACCTGAACATTCTTTAGCCCTGGATGTGGTTAACTTTTGTAGATTATTGAATTTAAAACTGTTGTTTGCTGATAGTGATAGTGATAAATCTCATGAGTTTAAATTCAAGAAATCGTCTTTCAATCCACCTATGACTCAATTGGTGGGAGTTTTCCAAAGGAATGTGTTATATGATTTACACTATCACTATAAGGATTTTCCTCTGTCTTATAATAATCTGTCCAGGGATGAAGTGTGTAGTCTGGATGAGTTAGCTAAAAACAAAAATGTGGTGATCACACAGTCTGACAAAGGTGGCGTGGTGATTCAGAATAAGGATTCATATGATCAGGAGGCCTTGAGACAGTTGGGAATAGAGACCATTATATGGCTATGCCTTTGGATCCAACCCCAATTTACAGCGTAAGATTGAAGAATTTTGACATCAGCAGTGGATGAGGGTATTATCCAGCAGGCTACCAAGGAACAATTGATGGTGTCGTCCTCAAAACAATTTCTATATGCTTCCTAAAATACATAAAAATCTTACCAACCCACCAGGTCGACCTATTGTGTCTGGACATGGGTCCTTGACGGAACCTCTATCGGAATATTTAACTTTCTATTTGAAACCCTATTAGGTTAATTAGAGCTCGGATTCAAGATACCACACAGTTTTGGAGGTTATCAATGATATTCAATTGGAGCCGGACTGGCTATTATGTACCCTTGATATTACGTCCCTTTATACCAACATCCCACATTGGGCAGGCCTACAAGCACTAGAATATTGGTTGGCTAGATCTGAACTATACAAACCAGGTTTTAACACTTTCCTGGTTTGTCTTACTGAATATGTAACCAGTAATATTTTTACTATCAGAATAAGTGCTTTTGGCAAATTAAAGGAACTGCTATGGGTGCATCTTTGCACCCATTTATGCAGATCTATTTATGGCCTATATCGAGAGATCATTATTTATGATGCCAGTCACAATATCTATATGTGTGAAATGGATATGGCGTCGATACCTGGATGATTGTTGGTTGGTGTGGAGGGCTGATGACCAATATCTCATGGAATTTCTTGATTATCTCAATAACAACATATGGGGTATAGAATTCAAGATGAGTTTTGACAGGTCCAATATAATTTTTGGATGTTGAATTACATAGGAATATGGATAACACTTTATCCACCACCCTATTCAGGAAATTTCGAATATAACTCTTTACTGCATGCAACTAGCTTCCACCCACCACATATCATCGAATATTCCTAAGTCACAATTCTGAGCTGAGAATTTGTTCCAATCGGGTCTATGTCCAGACCCGTGATGATTTGGTTGCCAGATTCAAACATAGGGATATCATTCGGTCTACACATGGCCAAACAGTGGGTTTCTCAATTTCATAGAACTGATTTGTTGTGCTATAAAGATCACAATCGACAGGTCACAACAACCGCAGGCTAGTTACTTATGGACGTACTCGAGGCTTTATGAAGATTGTTGATAGACATTGGAACATCCTTTTGGCTGACAACAGATTGAACAACTTTCTTGGGACAGATGTTCATTTTCCTTTAGAAGGGACGTACTATTGGGTCACATTTGAGTCACTATAAGAAGTCTTGTTTGATTCAAAGTCTACTCAATCTACTCTCACAGGGCTCCAGTAGTTGGATGTTTTTCATGTGGCCATTGCAAATTTTGTAATAAGGTTTCAGTATTGAGAATTTAGTAGTCAGAATACACCTGAGATTTTGAGATTAATTTTTGGGCAAACTGCAGTTCTGGGTGGGTATATATTTAGTGACCTGTACTTGTTCTGCATTCTATGTGGAAAGACTTCTAGGCATTCGCCTTAGAATTGGAGAACACATTAGTGACATCAAGAATAAGCGCAGTAATAATGCACTATTCAAACATAGTTTAAAACACACCACAGCTAACTTCATGTTTTGTATCATTGACCACATTAAGGGTAAATGTCAGGACAAATAAAATGGCATGAATTGCTTACTTCCAAAGAGGAAGTGGATAATTAAACTTGGGGCAATGTTTCCACCTGGTCTTAATGACCAATTATGATCTGCCAATTTTGATAGGCTGATCATGCAGTGCTTTTGGTTTTCATTTACATATATATATGGTGTTTGAAACCTTTGTGAGTTGATTTTTATATAAAAAAACTTGTGTCACTGAGGAAGGCTCTGTCGAGCCGAAACCGGTCTGTACATTTGTTATCTGAGGGATTTTTCCCTCTAGATTTATGTATTAAACTACTTTTATGCTGACACCTAGGGCTGCTGGCTTCATTTGTGTGGATTGAATGCCTAAGCCCTAGGAGTCAACAAGCAAGTCATATGTGATAATGGGGATGTTGTCATTTTAGAATAATTTTGTAATATGTAAAGCCATTAGGAGATATCTGAAAAAAAATCAGAAGATGCTTTCATAATCTGTTGCCACTGAAGAGGGGAGATTGAAATACGCAAATATTTAACCCATATGTAAATCAGAAGATCTACCTCCAATGGAAATAATCTGCTGAGATGATTATATATCACAGAAGACATGCATTTTAGAAACACTTTTGTCTTGAACAGTTTGCTCATAATTTGTTCCACCAGCTCTTTTATATATTGGAACAGAGACTCGGGTCCCAGGGAATAATGAAGTGTTCTAATCCCTCATAAAATCCTCCAAAGCTAGTTATGAAAACAAAATCTCCACTGATTCTAAAGACAACCACAAAGCATTCTATAGCTATGTCAAGAATCTCAGTGGCAACACTCAGATCTGCTCTGAGTTGCAGAACATTGACACTAAATATACGGAACTAATTGATATTGCCAACATCCTGGCAGATGAGTTCAGTGCGAACTTTACCCCCCTCTCACCCCCTAAAGGACCCATCTTTATACTGGAAGGTAAAAACCTCACTCTCCAAAGCCAAGAACACAGCATCCATGGGACCTGACAACATCCCACGCTGCCTTCTACATGAACTACAGAATGAACTGGCACCCCACCTAAGGACCATGTTCAATCATAGCCTCACCTCAGGCTTTGTGCTCATTGAATGGCACACCATGATGGTTATCTCACTCCACAAAGGGGGAACCACAACAGACCCCAGGAACTACCGCCACATTAGCCTGACAAGCCTGGTCTGCAAGGCCATGGAACGTATCATCATGGAACTCATAAACAAAGACATTAGAGATCTCCAAACTCTGAAACCCACACAGTTTGGGTTTGTAAAAGGGAGATCATGTCTCTTAAACCTGATAGACTTCTTTGAAGCAGTCACCAAAGCCATAGATGAGGGTAAGGTGGTACACACAGCCTATCTAGATCTCTCCAAGGCGTTCAACACCATCCCCCTCTATGGAATTATAGATAAACTCACTAAACTAGGTATAAATCCCTATGTCATAAGATGGATTGCCAACTGGCTTACTGACAGAACCCACACTGTGAAAGTAGCAGACTTCAAATCAGACTTCAGACCAGTGACAAGTGGAATACCACAGGGTTCAGTCCTGCGTCCTTTCCTGTTTGGTTTCTTCTTCTCTGAAGTACAGGCTAACACAGAAGGTCTTTGGCTAACTAAATTCGCAGATGACTGCAAACTAGGAGCCATAATCAAAACTCATAACGATGTGGACATCCTACAAAAGGGCCTCACTGAGACAGATGCCTGGTGTCAAAGCCATGGTCTCAAGCTCAATGCCAAAAAGTGCATTGTCATTCCCTTTGTTAAAAACTCTGCACCCATGAACTACCACATAGTCGGTAGTCTACTTAACACCAAAAGTGTGATAAAAGACCTTGGGACACAGGTGGACAGTAGTCTCTCCTTTGATAATGGAACCTTTCTCCCTGGGCCTCCGCTGAAAATTGGCTTTGTTCCAAGTCGGACTTTCCCGGTTAATAAATGATAAATAAATAAATAAATAAAATAAAAATAAATAATCACATCGCCACAGTGATTAGGAAATCCCTCTACATGGCATACCTCATCACAAAAGGTTTCTCATCCAGAAATAAAAAGAGGTCATTGTTCCCCTCTACTCATCACTCATTAGACCCATTATAGAATACAACGCCCCTTTTGGTATGTCCCTCACAAGACATCTACAACAACTGGAAAGGCCGCAAAAATACCTCACAAAGAGGATTACCCTCAAACAGATGCCTTATGCAGACCGACTCAAAAAACTCCAGCTTTACTCCGTCGCATATCGCCTACTCAGAGGCAATCTCTGCCTAACATACAAAGCTATGTCAAACCCAGAGCTGTTGGACATGCTCCACTTAAAGAAATCCCAATCCCTCTGAGCTACATGCTCTAGGGACCTAAACCTTGTCACCACAATAAACAGAACATGCTGGAGGGATAGATTCCTGTCCCAGATACTTCCCATACTCTGGAACAGACTACCTATCTATGTCAAACAGAGCTCCTCATTAGCACTCTTCAAGAGAAATCTTGATGATTTGATTGGTAATAGGAAGTTCACCCCGGCGATCACTTCTATGGTTCTGCTTGACACGGATACAGGAAAATAATTTTCCTGGGTGGAAAGCCAGGGTACATTTTTGGCTAGGCTTGTATAGGCCCTAGGACCAATAGCCTAGTACCTACCTATGAACCTAACTTCAAAATATTGCCATACTCTAAAGTTAATTGTCTTCATCCATCCCATACATTCTTGGAGGGATGCTAGGCTGTTCTGCCTTGCAGAAAATAGATCCTGTCAATAAAAGACACCCTGATTAATTCATGTTTGCCAATGGATAGTCCTCCATTCCAGTTATTTCATAGAATTAGCCCAAAACCTATCCCATGCCTAAGCCCAAAATTCGTTTTCACAGTCTAACAATTCCAGCATGTGTGCAAGTCCCTTCCTCCTGAATTTCATATCCTGACCCTGACATCTTGAGCAACTATATGTTTTTATGCACTTATAGCCTTCATTTCCACTGACACCCATATTTGCAGGGGAGGAGGTTCTTTAATTTGCGTGACAGATGCAGTTCTGGTATAGCATCTACTATCTGGTACTCTTAGCCCTCCTTTATCACTAGAGATCCTGGATGATTTCACTTCCCATAGAAATGATAATAATATTTTGGATGTAGCTGCATAACTGGTTATGTTTAAAAAGAGAAAAGTCTCACAAAAATATATTTTGGAAGAAGGCATATTTTAATGGCACCTTTCATTGCCTTCTAGCTTGTTTTTTTTTTCTTATAACTAGCCAGTTTTCTAGTTTCAGCACTCAAATCTGTTTCTTTGATCTCAGCACTTGTTCAGGAATAAAAAAAAAAAAAAATTTCATCTGCTTTTACTGTACTTGTGTTTTTACCTACTTCTTTTTAATTTTGCATCATCTTAAAATACTCAATTGTATTTATTACTGCTTGGTGTAACTCATTCTAAGCCTTTTGGTTTAAACACTTGGGCTTCGGACCAGTTAGTTGTTTTGCACTGAGAGGGTTTGTGGTCTGCACTGTTGTGGCAGAACAGGTATCTTACATCCTTCTAGGTTGAGAACTGCTGATTGAGGGCTCAGTGTCTGTTATTCTAAAAGTGTATTAATTCTGGTTTAAGCACTTGGGCTTTCAAGCCAGTTATTTTACATTAAGAGGGTTCGTGGTCTGCACTCTTGTGGGAGGAGAGGCTGGACTCTGCCCTTCTGAGCTGGGAATTTCTGGTTAAAGGCTTATAGTGCATGCATATCTGAACTGTTTCTTACTGAAGTTGGTGCGCCTTGTTTGCTGTGGCATAGACTGGATTCGGGCCTGCTGGATCTAGCTTTGTTTGTGTAACTTGAGCACTAATCCAGACATTCTCTAAAGTATTCAATGGTATGTATTACTGCTTGGTTGTAACTTGATTAAAGTGTAGCTATCATTCAAGTCTTTTGGATTAAGCACTTGGGCTTCAGACCAGTTGTTTTACATTAGGAAGGTTTGTGGCAAGGACTGTGGTGGCAGGACAGGTAGCTTTCATCCTTCTAAGTTGGGAACTGCTGATTGAGAGCCCAGTGTCCAAGTGTATTAGTTCTGGTTTAGGCACTTGGGCTTCAGGCCAGTTATTTTACATTAAGAAGGTTCGTGGTCTGCACTCTTGTGGGAGAAGAGGCTGGACTCTGCCCTTCTGAGCTGTGAATTTCTGGTTAAAGGTTTATAGTGCCTGAATATTTGAACTGTATCTTACTGAAATTGGTTCACCTTGTTTGCTCTAGCATAGACTAGATCCAGGCCTGCTGAATCTAGCTTTGTTTATATGCTTGTTGTTTGTTTGCTTGTTATTTCCTGGAAGCTAATTCCACCTAATACGCAACTTCTCAGCTTCTGTGGATCACTAGTGATATCTGCATTGCTTACTGTACTTATTTCCTTGTTTCACTTGAAAGAAAGTTACTGTTTGTCGTTTTGCATTTAGTTACTTGTAACACATTGCACTCAAGTTACCTGGCACTTGCTCACTAAAGCAATTATATAAGTCAGCACTAAAAATTAAAAGCACTACACCCTCACTCCCCACTGGCCCTTGTTTTCAATTAAGGATTTCCCAATATTATTCTAGCATGTCCAAAGGTCAGTTGTCAATCTCCTCTCCGGTCCAGCTGTTGAATCTGGGAATCTTGAGGCAATGTTATAACTGCCTCATGTACACAGACAACCCTCTCCTCCTCCCACATAACACAAATACTTGCGAGAGATGCAGCTATTTAGCCAAACTGGAGGCTGAGCTCTCTCAACTCAGGACTGGCAAGACCAGACAGGAGGAGAAGGCAACTACACACACCACAAAACCAGCCTCACATAATGCTACCACTCCACTGAATCAAACACATAAACACACAGAGACATACTCGGAGGCTCTGAGTAAAAATTTACCTAAACAGCAGAGGCCTCAAAAGCAGACACCCAAACAACTGCTACCTCAAGACACCCCACAAGCAACACATAAACCACAAAAGCAGTGTGCAAAGCAGTCACAGCCCTTAAGGCCAAATACAACACCAAACATACTTGTCATAGGTGACTCCATAGTCAGACACACTGACGTCCCACTCACCAGGCTGAACAAGGAGAGGGTCACAGTAAGCTGCCTATCGGGCGCTAGAATCCGCCACATAACACAAGCACTCGGGTCACTCCAGGGCAAGTACAAATATGACACAGTCATTGTCCATGCTGGTGTGAATGACCTGAGACGTTCCTCCCTGGACTACATGAAAAGAGACATAGAGGAGCTCTCTGATTATGTAGCCCAGGCAGGTATGACCCTTACCCTGAGCAGTATCCTTCCTTCACCAAGAATGATGCCACAATATAGAGACAAGATGATCAGCTTTAACAATTGGCTTAATGTCTGGTGTCATTCAAAGGGGATCCAGTGTCTGTCTGCCTGGGATGACATGCTTGACAAGCCACGCTGCTTCGCAAGGGACGGCTTGCACCTGTCACCCCTGGGATTCCGGATATTGGCTAAGGCTCTTGCCACCCCCATAGTGCCTTTTTAGGCAAGGCTCAAATTCTAAACCTACCACCCTAGAAAACAAAAATGGGAAGAAACTGAGGGTAATGCTGCTCAATGCCAGAAGTCTAAATATCAAAATGCACGCACTCGAGGCCCTTCTCAGTATGGAGAACATCGATGTCTGTGCTGTAACTGAAACCTGGTTCAAGGCTCCTGAGAGCACCCCGGCACTATTAGGTTTTACCTCATATCATGCGTTCCGGCTCCAAAACCCGGACCACACCACAAAAGGAGGGGGTGTATCCATATTCATAAAGGATAACCACACCTCCAGGTTGGTGGCAATGCACGAAGCTTCGGAAACCATCCAGGTGCAACTAACCATAGGCAAAACTGCTCTGTGAATTGTAGCATGCTACAGGCCACCCTCTCAAACTCAGGAACCCCACACAGCCTTCCTGAAGACACTGGAGGGTATAAATGTATCTCCAAACACCATCATATTGGGTGACTTCAACTACCCGAATATAGACTGGGAACATTACTCAAACCCTAACTTTCTAGCCCAATGGTTCCTGGAGTTCATAAATTCAAATGCCATGGAACAGCTATCACTGTTCCCACGAGAGGAGAAAATATACTAGATCTCATTGTCACAAACATGGGGACAAAATGCTCCACACCGGAAGTATATCCCTCATTGGTGAGATCTGATCATAAATTAATCTCACTGGAAATCCACATCCCGCCCCCACCCCAAACAAAAAAGACCATAGTAAAGAACTTCTCTAAAGCAAACTTCACACTACTCAAGACTGGTGTGGTATCCTTCAAGGCCCCTGAGCCAGAGGAAACCACAACCCAAGCTGCGGAAGCCCTTACAAATGCCTTCTATGAACACCTCCAGGACTGCATGGATCAGGCAATCCCAAATAAAACCAAGACTCTTTCCACAAAGGGCAAACGTCCAGTCTGGTGGACCCCAGCCATTAACAAACTTTACAATAAGAGGAGAAAGCTATTACATGATAGAACAAAATTCATAAAAGGGAAGTCACCCTGATCATTATTAGTAAAAAAATACGAGCACTCATAAAGTCAACTAAGGCCAATTTTGAGAGAAAAATTGCCATGGAATCAAAGGACAATCATAAGGCCTTTTTCAGCTATGTTGGGAACCTGGGTGGAAACTCCCAGATATGCTCAGAATTAGTCCAAAATGATACAAAATCACTGAACCCACAGACATTGCCAACATACTGGCAGACAGGTTCAGTGCAAACTTCACCCCCCTCCCCCCCCTAAAGGAGAGATAACTATCCCAGCCGAGTGTAGCCTCCCGGACATCTCAAATGCGCAGGTGAAAGCTGCTCTCTCTAAAGCTAAAAACACAGCATCAATGGGACCGGATGGTGTCCCCGGCTGTGTGCTACACGAGCTAAATGAGGAATTAAACCCGCACATAAGGCAGCTGTTTAATCTCAGCCTTACCACAGGATACGTGCCCAAGGAGTGGCGTGACGGCAACTGAGGTCCCACTCCACAAAGGCGGCGCCTCACGGACCCTGGTAATTACCGCCCCATAAGCTTAACAAGTCTAGTCTGCAAAGCTATGGAGAGGATCATAATGGAGCTCATAAACAAAGATATAGGGACTTGCAGACATTGGACCCGACCCAGTTTGGCTTTGTCAAGGGAAGATCATGCCTTTTGAACTTGGTCGACTTCTTGAAACAGTCACCAAGGCCATTGATGAGGGAAAGGCAGTCCATACAGCCTACCTTGACCTTGCAAAGGCTTTCGACACAATACCCCACTCGGGTATTGTAGAAAAACTTACCCGCTTAAATGTAAACCCATATGTCACAAGATGGGTTGCAAACTGGCTTAAGGACAGAACCCACAGGGTTAGAGTTGCTGGCGCTGTGTCATACTCCAAGCCGGTCACAAGTTGTGTCCCACAGGGCTCGGTCCTTGGCCCCCTATTGTTTGGCATCTACTTCTCAGAAGTACAGGCCAACATGGGAGGACTTTGGCTGACAAAGTTTGCAGACGACTGCAAACTGGGCCATAGTGGAAAGTGCATCGGACACGGATATCCTTCAGAAGGGACTCACGGAAACAGATAGCTGGTGCCAGAGCCATGGCCTGAAGTTAAACGCCAAAAAATGTATAGTCATACCCTTCGGGAAAAACAAGGTAACCCCAAGCTACCATATAGGTGGCAATCCACTAAGCACAGAAGAGGTTATCAGGGACCTGGGGACCCAGGTTGACAGTGGCCTTTCTTTTGACACTCACATTGCTAAAGTGGTTAGAAAGACCTTCTACATTGCCCACCTGATCATGAAGGGATTCACATCCAGATCTAGTGAGGTCATTGTTCCCCTGTACTCTTCACTTATCAGACCAATGATCGAGTACAATGCCACATTCGGGATGTATCTCACCCGACATCTGCAGCAATTGGAGAGACCCCAAAAGTTCCTCACCAAAAGGATAAAGGGACTCCAAAATGTGTCATATGCTGCCAGATTGAAGAAACTCCAGCTCTATTCAGTCGCATACTGTCTGCTCAGAGGTGACATGTGCCTGACATACAAGGCCATGTCCAACCCGGAATTAATGGACATGCTCCACCTCAAAAAATCCAAATCCACCAAAACCACTAGAGCAAGCGACTTAAACCTTAGCACGGCTATAAATAGGACGTGCTGGAGGGATAGATTTATCACTCAGAGACTCCCTATGCTGTGGAATAAAATCCCGGTCCATGTGAGGCAGAGCACCTCGCTGACTCTGTTCAAGAGAAATCTAGACCTGTGGATGGGAGATCGTAGGTTTACCCCGGGAATCATATCCGTGTCACTGCTGGACAGAGGCACAACAAACTAATGGGCACAGTATTTTTTCATATAAGGGGTGGCGTAAGCCACAAATGTTTGGGCTAGGCTTATAAATGCCTTAGGGCAGATAGCCTAGTATAAACCTATGAACCTATGAACTTATGAACCTAAGAAAGAAAGACATAATTTCCTTAATTTCAATAAGACGGAGTCAATCTCCTCAAACAGTTGTTTAAGATCAATGGCTGACATCAGCCAAAGTTTGCAGCTAGGGTAATGCACATATAAAAATGTATTGTGGTTTTAATATTGAAATCAGTGAAAATTTTTCTTTGTATTATAACCTTGGAATTAAATTAAAGCAGGACACAATCACGTCAGTTTAAGGCTAGGCTTGAAAGCCTACCAAAATGATTCAACAGCTTAAAAATTGGAGGCAAATTTGCTAAATAGTTGCTTACCCAATGGAGTCCATCATCAACAGACTATGAAGAACAATAAAGTTTGCTTCAGAGCAATGTTGATAACAATATGAGTCAAATGCCTCTATAAGTAATGCAAAACATTGCATAGATAATGAAAATTGTTAGTATATTCCCTGATATAATTTAAATGGTGACTTCATTTGTAATAACCTGTGTTAGTGAGTTACTATAAAGAAGATTGTGTTTTTCAAGAAAAGGGACCTTAATTCAATAGGCTTTCGCTATTCCAAAAACTCTCATTCGAGTGAGTCATAATTATTTTTAAAGTAAAGAAAGCATTCTGCCATAGTTCCACACAGGATTTTACTGTACTGAGTAATGTTAAGCCAGAATATCATCTAACCTAGACCCCATGATCTCCCCTTTACTTGGGGACTTATAGTAAAGGTTGGATATGTTTATGCAATAATTTTTCCTAATCTTAGAGCCAGACATTTTTCCTACAGTTTGTTTTTTGTTGGCAAAAGGGATATACATCTGGATTCCATAGGAGATTGTTGGTCCTGGTCTAGCTTAGGAAGAAAAATTATTAAGGCTAAACAGGAAGAGAATGTGAAAATAGCTAAGTGTCTCTGGGGATCAATAACATTTATGCAGTTCTTCTCCTAGCCACAAAAGTTTGGGCTAGGCTTATAAATGCCTTAGGGCAGATAGCCTAGTATAAACCTATGAACCTATGAACTTATGAACCTAAGAAAGAAAGACATAATTTCCTTAATTTCAATAAGACGGAGTCAATCTCCTCAAACAGTTGTTTAAGATCAATGGCTGACATCAGCCAAAGTTTGCAGCTAGGGTAATGCACATATAAAAATGTATTGTGGTTTTAATATTGAAATCAGTGAAAATTTTTCTTTGTATTATAACCTTGGAATTAAATTAAAGCAGGACACAATCATGTCAGTTTAAGGCTAAGCTTGAAAGCCTACCAAAATGATTCAACAGCTTAAAAATTGGAGGCAAATTTGCTAAATAGTTGCTTACCCAATGGAGTCCATCATCAACAGACTATGAAGAACAATAAAGTTTGCTTCAGAGCAATGTTGATAACAATATGAGTCAAATGCCTCTATAAGTAATGCAAAACATTGCATAGATAATGAAAATTGTTAGTATATTCCCTGATATAATTTAAATGGTGACTTCATTTGTAATAACCTGTGTTAGTGAGTTACTATAAAGAAGATTGTGTTTTTCAAGAAAAGGGACCTTAATTCAATAGGCTTTCGCTATTCCAAAAACTCTCATTCGAGTGAGTCATAATTATTTTTAAAGTAAAGAAAGCATTCTGCCATAGTTCCACACAGGATTTTACTGTACTGAGTAATGTTAAGCCAGAATATCATCTAACCTAGACCCCATGATCTCCCCTTTACTAGGGGACTTATAGTAAAGGTTGGATAAGTTTATGCAATAATTTTTCCTAATCTTAGAGCCAGACATTTTTCCTACAGTTTGTTTTTTGTTGGCAAAAGGGATATACATCTGGATTCCATAGGAGATTGTTGGTCCTGGTCTAGCTTAGGAAGAAAAATTATTAAGGCTAAACAGGAAGAGAATGTCAAAATAGCTAAGTGTCTCTGGGGATCAATAACATTTATGCAGTTCTTCTCCTTATGCCTCAGAATAACAGGCAAAAAATGATCCTGAATTCCATCAGGGTCTGGTACTTTACTCTTAAGAAGTGCTTGGTTTGTTAAGCTGATCTCTTCTCATGAAGTTGGCTACCTTAGAAATTCTATAGTCTGTTCAGATAACTGAGGAGATTTCCTTGAGAAAGTTCTGTTTTTCTAGCAGTGCTGACATATCCTGAGATATGTACATGTCTTTGTAAACTATGACCATTCTGTGGTTAATTTTATAAATATTTTCTAGTCGAATGCCATCATATCTTGGAAAGCTAGCATATATATTTCCCTTTTCCTCCCTTTTAGTCAATGGGCCAGAAATCTTGGAGATGATATGCCCTTAGCTTATGTTTGGTTCTTCCAAATCACCCATTTAACATCTACTTCTGCAGAGCTGATGTGCTTTACTCTCTTTTTAAGCTGTGTAATGTCTTAACCTCAGTGTCTAATTATTACATTTTCTCTGTTTCTAAGCTGCTTCCTTCTCTTTAACAAACTGCTCTAGCTTTGCAGTGTTTTGCACCCTAAGCTCTCTCTCTCTCTTCTCCCTTCCAGGATGCTGTGCAATAGATCTAATACTGCTTTTTAAGCTTTCTTGGTTTTCTCATATATATTTATCTAATCGATAGGAGTTTCCAAGGAGTTCCTTTAAAAAAATGCCCGGTAATATATTCTGCTTTTTTGTCATTTAATCACAATTTATTATACTTCCATACACTGTATAAAATAGGATCTCCCAGACTTATTGTCTAAAGCGCTACAGCATTATGGTCTGAGAGAGCAATTGCTCAGATGTAATTACCATTTGAATGCCCCAGACATTAATAAATATGTAGTCTAACCTACTTGTACAACCTGCAGCTATAGTTAAGAAAGTGTAGTCCATTGGATGCATGGCCTGCCATGGGACTGCTAGGTTCATAGGTGTGTACTAGGCTAATGATGACTGGCCCTTTTTAAGGCTAACTATGCAACCCCAATTTCTGACAAATTCTGGCACCCTTGATAAGTTTAAGCATGGAATTGAAAGGTGAAACATTTACAAGCAGGGGCCTGGGAGATGAACCATTTACTGGCTTCCTTTGTCCATTAGAGATATAGGTGCCAAAACAGGGATGAATTTCCTGTTCCCCATACAATTGTCCAGATTACACTTGAATTGGGTTAAGGAGGAATTCTGCTTCACATGGATGGGGAGCCTGTTCCAGAGAAGGGGTAATCTCTGTGATATATACCTGTCTCTCCAGCAGGTCGTATTTATATCACAGGCAAGGTTTAAGTTTTTAAAATGAGTAATTCTGGTCATGTTTGTTTTGTGGACATGCAGGAGGTCCACCAGAGTGTGGTCTGACAATGCATTGTATGCGAGGCATAGAGCTCCCCTAAACAGTCTGTAGGAGACAAAATACAAAGCCCTCATTGGCCATTTTATTTATGCCTTGTGTTCTTTTAGTGAGGAACCTCTGTGGACTTTGCACTTGCTAGATATGCCTGGTTAGGTATATTCCAAATGGGGCATTGTACTCAGTTGGTAGGTCTGATGAATGCTGAATACAGTGGAACAACTTCTTCAGACCAGATGTCATACCTTTGTTTTATAAATTGCAAAACATAGAATGATTTCCTCACTATTGTAGACACATGATGGCCGAAGGCTAGATTACTATCTATGTGTGTCTATAAGTCCCTGACTACTTGGTCAGCTTTTAGGTGTATGCTGTTAATATGGTAGTTTCCAGGGTTGGATAACTTCCCGTAGGATAATATTATGCATTTCTTGGCATTAAGCTTAAATCCATGGTTCTGGCACCAGTTATTTGTCTGTGTCACTCCTTCCTGGAGAAGATTTGGGTCAGGTCCTAATTTGCAATCATCTGCAAATTTAGTCAGCCAGAGGCCATTGACATTGGCCTTGACTTCAGAGAAGTAAGTGCCAAAAAGGAACGGTCCCATGACTGATCCCTGAGGGACTTCACTTGTGACTGGCCTCTTTGTAGAGTGGACTCCCCAATTCTAACTTCCTGGGTCCTGTCTTTGAGCCAGCTGGCTGCCCACTGGGTGACATAAGGGACTGTACCTATACTCTTAAGTTTGCTAACAATGCCTCAGTGAAGGATTGTGTCAAATGCCTTTGTCAGGTAAAGCTAGGCAGTGTGAACCATTTTGCCCTCATCCTTTGCTTTGGTGACCTTCTCAAAGAAGTTCACCAGGTTGAGTAGTCATGACCTGCCCTTGATGAAACCAAATTGAGTTGGGCACAGTGTCAGGGGATTTCCTATGTAATTATTGATCATTCCCATGATAATTCTTTCCATGGCTTTGCATATGAGACTAGTGAGACTTATGGGTCTGTACATGACCCATCTTTGTACAGAGGGGTGACTGTTGCAGTTCTCCATTCATGAGGCATGAAGCCTGTTTGGAGTCTACAGCTAAATGGCAATTCCAGAGGACCTAATGGGTCATGTTTCATGCTATTTAGAAGGCATCCTTGGATATTATAAACTAACAGATATCCAAAAAGGATAAAACTAATAACCAAGAAATAGCCGAAAAAAACAGAAAAGTAAATCCGCTTTTAATGCACAAAACAAGCACAGAAACAGTCTTCACGAACTAAGCGCTTTCACCATTATCCAATGGCTTCATCAGAGTCAATGACAGGCTTACAAATGCAGCTTAATATATTATGACATCACCACGCTTAAACCAATTGTTTTAAAATGTCAATAAACCAATTAATCATTGCAAAAGCTAAATATGTATGCATATTTAAATTTTAAAACATATATATTATTGAAATACAATAATGTTAAAACATTCCATACTGCAAACCCTACCTATACAACACCTTATACAAATATACACTACGAACTTATATAAAAAAATGAATAAGTAAACAAATAAATAATGTACCCTAAATTTCATTCTGAAAAATACACCCCCCCCTCAAAACACATTTAATATCTGTTCATAGGTTCATAGGTTCATAGGTGTATACTAGGCTATCTGCCCTAAGGCATTTATAAGCCTAGCCCAAAGTTTTGTGGCTTACGCCACCCCCTATATGAAAAAATACTGTGCCCATTAGTTTATTGTGCCTCTGTCCAGCAGTGACACAGAGATGATTCCCGGGGTAAACCTACGATCTCCCATCCACAGGTCAAGATTTCTCTTGAACAGAGCCAGCGAGGTGCTCTGCCTTACATGGACCGGGATTCTATTCCACAGCATAGGGAGTCTCTGAGTGATAAATCTATCCCTCCAGCACATCATATTTATATCCGTGCTAAGGTTTAAGTCGCTTGCTCTAGTGGTTTTGGTGGATTTGGATTTTTTGAGGTGGAGCATGTCCATTAATTCCGGGTTGGACATGGCCTTGTATGTCAGGCACATGTCACCTCTGAGCAGACGGTATGCGACTGAATAGAGCTGGAGTTTCTTCAATCTGGCAGCATATGACAGATTTTGGAGTCCCTTTATCCTTTTGGTGAGGAACTTTTGGGGTCTCTCCAATTGCGGCAGATGTCAGGTGAGATACATCCCGAATGTGGCATTGTACTCGATCATTGGTCTGATAAGTGAAGAGTACAGGGGAACAATGACCTCACTAGATCTGGATGTGAATCCCTTCATGATCAGGTGGGCAATATAGAAGGTCTTTCTAACCACTTTAGCAACATGAGTGTCAAAAGAAAGGCCACTGTCAACCTGGGTCCCCAGGTCCCTGATAACCTCTTCTGTGCTTAGTGGATTGCCACCTATATGGTAGCTTGGGGTTACCTTGTTTTTCCCGAAGGGTATGACTATACATTTTTTGGCGTTTAACTTCAGGCCATGGATCTGGCACCAGCTATCTGTTTCCGTGAGTCCCTTCTGAAGGATATCCGTGTCCGATGCACTTTCCACTATGGCGCCCAGTTTGCAGTCGTCTGCAAACTTTGTCAGCCAAAGTCCTCCCATGTTGGCCTGTACTTCTGAGAAGTAGATGCCGAACAATAGGGGGCCAAAGACCGAGCTCTGTGGGATACCACTTGTGACCGGCTTGGAGTCTGTCCTTAAGCCAGTTTGCAACCCATCTTGTGACATATGGGTTTACATTTAAGCTGGTAAGTTTTTCTACAATACCCGAGTGAGGTATTGTGTCGAAAGCCTTTGCAAGGTCAAGGTAGGCTGTATGGACTGCCTTTCCCTCATCAATGGCCTTGGTGACTGTTTCAAAGAAGTCGACCAAGTTCAAAAGGCATGATCTGCCCTTGACGAAGTCAAACTGGGTCGGGTCCAATGTCTGCAAGTCCCCAATATCTTTGTTTATGAGCTCCATTATGATCCTCTCCATAGCTTTGCAGACTAGACTTGTTAAGCTTATGGGGCGGTAATTACCAGGGTCCGTAGAGGCACCGCCTTTGTGGAGTGGGACCACAATTGCCGTATGCCACTCCTTGGGCACGTATCCTGTGGTAAGGCTGAGATTAAACAGCTGCCTTATGTGCGGGTTTAATTCCTCATTTAGCTCGTGTAGCACACAGCCGGGGACACCATCCAGTCCCATTGATGCTGTGTTTTTAGCTTTAGAGAGAGCAGCTTTCACCTGCACATTTGAGATGTCTGGGTGGCTACACTCCGCTGGGATAGTTATCTCTCCTTTAGGGGGGGAGAGGGGGGTGAAGTTTGCACTGAACCTGTCTGCCAGTATGTTGGCAATGTCTGTGGGTTCAGTGATTTTTGTATAATTTTGGACTAATTCTGAGCATATCTGGGAGTTTCCAACCAGGTTCCTAACATAGCTGAAAAAGGCCTTATGATTGTCCTTTGAATCCATGGCAATTCTTCTCTCAAAATTGGCCTTAGTTGATTTTATGAGTGCTCGTATTTTTTTACTAATAATGATCAGGGGTGACTTCCCTTTTATGGATTTTGTTCTATCATGTAATAGCTTTCTCCTCTTGTTGTAAAATTTGTTAATGGCTGGGGTCCACCAGACTGGACGTTTGCCCGTTTGCCCTTTGTGGAAAGAGTCTTGGTTTTATTTGGGATTGCCTGATCCATGCAGTCCTGGAGGTGTTCATAGAAGGCATTTGTAAGGGCTTCCGCAGCTTGGGTTGTGGTTTCCACTGGCTCAGGGGCCTTGAAAGATACCACACCAGTCTTGAGTAGTGTGAAGTTTGCTTTAGAGAAGTTCTTCACTGTGGTCTTTTTTGTTTGGGGTGGGGGCAAGATGTGGATTTCCAGTGAGATTAGTTTATGATCAGATCTCACCAATGAGGGATATACTTCCGGTGTGGAGCATTTTGTCCCCATGTTTGTGATAATGAGATCTAGTATATTTTCTCCTCTCATAGGAACAGTGACTAGCTGTTCCATGGCATTTGAATTTATGAACTCCAGGAACCATTGGGCTAGAAGGTTAGGGCTTGAGTAATGTTCCCAGTCTATATTCGGGTAGTTGAAGTCACCCAATATGATGATGTTTCGAGATACATTTATACCCTCTAGTGTCTTCAGGAAGGCTGTGTTGGGTTCCTGAGTTTGAGAGGGTGGCCTGTAGCATGCTACAATTTGTAGAGCAGTTTTGCCTATGGTTAGTTGCACCTGGATGGTTTCCGAAGCTTCGTGCGTTGCCACCAACCTGGAGGTGTGGGTATCTTTTATGAATATGGATACACCCCCTCCTTTTGTGGTGTGGTCCGGGTTTTGGGGCCGGAACGCATGATATGAGGTAAAACCTAATAGTGCCGGGGTGCTCTCAGGAGCCTTGAACCAGGTTTCAGTTACAGCACAGACATCGATGTTCTCCATACTGAGAAGGGCCTCGAGTGCGTGCATTTTGAGAATTAGACTTCTGGCATTGAGCAGCATTACCCTCAGTTTCTTCCCATTTTTGTTTTCTAGAGTGGTAGGTTTAGAATTTGAGCCTTGCCTAAAAAGGCACTATGGGGGTGGCAAGAGCCTTAGCCAATATCCGGAATCCCAGGGGTGACAGGTGCAAGCCGTCCCTTGCGAAGCAGCGTGGCTTGTCAAGCATGTCATCCCAGACAGACAGACACCGGATCCCCTTTGAATGACACCAGACATTAAGCCAATTGTTAAAGCTGATCATCTTGTCTCTATATTGTGGCATCATTCTTGGTGAAGGAAGGATACTGCTCAGGGTCAGGGTCATACCTGCCTGGGCTACATAATCAGAGAGCTCCTCTATGTCTCTTTTCATGTAGTCCAGGGGGGTACGTCTCAGGTCGTTCACACCAGCATGGACAATGACTGTGTCATATTTGTACTTGCCATGGAGTGACCCAAGTGCTTGTGTTATGTGGCAGATTCTAGCGCCCGATAGGCAGCTTACTGTGACCCTCTCCTTGTTCAGCCTGGTGAGTGGGACGTCAGTGTGTCTGACTATGGAGTCACCTCTGACAAGTATGTTTGGTGTTGTATTTGGCCTTAAGGGCTGTGACTGCTTTGCACACTGATTTTGTGGTTTATGTGTTGCTTGTGGGGTGTCTTGAGGTAGCAGTTGTTTGGGTGTCTGCTTTGGAGGCCTCTGCTGTTTAGGTAAATTTTTACTCAGAGCCTCCGAGTATGTCTTGTGTGTTTATGTGTTTGATTCAGTGGTGTGATAGCATTATGTGAGGCTGGTTTTGTGGTGTGTGTAGTTGCCTTCTCCTCCTGTCTGGTCTTGCCAGTCCTGAGTTGAGAGAGCTCAGCCTCCAGTTTGGCTAAATAGCTGCATCTCTTGCAAGTATTTGTGTTATGTGGGAGGAGGAGAGGGTTGTCTGTGTACATGAGGCAATTGTAACATTGCCTCAATATTCCCAGATTCACCAACTGGGCAAATATATAATAAATGCATGAAATTATACATAAAACAATAGTTACAAACTTTATTGAAGCCATATTTATATTAAATGACTTCTTTGTTTCAGTAAAGGTAAAATAGATTCACTGTCACTTGAGGCCAGGGCGATTAATTGCATTAAGCCTAATCTGCCAGTTGAATTCCAAAATCTCAACCCTAAGCTTATCATCCCCTCCTCTCTCACTAGATATAACCCTATCCAGTGCAAAAAATATAAACTTTTTAAAATTGGGGCATGTGGTACTGTGCATATAAAGAGCATTAGTGGTGTCCTTATTCCTAATAGCTCTAATATGTTCAACAATTCTTTCTTTAAGCTTCCTAATGGTCTTCGCCTACATAAAAACCTGGGCAGGATACATAGGTGGCTAAGTACACCAGCATACTGGTATTGTAGTAACAGGGGCAGGGAATCAACCTATTAAACCCAAATACTGTAACATGGGGTCCTTCATTAATATATCTACAGTAACTACATGCCCCACATTTATGCATTTTTATAAAGTGTATTTAGGGGATGATTGTTCTAGAATGTTTTTGACATGTGTAATTACACATATCTACACATATACATACTGTATATACACATAATTACATTACTGTAATTACAGTAATGTTGTGTAACTCAGATCTGCTCTGAGTTGCAGCACAATGACACTAAATATACAGAACCAACTGATACTGCCAGCATCCTGGCAGATAGGTTCAGTGCTAACTGTAACCCCCTTTCACCCGCTAAAGGGCCCCTCATTATACCAGAAGAATGCAAAGTTCCTGTAATCACAGTTGCATAGCTAAAAACCTCACTCTCCAAAGCCATGAACACAGCATCCATGGGACCTGACAACATCCCAGGCTGCCTTCTACATGAACTACAGAATGAACAGGCACCCAACCTAAGTACCATGTTCATTCATAGCCTCACCTCAGGTTTTGTGCCCATTAAATGGTGCACCATGTTGGTTATCCCACTCCACAAAGGGGGGGTGGCCACAACAGACCCCGGGAAGTACCACCCCATTAGCCTGACGAGCCTGGTCTGCAAGGCCATGGAACATGTATCATCATGGAACACATAAACAAAGACATTAGAAATCTCCAAACTCTGGACCCCACACAGTTCATGTTTGTAAAAGGCAGATCATGTCTCCTAAACCTGATAGACTTCTTTGAAGTAGTCACTAAAGCCATAGATAAGGGTAAGATGGTTCACAAAGCCTATCTAGATCTCGCCAAGGCATTCAACACCATCCCCCACTCTGGATTTATAGATAAACTCACTAAACTAGGTATAAATCCCTATTTCACAAGATGGGTTGCCAGCTGGCTTACTGACAGAACCCACACTGTGAAAGTAGCAGACTCCAAATCAGACTTCAGACCAGTGACAAGTGGAGTACCATAGGGTTCAGTCGTGGGTCCTCTCCTGTATGGTATCTACTTCTCTGAAGTACAGGCTAACACAGAAGGTCTTTGGCTAACTAAATTCACAGATGACTGCAAACTAGGAGCCATAATCGAAACTTCTAACAATGTGAACATCCTAAAAAATGGCCTCCCTGAGACAGATGCCTGGTGTCAAAGCCATGGTCTCAAGCTCAATGCCAAAAAGTGCATTGTTATCCCTTTTGGTAAAAACTCTGTACCCATGAACTACCACATAGGCGGTAGGATACTTAACACCAAAAGTGTGATGAGACCTTAGGACACAGGTGGACAGTAGTCTCTCCTTTGATAATCACATTGCCACAGTGGTCAGGAAATACTTCTATGTGGCACACCTCATCACAAAAGGTTTCTCATCCAGAAAAAAAAGAGGTCATTGTTCCCCTCTAGTAATCACTCATTAGACCCATTATAGTGTACAACACCCCTTTTGGTACCTCACAAGACATCTACAACAACTGGAAAGGCCACAAAAATACCTCACAAAGAGGATTACTGGCCTCAAATAGATGCCTTACGCAGACCAACTCAAAAAACTCCAGCTTTACTCCGTCGCATATCGCCTATTCAGAGGTGATCTATGCCTAACATACAAAGCTATGTCAAACCCAGAGCTGTTGGACATGCTCCACTAAAAGAAATCCCAATCCCTCTGAGTTACATGCTCTAGGGACCTAAACCTTATCACCACAATAAACAGAACATGCTGGAGGGATAGATTCCTGTCCCAGATACTTCCCATACTCTGGAACAGACTACCTATCTATGTCAAACAGAGCTCCTAATTAGCACTCTTCAAGAAAAATCTTGATGATTGCATGGGTAATAGGATCACTTCTGTGGTTCTTCTTGACAGGGGCACAGGAAAATAATTTTCTTGGGTGGTGAAAGCCAGGGTACCTTTTTGGCTAGGCTTGTATATGCCCTAGGGCCAATAGCCTAGTACCTACCTATGAACCTACCTATATTTCTACCCCTACAGAACACAAACTGAGGACTGTCGCCTAATATTCCTCTAATGTTGGTATCAAAGCTAGAATCCCAAACCCTTCTTAGTGTTTCAACTATAAATGGTGTTTGGTAATTAAACCTAAGTACTATAGAGTCACCTTTATCTGTATCACTATATTTTCGTACCCCCCACTTCACCCTCCCCCATAAATTTGGGGGAAACTGAGTGGTTCTCTTACTAAAAATTTCATTCCTTATTTTCACCAATAGTTTCAAAGGATATCCTCTAGCTACAAACATACCTATCAAGGTATATATTTATTTCTCAAAGGTGGTAGTGTTGCTGATCATAATCTAACATTTTTGGCCCTTGACAATGTTTCTACGTTGCTAGTAGGGGTGACTACTCTGAAAATGTAACATAGAATTACTATATGTTTTCTTTCTATAAATACTACTCTGAAGTCCTTCTGGTGTTTTCATCAAATGAATGTCCAAAAAAATCTATTTCATGCTTATTCCAGTTACTTGTAAATATGAGAAAACAAGTAGATGAATTCAAATAATTCAAAAACTGATTTGCCTCAAATTCAGTTCCCTTCCACAGGATAAGTATGCCATCTAGAAAAAGATTATACATCAAATTTTTTTTCTTTGAACATAGATTCAAACACAAAGGATTCTTCCCAATGTTGTAAAACCAGGTTGGCAAAACCCAGGGCACACTTTGTCCCCATTGTCACTCCTGATACTTGGTGGAAAATCTCACCTTCAAAGCTCAAATAGTTGTTTCCTAGAATCAGTTCCATTAGTGCAACCATAAGGTTGATTTTCTCACCATTACCATATTGCTTTTCAGTAAACTCTGTCTAAAATATTAATTTCCCTCACTATGTGGGATTACTGAAAACAAATTTATAACATCTATGGTGAGAAAAGATATATTCCCTAGTTCCTTCAAACTACTCAACCTATTCAGGCAATGCCACAAATCCTTTAGAATATGTTCTATTCCCGTCACAACCTGTTGTATATTCCTATCCACATATGAAGCTATAGGCTCTGTTTTGGAGCCCTTAGCAGCCACTATAGGTCTAAACGGTGGATCTTCAATGTTTTTGTGGACCTTAGGAATCCCAAATAACACAGGTGTGATGGGATGTTCTACAGAAAAATAACTAAGTTCGCATTCATCAATAGCTCCCTGAAACAATGCATCTAATAGAAATAAATCTATCCTGTGGTAGGCTATATGCATTTCATTGACAGAAGCCCTTTGATAAGTCTGTGTGTCACCCAATATTTCATGAATTTTGGCCACGTATTTAAAGTGAGACATAATGACAACCCCCCCCCCCCCCCGTCCGTCCGGTTTCATTATTCTCACTTCTTTGTTGTTAGCCAGTTCTGAAAGCAGTTTTCTTTCTTCCTTATTCAAATTTTCATAATATATATTATTTATATAAGTTCATAGTGTATATTTATATAATGTGTTGAATAGGTAGCGTTTGCCGTATGGAATGTTTTAACATTATTGTATTTTAATAATATATATCTTTTAAAATTTAAATATACATACATTTTTAGCTTTTGCATTGATTAATTGGTTTATTGACATTTTAAAATAATTGGTTTAAGTGTGATGATGTGATAATATATTAAGCTGTATTTGTAAGCCTATCATTGACTCTGATAAAGCCATTGGGTAATGGTGAAAGTGCTTAGCTCGTGAAGGGTGTTTCTGTGCTTGTTTTGTGCAATAAAAGCAGATTTACATTTCTGTTTTTTCAGCTGTTTCTTGGTTATTAGTTTTATCCTTGGATATTATCTTGGCCCATTGATGCAGTGTGATCTTAGAGAGAGTATTAAGGATCTGTTCCTTAGTGATACATGGGGAGTTATATTTGATGGTATTTCTTGAGTGAAGGTTAATGGGGAAGGAGGGGTAAAGTCTAAGCTGAATTTTTTAGCCAGTAGGTTTGCTATATCTCATGGCTCAGTATAGGTTGCTACGCTTATGATGAGGTCTGCACAAGTTGTATATTGTCTTTGAGGTTGCGGACATAGCTAAAGAATGCATTGTGGTTGTCCTTATCCTGGGAGGCCAAATTTACCTCAAATATGGCTTTGTTAGACTTTATTTGTGCTCTGAGTTGTTTTTTCTGTTTGATGAGAGTGTTTTTTTTCCTGCTGGCAGCTGCACCACCTAATATTTGCCATGATGTTTTTTCTGTTATGCAGCCTACTGATTCTGTGATTCCCCAGCGTGGCATGTTTTTAGAGTTAGTTCTGTTCATTTTCCTGGTGGGAACAGCTTCTTTTATGCAGCTTTTAACATGCTTCCATAGGGTTTCTCTGAACAGTTTTGTGTAGATACCAGTGTTCTCAGGGTTTATGGGGGCTTGAAATTTTGTCACATTATCACTTAATAGTAGGAAATTATCCTTAGGGTAACTTCTGAGTATTCCATGTTTACCTGGGGTTCCAGGTTTTATTTTTACTTCGAAGATCATTTTGTGGTCTGACCTTACCAGGGAAGACTTTACACTAGGTGGTATACAGTACTCATATTATTGAGCAGATCCTGTATGGCTGCACCCCTTGTTGGTGTATTGACAATATGGTACAGAGAGTTTGTGTTTTCAAAAGCTAGGAATCTTTGCGCCTGTACATTTGGTGTTGTATATAATTCCCATTTAATAGTGGGATAATTAAAGTTGCCAATTGATATGGTATTGAGTTAAATGCAGAGTGTTTCTAATAAGATTTAATACATGGTATGCGTTTCCTGGGTTATAAAAAAGAACATATAGCTTGCAAGGAAGTGGTAGTGGATTTTGCCTATGGTGATTTGGACATGGAGAAGCTCAAGTGCATTGTGCTGTTTGCCCAGTCTTGAGGTATGTTTATTTTGGATGTAAATTGAGACACCTCCACCTTTTGTCCCTGTCTGTGTAGTAGTTGGTCTAAATATGTGAAAGGCATTATAACCTTGCACTGCTGGTGTGCTGTCTGTGGCTTTAAACCATGTCTCAGTGGCCACACAGAGTTCAGCATTCTCTAGATTGAAGAGAGCTTTTAGGGAGCTGTGTTTTTTGTTTAAACCCTAGCATTGAACAGTAACAGCTTTAGATTTTCTTGACTTTCATTTGCTATGTCGGAAGTACTTTCAGTTTGGCATTGGCTGAAAAAGGCAAGGCACTATAGGGGAGGACAATGTTTTAGCTGATATTTGAAAGCCTAGAGGGGAGGACTGCAAACATTCCCTGGAAAAGCAGCGAGTTCTGCTGACCATCTGCTTCCATGCTGGCACATATTGCATCCCCTTCAAATAACACCAGAAATTAAGCCAATTTTTAAAGTTAGTCATTGTTTGTTCCCGGGCAGCCACAGTGGTGCAGCAGTTAGCATTGTCACCTCACAGCAAGAGATTCTCCACTTCAATCCTCGGCTGGAGTGCCTTCTTTGTGGAGTCTTCATGTCCTCCCTGTGGTCACGTGGGTTTCCAGTGGGTGCTCTGGTTTCCTCTCACATCCCAAAGACATGCTGTAGGTGGATTGGACACTCTAAATTGGCCGTAGGTATGAGTGTGTACATGTGTGTGCCTTCCGTGGAAGGTTGGGGCCAGGCTGGCAATTTGACACCATAAAACTCTACTGCCAATCATGAGCAGACAGGTGATATGCTGTGGCGACCCCTAACTAGGAAAAGCTGAAAGAAGAAGAAGTCATTGTTTGTTCACATAGTGGCATCATCTTCAAATTAGTTCAAATCAATTGGATGGCTACTCACTGCCTTACTTAAACAAGGAAGTCAATGCCTACCTGTCTAATGGTTGTCCTTTTGTGGACCAAGAGCAATGATAAAATCCCCTGCTATGACTATGGTAGCACATGACCTGCGCAGTTTTTCTAGTGTTTTGAAGAACTGACTAAGCAAATCTAGACAGTCTATGTTTGGTCTATAAAAATGTCCTTTTCATAATCCCACTTCCATGTGTTTTCTTTTAGTATTACCCACTTTCAGTCATAAACTATGTGTCTTGCCAAAAGTTTCCAGTTCAGTGATTGATGAATTTAGATAATAACACTCCTTTTTCCTAACAAAGCACAGCCTCCCTCTGTCCCTTCCATTTCTTGTATATCCTTGCATCCCATTTGAAGACATTCTTAGTTTCTTGAAGAAACAGCCCATAAAGTGTGTGCTTCTCAAATTTAAAAAACTTGGTTTATCTTATCCCATGTGGATACACCCTTAACTTCAGTGTCATTAATTTGATTAGTGTGCTGAGTGATGTAATCAGAACACTGCATAATAAAGATTTTATTAAGCCCTTTGTAATTATCATATGAGTGAAATATAATAAAATGCGATATTAAACAATAAGACAAAAAAAAAATTGCCACAGATATTAACACTCAAATATTCACTTAAATTGCAAACTTAGGGAAATGACCCATGGAAGACTGGTGAAAGGAGAAAGCTTCCCCAGTGCCCATTAACAGCAGCCCCACCTCCACCGCAAAGCATGCTAATCTTCATATAAATTTTATTTTATTTATTTATTTATTTAATTTACATTTGTTGACCGGGCTAGTCCAACTAGATACGTGTCCATTTTCAGTGGAGGCCCGGGGAGAAAAGCTCCAAAACAAAAACATACTAAAAAAACATACTAAAAGTAACACACAAAATACATATTAAAAACAAAAATATACTTAAAAATATATAACCATATGATGCTAATGATTAGGAGATGGCATTAATATAGAGTAATTCATCTTCAGTTTAACATAGTATACAAAAAGAAATGTAAGTACAGTATCTGGTAGGTTTTGAGCATGGTAAGTAGTACTAAGTAGTGACTGAGATAGGAATTAAGAGTGAAGATTTGAGTATAGATTGGGTACATAAAGATTTAAGGTAGAAAAAATTAGGTTATGTTGGTAGCAAAATAGATTAAATAGATGAGATAAAAGTTTGTATTCTATGCTAGCAAAGGTATAATTATCTTTCTGACATGCAGAATATGTAACATCAATTAGCCGTAATGAAGAATTCAGAATAAAACATATATAAATATTTTCAAAGTGTGATTTATTTAGGTACTATTATATAGAGACCAACTCAAATACATTAACAGCCAAACAAAAAACTCAGTGACGAAAATAGTTCTGCTGCCTAGTTAAATCCCATATCAGCACTGTGGAAGATAAATGGAAGAACCAAAAAACATTCCTCATATGAGTAATGAGTAGTTGGGCCTCCCTATCTCCATTGCAGGTGGTGGGTGTCTTTGACTGGAAGTCTTTGCCTTTCTCTGGCTGCAGTATCACACCAGACCTTTTGGTGATGGGTCAGGTGTAATAAACTGTCAGTCATCGTTCTCTAGTTCTTGTGTTGCTTGTAATGCTGCATATCTATTTTGAGTAGGTATGGTTGTGTAAAGCTGGTTTGAAGGACAATGTTTTGGGGAAGAGGCTTGCAGGCTTAATCAATGGTACTGATCTTATATTTGTTTCAGAAGGTGTTTTTAATAGTGATATTGGAGGGTCTCTTTTAGCCCAGAGTCCACTGTTTTGACTCTGCCCACATCTCACAGATGCCTGCCTACATGCTGCAGCATTATCTGTCTGAAAGCAGAATGAATCAATAAAACTTTCTACACTTGTACCTGTTTCATGGTGGTTAATATCACTAGGAAATTAAACTGGAACTAGTAACCTAAATCCCTTAGGACAGGAACTATTGCTTTAAGTAATGCATTGCCATAATCTGTTATTATACATACAGTAATTGTGCCATGGCTAAAGAACTTCAAAGCTCTCTGCCTTTCCTAAGGATTGACTCATTTCCCACTGTGATGGTGTACTTGGAGCGTTAGGTTGTGCTTGTAATAAGAGGATTATAACAGCTGGCCAGCTTGCAGAGCTTCAGGGCACCTTCCATTCACCGGAACAGTCAGCTTGAGCTGAGACGATTTTAAAAAAGCAGGTTTGGGAATTAAGCCCTTAAAGAGATTTTCTTCCATTGAAGAGTATACTCCTGACACTTTTGAGTATCAAAGGTTGGCTTCTGCTCTTCTTTGTTGGAAGCTGATCCCCACTTTTTTCCATGCCTCTAAACATTTAAACACAGAATGTCAGACACACTGAGATTATCAAGTTACTGTGTACTCTTTCCTGAACATAATGTCTTGTAGCAATTGTATTTTATGGCACTAAGTACAGCTTCTGGAGACAAATCCATTCTTGAAATGAATTCGTACAGAAGTTTAAAATCTGCCTTTTTCATTGATTAACTACAGATGGTCCCCGACACCAAAACAAACAAGGCTTTAACCTAAACCCCAGGCAAATTTGAAGACCACCCATACCAACTACAAGTGCTCTTACTTGGCAGAAGTCATCTCCAGATACAGTAAAAGCAACTAACAGTGTATGTGATACCTTATTCTATATAGACCTGTCCTTCTCTAGCCAGTATTTAACAATAGGTGTGTGCCTACTGTTTGTGCCTCCCAAAAGGTATTTGCTCCTGGTCAGCCACAACACATCTATCTACCCCCCACCCTACTACCCCTGCTCCCTTAATAGACCAAGCTACCTCAGACCTACCTACCTAGCCATACTCTCTGCCAGCTCTATGCATGTACTCCCAGGCTTCACACTGAAGGAGTCTCCCATTACTCCTCTTTAACCACCACTATTGCCTTTCTCAGACACTTTTTCCTACACAAAAAGCACCCTGTTCAACCCCCAAGCCATAATCCCCCACTCTCTATCTTTATCCACTTACTCACCTCCTTTAGCCTCATCTCAGAGTCACTACTGCTTAGCCCCCCTCAAAGATTAGTGCAAACAAAATACAAAGAAATATTAAGAATATAAAAAGAACTAGAATTAAAGTGACAATGCTATGCTTAAATCAAACACTAAGCAAATAGCTTGACCCACAGAAGGTCTTGAAATACTCACTGATTGTTTCTCTCATATACATTCTGCTGCACCTACAGGATGGTGCTGCCCCACTCCGTTCACCCTCGCTAATGCTCGGGCTCTCTACACTCCCCTACCCTGTCCCCATTCACACCCACCCCATACACATTACATTTATAGGTATACACCACACCCACATCATCTCCATTACAATCATTGACCACACCCACATTCACTCATAGCATTCACACCTAACACCACACCCTTAGTCTACAACCAACTCCTAACCTTACTAATAACCCTCTCAAACTAGTCCAATACCTACCTGTACCATAACATGTCCAACACATATAACACCCACCGACTTAAGCTAGCACCTTATCCATTAATTGTCCTCTCTCTTCTCCAGTTGTCTGTTCTCACCTCCTATCACTCATACCTCAACTTCACTGCCCCCTCCACCATGGCAAACAGACATCTTAACAAGCTCTGTAAAACTAAAGAACTGTCCCATATTACCTTACAACCTCTATTCAATACACCCTCTCTCTCACTCATATTACATTAGCCAACAGAAAGCCAACTCTCAATACTATTCAAAACTCACAAAAATACTACATAAATTGGCCAAACTATACCTCTACCTTCGCCATGCCTTTCCTGCTGTGGAGACATTCACTCAAACCCAGGTCCCAAAACATCTCCCAATACCAACTCTAATCAACCAAATCTTCTATACCCAAGGCCAACTTCATCACTCCTCCTATTAAACCTAAACACAAGAAGTATACTTAACAGAACACAGGACCTTCACACCCTCCTAGCTCTTTATAAACCAGATATAACTGTGTTAACAGAAACATGGCTCAAACCAGATAACCATAGTAATGAAATTACATATCCTGGATACAATATTCTATGCAAAGATAGAATTGGAAAAAAGGGAGGAGGCGTAGCTATCCTATTTCAAAGTCATCTCAATATAGATCAAATTAAATGTAATTCTGATGATATCAAAGATGTAGAAATAATTCTTGCAAGATTAAAACTTAATTCCAACAAACAAATAATTATTGCTGGGGGTTATATCCCACCAGGCAATAACATTACTAAACTAGAAAGCCTACTAGACTGGATGTCCACCTATCTCCCACAAGAAACCATACTATTATGCGACTTTAACATTTACTGGTCTGATTGTGCCAGCCAAACCCCAACAGCCCACATTAACCTTCATGGGTTCTCTCAAATTCTAACGGACTCCACTAGAATTGACAAGAAAAACAATCGGCATTCCATACTAGACTGGATTCTGATGTCTGACCCCACTCAAGCACAGCAATCAGGCTGTCTTCCAGAGAGTCTGAGTGACCACCAAGCAACCTACATAATTAGGAATAGACCACACCATACTCACCAACCTATACTCAGGGTAATATGGAACAAACAATCTTTTAAACCGACTGAATTTACTAATGCACTTAAATACTGCAATTGGAACCCACTAAAACAACTACCAAAAGACAAAGCTGTACAGTACTTTAATTCAACATCCCTAAAGTTTTTAAACCAGCACGCACCCTCTAGAACCATTAGAATCAAAACCAAATATGCCCCATGGCTAACAAAAGATACCAAAACATTAATGAAAGAAAGGGACAAATCCTGCTTACAATTTCACAAAGTCAAAACCGCTTCATTGAAACAAAACTATCAAGAACTTAGGAACAAAGTAAAAAAACAAATAAAAATAGACAAAACTAACTACTATAAATCTTTGCAAGAAAAACATGCTCATAACCCTAACAAATTCTGGGCTATAATAAGCAACTTACTGCACCCAGGAAAATCTTCCACCCCACTTCTGTATTACCAACTAAACACGATAACATCCCCACTCAGTTTAATAAATTTTTTACTGAAAATGTCCAAGCCCTAGCCAACAACCAAAATAAAACTAATGCTCCCAAATCTACAGACACACCCAACCATATCAGCTCACTAGACCACCTCTATAACTTCTCCCTGCACCCAGTATCCACAAATACAATTGCTAAACTCCTCAAAAAACTGAAATCAACCACCCTAGCAGCTGACAACCTGCCAGCAGACTTCCTTCAAATGACATCAGAAGTAATAGTCTACCCAGTTTCCATCCTTATTAATAGATCAATATCAGAATGTAAAGTTCCCAACTTATGGAAAATATCCCACATCATTCCATTGCATGAAGGAGGCAAATCACTTGAACTGATCAACTACTGACCCATAGCCATTATTTCTCTCCTATCTAAAATAATGGAAAGAGATTTGCATTATCAATTAAAGAAATTCCTCCAACAAAATGACCTACTAGCCAAGTCACAGCACAGCTTCAGACCCTACCACAGCACCACAACAGCACTACTCTCTTTTACTGATATTGTCAATCATCATAGAAACAACGGTTTATTTACAGCCTCCATATTCCTAGACTTATCCAAAGCCTTTGATATGGTTAACCACTCAATGCTCCTAGACACTCTAACTACCCTTAACATAAGCCCCTCCACCAAATCATGGCTCAGTGACTACCTATCCAATCGATAACAAGCATTCCTATGGCAAGGTCAACTGTCCCCCCTATTACCAGTAACCATAGGCATCCCACAAGCTCCATCCTAGATCCACTGATGTTCTCTCTCTTCACTAACCACATAGCCACAGCCTCTCTCTCAGCCTCAGTTGTGTAATACGCAGATTATACCACTATCATATGTGCTTCCTCCAGCCTAAATGAGCTCCAAACCATAACTCAAAACAACTTCTCACAAATAGCATCCTGGTTTTCTAAAATCAAACTGATACTAAACCCTAAAAAGACACAACTCATTCTCTTCAGTCCAGGAAAATTTCCCCCTACAGACAGCAGCTTTACTATAAAATCAAAGGAAAACATAATAATCAGCCCAACTACCCACACTAAATTCCTAGGAGTAGAAATTGACAACTATCTGAAATTTGACATACACATAGCCCAAACAATAAAAAAGTCAACAAAAAGCTGGGTCTCCTTTATAGGAACAAACAGTTCCTCACCAAACATACCAAAGCCGCTATTGCAAGGACACACCTCCTATCTATCCTAATTTATGCCTCCCCAGTATTTACTAATTTACGTCACAGCGAACTAAGCAAAATGGAATCCTGTTACAACAGGATTGCAAAATTTTCCACTGATGCATCCTATAGATCACATCACTGCCCTGCCCTCAGGCAACTCAACTGGCTTGAGTTACCACAACTACTCTTACTCAACCAACTCTCAATAGCACACAAAATCTACTACCTCCCAGAAAACACCACAGCACTTCAGCAATTAATTCATCCTTACACTTCCACTCGTACCTTAAGATCCAATAGTCAAAATCTAGTTAATGTCATCAAACACAGAAATACAGCTGGTAAATCTCTCTTTGCCTGTTCCATTGCCAATATCTGGAATGCACTCCCAAGTCAATTAACTTCAACCACAGCCCCCCTCCAATTTAAATACTCCTCAAAACCCATTATCTAGGAAACTGGCTATGCCCATGTTTCTCCCCTGGATGATCGACTCACTCAGTGTCAGCGTTTTCTTCCTACCCAATCATAAGGTCAGTCTAATGCCATTTGAACAGCTAACTAAATTTTTCACTCCTCCCTCTAACTCTTGCTCTCTTTCCTCTCCTCTCTTCTCTCACTTCCAATTTTCAACCTCCAGCAGTGCTACTAGCCAATATTTCCAACAATGATGAAGGAAGTATACAATGAATGCTTACATGTAGACATAAACGTCAGCTATTCTTATGTCAAGAACACACTCTGTATTACTACTATGTAAAGTTTCTCAACAAAGACTCCACAGAAAATGTACAGACCAGCTAATAACATCAACCATCATGACTGTGTGAATGTACGAATGTATAGCTAAAATAGTTTATGTCCTCTAATGTCAAGTCAATGATTAATAAACTCAGAGAAAATGAGCAAACTGCAACAAAATAAAGGAAAAAAGGACCACACCGGATACTCAAAACAGTTCCAATAAGTGCTTTCGTTTACTAAAACGAGCAAATTTCTTCAGACAATTTTAAGACATACAAGTACACTTAAATACATTACTTATCATGACATCATCTCCTTTAGAAAAACACAGCCTCATTTTAAAGTGCCAAACTCCTATAAAAACTAACCATGTGTCAAAAAATAAATAATAAAAATCCTTACGTATATTTCCAAATATTACATGCAACAATACATCTGTATAACTTAATAAATATACAGTAAAAAGCATTAAAAGTATATAAACATGAATCTATCTAACTAACGCTTTTAATTTCAAGATGCTCTTGATAGAAACAAAGTCATTTAAACCTGGCGGAAATAAGGCATTTAATTTCAACTGCCAAATCAGTTCCTTCTCCTCTAATTTCAAATCCGTTGGTCCACCCCTAAAATTATCTAAGAACTTGAATTCATGTTTAGGACACAAATTAATGTGCCTCGCAAGTGCATTGTTCAAATTCTTTTTGTCAATGGCATACAAGTGCTCATACATTCTATTCTTAAGGGGTCTTTCAGTTTTGCCCACGTAAAAAATGGGACAATTTTTACATGAGCTCAAGTAAACCACCCCTCTGGTATTACAATTGAATTTACCATTGGTGTGATATTGTTTGTCATTTATTGTAAAAAAGGTTACCACATCTATATATTTGCACCAACGGCAGGCCTCACATTTAAACATCCCACAATGTGGGAGATGACATTTTAAAGTACTATTTTCTAAAAGTGTTTTTAAATTCCTGCCTTTCCTAAAGACTACAAAGGGAGACTCTCCTACATGTTGTCTGGTCAAATTATCATCTAATAAGAAGGACCAATTTTTAAAGATAATTGATCTCAAAAAGGGAGCATCTATAGAAAATGTGGTTATAAAGCTCAACCTTGCTAAATCAACATCTGAGGGCCCAGATGGTTGTTTGGGGGACAAGATCCCTATGGTCCCAGTCAATTTCTGATGTATTACAAGTAACATTCAAATTGTCCAACGAATTATCCGGACTACAAGAGTCTAAATTAGTGAAAATATTACTATCCTTGACATTCAATAATGGTTTAAAAATTCCATGAACTCTTTTAGAGGAGACCTCATCAATGAGGTCATCCATTAAATTGATGGGGTAGCCACATTTACTAAACATTTCCTTCAATAACCTGCATTCATCTAAAAAATCATTCTCTAAGGTCACCATTCTTGCAGCCCGTACCAGTTGACCTTTAACAACTCCCCTTTTCTGGTGAAAAGGGTAACAGCTGGAAAAATGAAGGAATGCGTTCGAGTATGTTGATTTTCTAAAAAATTTAGAAATAACCCCATCCAATAAAGGACGTTTGATCAATTCAACATCAAGGAAGCAAATTCGTTCAGTATTGAATTCCCAGGTAAATTCAAGGAAATTCTTGTATTTAGAAATATGTTCAACAAAGGCTGCAGCAGAATTCCTAGTACCTCGCCAAATAATAAAAATATCATCTAAATAATGGGTGTACCATGCAACGTTTTCTTGGAAAACATGATCCCTTAACAGGAGTTGTTTTTCCCAGTGGGCCATCACTGTGTTGGCAAAGGTACCACCACATGGAGACCCCATGGCTACACCAGTTTTCTGTAAGTAAAATTCTCTGTTAAATAAAAAATAATTATTGCTCAAAACTAGTTCCAACAAATAAATAATTAAATCTATAGGAGTACCATCCAAATGTTGTTCTAACAAAAAATCCCTGACCCATTCACAACCAAGCTCTTGAGGAATGGTAGTGTACAAATCCTGGACATCAATTGTTAAAAAATTCAGGTTCCTAGAAAAAGGAAAATTGTTCATGGCACATAGAAATGCCCACGAATCCTTGCATATCTGGGTTTCATTTCTCAAAGCTTCCTTAAGTTTGACATCCACAAATTTAGCACATCCATAGGTTATAGACTGCCTCCCACCAGTGATGGAATGGAAGGGAGGTTTTTCCAGATTTTTGTGGATTTTAGGTAAGCCAAATAAGGTAGGGGTGATTGGGTAGGGGATTGAGAGAAAGTTCAACAAGTCAACATCAATGCGCTCCTCAATAAACAAGTCATTAATGAAGCCTTTAATTCTTTGATATGCTCCATTAATTTCATTGAGGGAAACCTTTACATAAGCCCCATTGGTCAACAGAGAACTCATGCTGTAATTAAAATCTTCGTTGTCCATAAACACCATCCCAACCCCCTTATCCGGCATACTAATACGGATGTCAGCAAATCTTAAGTCATCCAAAGCATCCTTCTTGGGTTGGGTTAAATTACACAATCTTTCATTAAAGGCTCCCCTAGTAGTCAAAAGTGTTCTAAAATCATTCTCACAAATTCTTTCGAATAATAAAATGGAAGGGTGTAAAGGTGGATTGAAAATACTTGCAATTCTGAACTCTTTAGTGAGACTGAAATTGTTCCCAAATACCACATTCAAATTCAGTTTCCTAGTATATGTTTTAAGGTCAATAAGTGTTCTTGCTAAGTCACTTCTAGTTGAAGGGACAAAAGTTGAACCTTTAGTTAAGACCTCTGTTAATAAAGGGGCAGGAACAAAGGTAGAATAATTGAAAATTCTAAAGTCTCGTGTATTGTTAAATAAAATCTGAACTGGTCTCTGTTGTGTATTAATAGGACTAGTGTGTCCTACGGAACGAGGAGAAAGAACTATCTCCTCCTCCTGTTCTGTGTTTTCTTCTTCCACTAGTGTTGTTGCTGTGGATGATTTAATTGTCCCCCAGTGTTTGTTTTCCTGTGTCCCTGAAAACCCTGACTCTGTTGTGAACCATTAGTATTAGTGTTGTTTTGATTGTTTGCATTATTAGTGATATGCTTGTTAGCAAGCCTCTCACTCCTCCTGACCAGGGACCCTTCATCTAACAAACTATCATTCATTTGCATCCGATTATTGTCATTCACAGCAATAAAGTTATCACCAGAACCACCTAGTTCATTATTAGAACCAACACATTCACATTTACATTAGAAGGAGTTAAAGGGTACGCTAGACCCTTCTCATAAGCCAGAGAGTTCCTATTAAGGTTCTTGATTTTATTTTCTTTAATTTTAAGCAAAGCATTATCAATACTAGTGAAAATATGTAAAAGATCGAATACTAGAGTCCAATGATGCCAATTCACTTTTCAAGTTATCCATCTGTACACAATAATCCTTTATTAAAAGTTCCATAAACTCAACCCTTTGTCGATCAAACAAACTTAAAAGTTCCTTGTGAAAGGGTGAGTTTGAAACTAACCCAGTAGGAAACCGCCATTGTCTAAGTCCTTTTGGGACTTGTTGCCTCTTAATGCATTCAGACAAACTGCACCTCAATTTGCAACTTTTTAAATTGGAACAGTTTGGTGTCATAAACCTTTAAATTGTTAATTAAGTTTTTTTCACCACTTTCAGAGTTCCTAATACTGTCAGGCTGAAAGGACCCATTGACAAAACAAGCTGGGTCTTTAAAGCAGTCCTCCAGAGTCGGAATAATAGATGGCGTACTTACTGTACTTCCCAAATCTCCATTGTTACCCAAACACTCATTCGTCCTGCTGGAAAGTACATTTGAAGTCTGAAAACCTGAACAGGGCACAAAAGAAGAACCAGAAGCCCCTGGAAAATGGTTGCCTCGATCCTGCGATCCTAAGGCAAATGCTGATGTCCCAGGCGAAGAAGAATTAGATAAACCATGAGAGACTGGGTCACTGGAACTTCCGGGTCCATGAGGCCAAGCAGTCGCAACCTGACTGGCCAAACAGTCTACACGTTGCGACAGTAGTTCTATTAAGGCAGTCAATTTGCCTAGAGCACAATTGTCATTGTTAGATGAAGAATCCATAACATTAGGTGTAGGATCCATGGTATTAAAAAGTACTTGTGATCCAGGTGTCCTCCAGAGTCAGAATAATAGATGGCGTACTTACTGTACTTCCCAAATCTCCATTGTTACCCAAACACTCATTCGTCCTGCTGGAAGGTACATTTGAAGTCTGAAAACCTGAACAGGGCACAAAAGAAGAACCAGAAGCCCCTGGAAAATGGTTGCCTCGATCCTGCGATCCTAAGGCAAATGCTGATGTCCCAGGCAAAGAAGAATTAGATAAACCATGAGAGACTGGGTTACTGGAACTTCCGGGTCTATGAGGCCAAGCAGTCGCAACCTGACTGGCCAAACAGTCTACACGTTGCGACAGTAGTTCTATTAAGGCAGTCAATTTGCCTAGAGCACAATTGTCATTGTTAGATGAAGAATCCATAACATTAGGTGTAGGATCCATGGTATTAAAAAGTACTTGTGATCCAGGTGTGGAATGAGCTTCCATGAACCAAACAAATAAACTCAGAGAAAACGAACAAACTGCAACAAAATAAAGGAAAAAAGGACCACACCGGATACTCAAAACAGTTCCAATAAGCGCTTTTGTTTACTAAATGAGCAAACTTCTTCAGACAATTTTAAGACACACAAGTACACTTAAATACATTACTTATCATGACATCATTTCATTTAGAAAAACATAATTTCCTTTAGAAAACGTCCTTTATTGGATGAGTTATTTCTAAAATGTTTAGACAATCAACATACTCAAATGCATTCCTTCATTCCTTAATTTTTCCAGCTGCCACCCTTTTCACCAGAAAAGGGGAGTTGTTAAAGGTCAACTGGTATGGGCTGCAAGAATGGTGACCTTAGAGAATGATTTTTTTAGATGAATGCAGGTTATTGAAGGAAATGATTAGTAAATGTGGCTACCCTTTCAATTTAGTGGATGACCTCATTGATGAAGTCTCCTCTAAAAGAGTTCGTGGAATTTTTCAACCATTATTGAATGTCAAGGATAGTAATATTTTCACTAATTTAGGCTCTTGTAGTCCGGATAATTCATTGGACAATTTGAATGTTACTTGTAATACATCAGAAATTGACTGGGACCGTAGAGATCTTGTCCCCCAAACAACCATCTGGGTCCTCAGATGTTGATTTAGCAAGGTTGAGCTTTATAACCACATTTTCTATAGATGCTCCCTTTTTGAGATCAATTATCTTTAAAAATTGGTCCTTCTTATTAGATGATAATTTGACCAGACAACACGTAGGAGAGTCTCCCATTGTAGTCTTTAGGAAAGGCAGGAATTTAAAAACACTTTTGGAAAATAGTACTTTAAAATGTCATCCCCCACATTGTGGGATATTTAAATGTGAGGCCTGCCGTTGGTGCAAATATATAGATGTGGTAACCTTTTTTACAATAAATGACAAACAATATCACACCAATGATAAATTCAATTGTAATACCAGAGGGGTGGTTTACTTGAGCTCATGTAAAAATTGCCCCGTTTTTTATGTGGGCAAAACTGAAAGACCCCTTAAGAATAGAATTTATGAGCACTTGTATGCCATTGACAAAAAGAATTTGAACAATGCACTTGCGAGGCATATTAATTTGTGTCCCAAACATGAATTCAAGTTCTTAGTTATTGAAAAAATTCCGGATAATTTTAGGGTTGGACCAATGGATTTGAAATTGGGCGGCACAGTGGTGCAGCGGTTAACGTTGTCGCCTCACAGCAAGAGGTTCTCTGGTTCGATTCTCGGCTGGGGTGCCTTCTGTGTGGAGTTTGCATGTTCTCCCTGTGTTCGCGTGGGTTTCCTCCGGGTTCTCCGGTTTCCTCCCACATTCCAAAGACATGCATCTGGAGCATTTCTCCCCGGGCCTCCGCTGAAAACAGGCTCTATGGAACCTAGTCGGACTTTCCCAGTCAACAAATGTTAAATAAATAAATAAAATAAAATAAATAAAAATTAGAGGAGAAGGAACTGATATGGCAGTTGAAATTAAATGCCTTAGTTCCGCCAGGTTTAAATTACTTTATTTCTATCAAGAGCATCTTAAAATTAAAAGCATTAGATAGATTCATGTTTATATACTTTTAACACTTTTTACTGCATAATTATTAAATGATATAAATGTATTGTTACATGTAATTTTTGGAAATATATGTAAGGATTTTTATTATTTATTTTTTTGATATATGGTTGTTTTTTATATGAGTTTGGCACTTTAAAATGAGGCTGTGTTTTTCTAAAGGAAATTATGTTTTTCTAAAGGAAATGATGTCATGATAAGTAATGTATTTAAGTGTACTTGTGTGTCTTAAAATTGTCTGAAGAAGTTTGCTCGTTTTATAGGTTTATACTTAGGTTCATAGGTTTATACTAGGCTATCTGCCCGAGGGCATTTACAAGCCTAGCCCATAGTTTTGTGGCTTACGCCACCCCTTTAGTATGGGGAACTATACCCATTATTTTGCTGTGCCTCTGTCGAGCAGTGACACTGAGGTAATCCCTGGGGTATATCTGCGATCTCCCATCCATTGGTCAAGATTTCTCTTGAACAAGGCCAGCGAGGTGCTCTGCCTCACATATACCGGGATTTTGTTCCACAGCATAGGGAGTCTTTGGGTGATGAATCTATCCCTGCAGCACGTCCTATTAATAGCCGTGTCGAGGTTTAAGTCTCCCACCCTTGTGGCTCTGACGGATCTAGATTTTTTTGAGGTGAAGCATATTCATCAAATCTGGGTTTGACATGGCCTTGTATGTCAGGCACAGGTCACCTCTGAGCAAGCGGTAAGCGACTGAATAGAGCTGAAGTTCTTTCAGTCGGGCAGCATAGGACAGATATTTGAGACCCTTTATCCTTTTGGTGAGGAACTTTTGTGGCCTCTCCAGCTGCTGCAAGTGTCGGGTCAGATACATTCCAAATGGGGCATTGTACTCAATCATTGGTCTGATGAGTGATGAGTATAGGGAAACTATGACCTCCCTTGATCTAGATGTGAATCCCTTCATGATAAGGTGGGCAATGTAGAAGGTCTTCCTAACTACTTTAGCTACATGGGTGTCGAATGACAGGCTACTGTCAACCTGGGTCCCCAGGTCCCTGATAACTTCTTCTGTGCTCAGTGGATTGCCACCTATATGGTAGCTAGGGGTAACCTTGTTTTTCCCGAAGGGTATGACTATGCATTTTTTGGCATTTAACTTTAGGCCATGGCTCTGGCACCAGTTATCCGTTTCTGTGAGACCCTTCTGAAGGATATCTGTGTCAGATGTGTTTTCGACTACTGCGCCCAGTTTGCAGTCATCTGCAAACTTTGTCAACCATAACCCTCCTGTGTTTGCTTGTACTTCGGAAAAGTAAATGCCAAACAAGAGTGGGCCCAGGACTGAGCCCTGTGGGACACCACTTGTGACAGGCTTTGAGTCTGACATGGCGCCAGCAACTCTGACCCTGTGGGTTCTGTCACTCAGCCAGTTTGCAACCCATCTTGTGATGAATGGGTTTACATTTAAGCTGATGAGTTTTTCAATGATACCCGAGTGGGGTATTGTATTGAAAGCTTTCACCAGATCGAGGTAGGCTGTATGGACTGCCTTTCCCTCATCAATGGCTTTGGTGACTGTTTCGAAAAAGTCAACCAAGTTTAAAAGGCATGATCTGCCTTTGACAAAGCCAAACTGGGTTGGATCCAAAGTCTGCAAATTCCCTATGTCTTGATTTATGAGATCCATTATGATCCTCTCCATGGCCTTGCAGATAAGGCTTGTCAAGCTAATGGGCTGGTAATTTCCAGGGTCGGTGGAGGCACCGCCTTTATGAAGTGGGACCACTGTCGCAGTGCGCCACTCCCTGGGTACGTATCCAGAGGTGAGACTATGATTAAACAGCTGTCCTAGCTGTGGGTTTAATTCCTCGTTGAGTTCGTGGAGCACACAGCCGGGGACACCATCAGGTCCCATGGATGCTGTGTTTTTTGCTTTGGAGAGAGCAGTTCTCACTTGGGCGTTAGAGATGTTTGGGGGGCTGCAATCGTTTGGTATAGATATCTCTCCTTTTGGGGGGGGGAGAAGTTTGCACTGAACCTCTCAGCCAGTATGTTGGCAATGTCTGTAGGATAGTAAACAAAAGCGCTTATTGGAACTGTTTTGAGTATCCGGTGTGGTCCTTTTTTCCTTTATTTTGTTGAAGTCAATGATTTATGTTTGATGTGTGAAATTGTGTATGCATAACTAAACTGGTATATGAGCTCTATTGTGAATGCATAGTGTAGTTAAACTAGTATATGAGCTCTATTGTCATGTCAACAATTTATGTTATGTATCTTATTGAATGTGAAGCTTTTCTCCTCGGGCCTCCGCTGAAAACGGACCTCTGTCCAGCCGGACACCCCTGGTTAACAAATGTAAAATAAAATAATAAAATAAAATTGTAATCTTAAAATCTTACATTCGGATATCTAGCAGATTATTTCAACATGCCCTGGATACTACTATGTGCGCACATTCTATAGTTGATGGATGTGGCATTTTTAGAACTCTGGTTAATTCCTCTTTTTTACAAACTTTACAAGATTACTCCCTTCCTTATCTTCAACTAAACTATAATGTGAGAGTTATTTCTGCAACTTTTGTTTTCTGCGTTATCCGTTTGTAATTCCTCTTGAAAAGCTTTTACTTATAGTACTGAGATAGTCACTGTGTGTGGAGTCACAGCTTCTCTCTGCTGTGCTGAGAGTGTGGATATGATAAATTGAATTCTTTCATCCTGTCTGGCTCTGGAATCATTTAATGTAGCAGTATCCAGCAAAACTGCTTCCACTAGCATGGTTAGATTTGATGGTACTTAGCACAAAACGTTTGAGGATTCTCCTACATTTGTTTGGGCTGCACCCCTCTTCAAAATCTTAGTAAATGATGACTTAAAAATGAACTTTTGACTGAAAAAATTATCTCAAAAAGCATTTAAACTACAATCTCTAGGAGGGGGAGTCTTAACAAAGACTGGATGATTTACTTATGGTTTAACTAAACAATCCAATGTATAAAGTACCTGTGAGGGCAAACATATTGCAGAGGAGATGTTCTTCCATTTGTGGTCATGTGTGCGACCCCTGATATCTTGAAAATTTATACAACCATTATTATCAATGAATATTATGTTGTTTGCTGAGTTTAGGTTTCATGGGGTGCAGTAGAAATGTTAGATGCATTTTGTTTGAAATGTTTAGACAGTAATGTTTAATGAAGTGAATAAAACGAAAAAAAGCAGAATCCAGACCAAATGTGAACTAATAACCAAAATCCAAAGTCTGGAAGAACAAAGCATGAGATGCCCAATAATTTCAATCCTTTATTAAGTCAAAACGACAAACTAGAACCACACCATGTCAAAAAAACAGTTCGACTTCATCAGATGCCACCAGACATTTATTACTCCATATTTATATAATTACTAATTAATTAAAACCTATCAGAATGCTTCTGTTGAATTTAAATCAACCAATTAAGTTAATGCCATTCTCCTTCATTTAAACTTTTTGTTCTCTTCATTTAAATATTCATAAATAATTCATTTTGGGCGGAGCCTTCCCTTTCTCGTGCTTCGTTCTTCCAGACTTTGGATTTTGGTTATTAATGAAGTGAATAGCTATTTTTATTTAATAACTTATTTTGTAGACTGAATAACTGAGCTAATCGATAGATCCATTTTAGTCTTAACCTGTGCCAAAAGGCCAAGAAAACTGAGATTATGTAGTTTAAATGATTTACAGTCATATCAAGTAATATTACAATATTTGCTAATTGAGCAAAGAATAATATGAGCTTACAAGATAAAGAACAGCAGAAGCAACAACAACTTTGCATAGTTTGTAAGGAAACCAGATTATATAGAATTCTTTACAAAACAGTGTATACAAACAGTGAAGTTGAATTTACAAGCCACTAATTGCAAAACAAATGAAGTTATATAGGTCTAAGAGACTTTGTCAGTAGAAGTGCGTTTTACAGTGAACACTGGGGAAATCATGAAGAAAAGGAGAATAAAGGTTGCTAGTAGAAATTTGAGAATGTGTGGGGGCTGCTTGTGGTTTCTCCAGATGGTATTCTCACCAATGGACATGGTAAATATACTTTTTTATTTGGTATGGATGCTGCCAACAACCAGATACCAGATGATAGTGCTGTAGCTCTCTTTCTGGGGTGTGAAATTGCATGTGTTGTTGCTGTTCACAATCAGAGTGCATGAAAGCACACAAATGCTGTATTGCATTTCCATTCTTGCTAGGTAGAAGTATGATTTCTAAGAATTTCATCACGCACACGCTTTGACTATATGAGATACATGGAAATGCTGAGCCATTCTGTGGTCCATATCCTGTAGCATCTTATCTGTGTATGATACGTGCAGGCTGAAATGCAGGGTTCTAAATAGTGGTCGAGGACCTCAGTAGTAACAACAGCCCCTGCACCAGTGGGGTTAACTCTATGATGCCAGTTCTTCTGTGGTGGGCACCGGCTACAGTGGTGCATTCATATCATTCAACTGGCAATCACTAAAGGGCACAAAAGCACTTTCACTATGCTGCTGTTATGGTCTAGAGATGTGCTCCACTCACCAGATCTATGTCTGAAAGGCTTCCTATGTATGCCTTCTTTCCATTCACTGTAGCTACCGGACAACTAAGATAAAACATGGGCTACATGGAGCCATCTGCAGGTTTTTCCCTATTCCAATCCACGTGCCCAACAGCTGCAGCATCAACACTTGCACTAAAGTGTCCTGTTAATAATGAATGATTGACTGGATACATATCCATTCTGAGCTTGCAATAATGTAACATCATCTGTATTAAAATGCGCCATGGTGGTGATTAGCATCACTCATTCATGGAAATAAGAAACGGCAGAGACAATAGAATCAGTGCATCTGTCAGCAATTCACCTTTTCTGCAAGAAAAATACAATGACATATTTCAAGAGATGTAGACCTTGTTCAGCATAAGTTGCTTATACCAAGACTAGTGATAGAGCTGGCTGTGTTCATAGAAGAGACACCTGCAAAAGAAACGTATCTATCCAAAAGCTATCAATGAACATCCAGTTACATTTGCTGCATGTGCTCTTACTTACAATAGTATGAAAAGCACTGCATAGTTACTGATAGTTGTTTATGATTTTGAACATCCTACTTTTATTCTACTCCAGGGTACCAGTTTCTTACCACACGCTGTTTATTTAGTTCCCTGTGACTTGCATTAATGACTCTGATACCACTGCTTCCACTCCTTCCTACCTTCCTGCTACAGCCTTCTCTCTGATCCCCATGTTTTCCCCTTTGCATGATCTTTACCATTTCCTGAACAGTTGTTTTGTTTTTTGCTAATAACTCTTTCCCTTCTTCTCCTCCACATTTTCTTCACTTTTCTTCTCAGCCCTCCCTTGTATACTCCACTTGGGATGTGTCCCGACAGTCCCCTTTTCTCAATTTCCACCTTCCTTAGCTGACTTTATAAGGCCCTTCTAGCAACTTGTATAAACTTGTCCCTTAGTTCTCTTCATTCCATTTAAGTGTGAACCACATGGCTGTTTTTATTCTCATATATATATATATATATATATATATATATATATATATATATATATTTTTTTTTTTTCATATTTTCTGTCTTTTTTTACACTTAGCGTGATTGTTAAACCTAGCAAACCTGGTTCCTTTTGTGGCCTGCCCCTACCTATTCACATGGTTTAAAACCGAAAGAATGCTTCCTTGTTCTTGCCTGCAGCATAAAGCTTGTCTGGCCGCAATTACATCCCTCTGACCCATCCTTGTCAAATCAACCAATGCTCTTCTCCATTGTCAAGTCCTTTTTTTAAATCTTTTTCAGCAATCCTTCCCTGAATAGTACACTGTTGTCCATTTCCTCCGAGTTCTTAAATGATTGCTCTTAACTATTAAACACCCTTAAACCCTTAGCTCTTTCCACTATTCTCTTTACATTTTCATCTCTTGCAGGATACTCTCTTTGCACTTTAATTATGTCATTTTTGAGATAATTTTCCCAACTTCAGGTCATAATCCTTCCACATTCCATTCCATGTTAATATGATGACATATCTTCATTCTTCAGCCCCTTCTCTTCCCTGCCTGGTTTATTTCAGTACAAGCATACATTGTGTGTGTGTGTGTGTGTGTGTGTGTATTTTGGTGGAAAACACCCATAGTTTATTGCAAAAACAAGGACCACATACGTTAATCAACAGAAGTTGACTCTGAACTATGTATGTGCTAAGAAACAGTCTAGGTGCATGCAATTTTGAACTTAAAAAAAAAAAAAGTAAAACATTGTTCTTTGCAGAACCCTCCTGCACCCACCACACCCCCCTGCTAATTGTATATACTAACTCTGAGACTGTAAGATTGCTGGGGACAGTTGATCTAGCACGCCTGTCAATCAACTGCCCAGTCGACCATATGCATTTGAGTACACAGTTGTCTACCTTACCCATACTCAATATTTTCAGGTATACCTATACGCATATATATATATATATATATATATATATATATATATATATATATATATATATATATATATATATATATATATATATATATATGCATATATATGGGTCTACTTCTTCTTATTGAAAGGACACTTCACTGAAGACTACATAGTCGACTACAGTTTAGAGAAAGTGCACTACTATCGCTAACTACATTTCAACGAAGAACAGTTGGCATTTCTTGGATTCTCTGGTAGTACAGGTGTGGTGGTTTTTAATTGCTGTTGAGCTTTGTAATGGGAGGGGAACTTAAAACGCTGAAATAACTTGCTGTTATAGATTGTGGTACAGTAAGGATAAGGAAATATACCCTTTACCCCACTGTAGTGCAATCTTGGAGCTAGAAAATACAAGTAGCAGGAGGTGCAGAGGCTGTTGCCCCCTGCAAAAAATGTGTTTGTAGTGTTTCTTTTTGTGTTTTTATATTTTGTTGCAGAGTAGTTCTCGAGAGTGCATTTTCATTTAAGTGCACATTCGCTAAACTGTAGTCGACTATGTAGCATTCAGTGAAGTGTCCTTTCAATAAGAAGTAGATCCATATATTTGTATTCAGCCATTACCCAAATGAAAAGTGCAGTTACATCAAATAGTGACAATATTTTTACATACTTAGGGATCAGTGAAATCAAGAATGTACAGTAAGTAGAGTTAAAAGCAAAACAGTTACAACATCAGCAATGGACAGGAGGACATTATCTAAAGATACTCCATCTTTATACAAAATGTATAAAAATAAAGCAATTTTACTACTTATAGTGTGAATGTAGAACATAGCCTCTGCACAAAGGTTATAGTTAATGTGAAACTTTTATTTTGTTTTATTTAAAGTATGAAAACAGAGTATCTCATACGTTTAAAATATTTAACTATTGTCATTATAGGGTTGCTTTCACCAGATACACTTTTTACGGGTCTTCAAAGCATTTGTTTACTGATTATTGATTATGTCAGGTATCTGTTTCCAGTATGTTGGCCCAGTTTTGGAAAAGGCTTTTCTTCTATTTCTGGTCCAAAAGGGGCTGTAGTGTCATTTTTTTTCTTGCATTTGCTATAGAAGGACTAAATTGGGACTGTTTTGGTTAGCTTACTATGCAGTTGTGGCCAGAGATGCCATTTTAATGGTTTGTCTTAAATATAAATGATACTCTCCCATCTATTGATAGCTAGTGGAACCTGTTTAATACTATGTAATTTTTTTTTTATTTTATTAACCAAGGTAGGTCACTTATCAATACAAACCTTTTTCTGACATAGCCCAACAGCACTGACTGGATAAGTGAGTTTGTCAAAATCACCCAGCAGGCAAATGGGGCTGAGGGTATTAAACCCTAGAATACAGGAAAGAGAATGTTAACAGCTCTTACCTTTAATCCCCTGAGGTAACTGGTGGACACTGGTGTGTTAAGTGGTATGATACATAAAAAAACAAATAATTTATTTTTAGTGGTTTGTAAAAGCTGTGTGCCTCCTGTGGAAATTATAACAATAAAGGTAAAGCCCTATTCTAACTTGTGTATGAGTACATTGTCAGGCAGTGCATGGTATACTTTAAGTGAATAGGTTTATAAGCATAGTTTTAACAACATAAGTGTTCTGGTCACTGCTACTCCTTGTGTATGTGTTTTATGTGACAAATTGGGGTTGTGGATAAGACCAGGCTAATTTTGTAGACTGGCTGTGGAAAAAAATGCTACCAAAGGTATTTAGAGTCCATAAATAGATATGTGAATGATTTTGGCATAGTATTTATCATTGCTGCTGATTCCATTGGCTTAATCTTATTCTCAATACTATCTTGAAGTGCAGTCATGGTATTGTTGGATTTAAATAATGGCATCTCGTTCACATACATATTTTTTTCTAGGTTCATGATTCATAGGTCTGCCACTTATGTCGCTGTTAGAAAGAAACATGTAAATGCTCGAGCAGTCTTGCCCAAGCTATACCTTCCTATAAAATGACTGGTATCATAACATGACTGGCACAGTTGGGAAATATGACTATACTTAAAGGGGGGGGGGCTTAAGAAGGGGCTTAGGATTATTAGCCAAGGAATCACCTATGAACCTATCACTTTAATACAGAATTAATAAAACAAGAGTCAAAATTGTAAGCCAGAAGCAGCCTTGAAAGTCCAGTCTTGTAGATAATTGGCAAACTAAGCAATCTTACCAGTACCAAAGTTCAGTTTATGCAGTTTGGATACAGGCATGAGTGGTCCACTGTTTCTAATGTTGCAGTCATATCTAACAATACAGCTGCTCTGAGAACCCATTAACTAGGATTATTATAAACTATGTCTGTTATGTAAAGAGCAATGAGAGTGTAAAATCCTTCTAGAAAGTTCTGCTAACCAACACAAAGCAATCCAAACATGTCAGTAAGGTCAAATATCCAGTTATCTGCCATTTTTCAAATGTCTTTGCTGGGGCAGACATTAACAATTGGTCTTCAACCTTTTGTTGAAGATGGTGATAGAAGCTCTGATAAGGTGACATTAACTGTATGTTCAAACTAGGTCTTTGTTAGCCTTCCAAAATGCTTAGGTAAAGAGTTTAATGTTATCTGTTACTTTCTATATTATATAGTTTTGGCAGATTGTATTAATATTTTACATGATTTCCTTAGTTTTAGGAAACTGAGTTTGAGTTTACTGTCAGATAGATTATATCTTCAGGTTTTCCATGATTGTTTCTTTCACCTCATTGAATATTTAACTTCTGCAACAAACTGTGAGCATTCTTGTGCTCTAATTTCTCCTCCTGACTGGGGGAAAGAGATTGCCCTGGATAATATCTGTGTGATGAACAAAATCTAACATTGTTTTGGTGGAATTTGTTTTTAGATATAGGGTTGACCAATCCAAGGACTGTACCATAATGTGCAATCCAAGAACTGTAGCATAATGTGAAGGCTTGATTCTTTAGTTTCAGTGATATTTTTTCCAGATCTTCCAGTTATGATATGGTGGATTTCTGGGGTGCCTTAAATCACCTGCTAGAGATAACTGGGCAGTGGTGAAGAAGGGAGTTTGTCAGCACTGGTATATTATGAGAACCATGTGCAATGCTGGTTACGATAAGATCTAGTAGTGTATTAGTGTCCGAACAAAACTGGTTCTTGTAGTTAGTTTGACTAACTCTTCAAAACAATTTAGATAAGGGTACTTCTGAAGTTGTGTTTTGTTTAAAATACAATGCATTTGGGTCATAACCATCTAGAACTACTGTATTATATGGTATTTTTATCTATACCATTGATAAGTATTTCATTTATGACCTCATCAAACAAGCTGAGATATAATGGAGGGGATAAATAAGCACCACCTATGTGCAGGTGCATTTTATTCCCTCCTTTTTTTCTAGACTTGTCTAAAGCCTTTGATGCAGTTTGTCACAGCAGACTTCTACTTCAAATGTCTTCACTAGGTGCATCTCAGATCACTCATATGCTTAAAAAGTTACTTCTCCAATAGGTATCAGTCAGGAAAATGTCAATCCTCCTTCTCTCCATACCTCCCAGTCACCACTGGTCTACCACAACGCTCCATGCTTGGTCCCCTCCTCTTTAACATTCTCACAAGCACTTTTCATAATGAATTAGTAGGAATGATACTGGATAGTAATCTTAAATTTGATCTGCATTTACAAAATGGCTTAAAAAAATCAACAAAAACCAGGATGCCTTACAGAGCCAAAGACTTTCTTACCAATGCAACTAAAACTACTCTTGCCATTACTTAACTCCTACACTCATTACTTTATGTCACGCCATCCTTACTTACTTCTGAGTATAACAAAAATCAAAGCTTGAACAATGCCATGATAAAGTGTTTACATTTAAAGCAAATAGCCATTTCAGAATCTAAAACACTAAAAAGCCTAAACAGGTTAGAACTAATCCCACCAGCTAACATACACAGCTTCTTACCACCTATTAAGTTATCCAACATCCATCTGCTTGTCCATACTAAATACCATTCTACACAACTATGTTCCCAATTGGTCATTACGATCCAGTGACCAAAAACTCCTCTTTGTCCACAAATCTGTGAAATCAGTTGCAAATGATCTGTACTCATGCCATGTTGCTAAGGTATGGAACTCCTTACCTGTATCTATCAAGTCAATACCCTTTCTCCAGTCCTTTAGAACCATTCTGAATGATTTCCTAGCCAAAATGTGGCTCTGTTTCTGCTCAAACTCAGGATAAACTATATCTCTAAATATGAACACGTACTTTTTTATACCTTACACCTCCTTAATCTCCCTTTTTACCTCACTTCATTACTTCAGTCTATTTCTCTCCCCTGATTTTCTTTGTAAAGATACCATAACCCAGCTAGCTTACTGGATGTGTGGACTGGAGACTGAGTTTTGAAATAAAGATATGAGCTTGTTATGGGTGAACTATTTTATTTTTTTAATGGTGAAGGGGAAAGAATATGGAGATATAAGACACTGAAAATATTATGAGTTGTAAGACAGTGATAAGATAGAAGTGAATGAGGGGAGATACAACTGATTAAAAATAATAAGATATTTAGGAGTAATGGAAATAAGTAATGTTTACAGGAATGGATAATAAGATATTTGGGAGTAATGGAAATAAGTAATGTTTACAGGAATGGATAATAAGATATTTGGGAGTAATGGAAATAAGTAATGTTTACAGGAATGGATCTGCCAGTGTTAACTGAGAAAGGGATGAAGCTGAGAAATGGCATGTAATTGCTATGGCTACAACCAATAGCAGTCTGGAGTATGAGGTTATGGGGGAAATGTGTACCACACTTACTTTCACAAAGTGCAGGCCATATGAGTGGGAGCAGAAGCATGTGGAAGTAGCAAAGAAATAAAGTATTTCACATACTGACACCGCATGCCATCCAAGAGCAGAGTGTTTCAATGCAGAAAAAGGGCAAGCAGTTTGATCAAGCTGCCATCAAGAGCAATTTACAAAGGGCTAAGGAATAGTGCCATCAGTGTCTCACTTTGCCTTGGCCTGAGCTGGAATGCATCCCCATATCCCTGCACACTTTTCAGCAAACCTCTCAATTATGCCTATTTTGGGGAACATTCTATTTTCAGGTGCAATTTACCCCTGCACATGATATACTTATTTTTGAGGTGTGGTGAAATGATAATTTTCTGTTACTTTTTAGGATATCTAAGCAAGGATTGATGGATAGATAGATAGATAGATAGATAGATAGATAGATAGATAGATAGATAGATAGATAGATAAACAGTGACACACATCTTACATCTCCCTTTGCTCTGAAGCAAAAATAAATGAAATCACTATCTTAAATCAACCATCCCACTGTCCTGCCCCCATAGACCTCATTACTTCCTACTCTAAGTGTAACCTATGCAGCATACCTCTTAGACATCTACAAACCCAATAAAAATATTGGCAAACTTTTATACAGCCACTCTGTCGCCAATGCCTGGAAAAAAAATTCTGTTTTCTTTAAGAACAAATGGCAACTTCCTTTACTTCAAAAAACTTCTAAAGGACTTATTTACTAATTCTTGGACCTGTCCTTGTCTCACTCCCACCTAAACTACCCCCCCTCCCCTCTCAGCTCTCACACTTTACCACTACTCATTTAATGTCGTTACGATATTCTAGCAACCTTTAATTTCTCTATGATGGTAATTGTTCTAACTTTTTATATTATATTTTATATACTTAATATGTACCATGGCTGTTTAAACCTTCAGTATTACCTTTGTATTCTAACATCTTCATTTATAAGTTGTATTCTGTTTCTCTTGTGTATATACACTTGTATGTTAATATTGTATGATGTTTTGCTTTGGTACTTGTTTATCTGTGGAGCCTTTCCCCTTGGGTCTCCGCTGAAAAAGGGCTCTGCTGCACATTCGGACTAACCTGGTTAACAAATGTCAAATGAATAAAAAAATAAATAAATAAATGACTGTGCGGTAGAAGTTTGCAATAAGTCAACAGATTTCACTCTGTCTCTCTGAGAACGTGCTTATATTTTTTCCATCATTGTTGTCATTCTCTCTTTGGTAAACATGTGCTTCTGAGAAGTATCCTTCACTCCTACTGGAAGTGGGAAGTGTTATGTGCTGTTTGGATCTCAGATTTTATGCTTATTAGATATACAGATTTTTGCCTGGATGTAAGTACTTTTCAGAGGCCTTTGTACCTGTTTTTAATGTTTGTTGTTAATACTTAAGGAATAGTATGCACAAGTAGGAATGTGCTTTCTACAAAACAGGAAGCTCCAATCTACAGGTACCTTTTGGCCGAATTATTACTGTGCTTGTGAGAATGAAGCATGTTACCAAATGCAGTCAAGTTTAATCTGAATCACGCTTAAATCAGTGAAGCAGTTATATTGAATAGTTCTGTCACAGTGGTTTATGACTGCATAAACAAAAAGTGTTTAAAAAACAAAAATCAAAACATTTGTAACCAATGCTATTGTGCAGGAATTTGAATTTGCATAAAGGCCCCTCCCTTTTCTGCATTTTTCTTTTCTTATTTATAAACATTGTTTCTTGCTACCAGTTTAATTGTTCTCTTGTATTGGTTGTAGTTATTACTACCCAAACAGCATTTCTCCCCTGCTACACTTCTACAATGGTTGTGTGCTGCCTTTTGTATATGTATTTTTTAGAATAATCTGAAAACCATAGGAAAATCTGCAACTTAACACATACACATAGCCCCAGTTCTCTGACGCTCACTGTCTGTGCTCAATTCATTGAGTAATTTTTGTTCATCTCTTGTAGAAAGTATGACTAAGATGAACAACCTACAATGCACCCTTTTACAAAATGAAAATAAAATAAATCATTCAGCAGTCAAAACGAACTACTGATTTATTGTGAATACCCTAAAGGAAAATGATCCAACTGCACTACAGATAGATGTAATCAGCAGTTAAGAAAATCCTTTCCAATTCCAGGGGTCTATATTGAATGTAGCTACTCTAGTGGGACTTGATGCCATATACTGACAGACAGGCTACTGTACCCACTGAGGTAGTCCCAATGCTCAAGAAAAATTAAAAACCTCATGGTACACAACTCATAATTTATTTTTTTTATCCTTTCTCCCAGTCTGTCTTACTGACCATTAAGCCAATGTGTACTGGACTCAAGCCCTTTGGTTCTGTATCAGTGGAGACCACCAGATTCAGTAAGCTGAGTGCTGTCTGGAAGGTCCATTGTACAGGCAGACATTGAGGAGTTTAGACCTCATCATCATTTCTTCAATTATTTGTAAACAACCCTTCCTTTCCCCATATAATGATGTTAACAGTTATATCACTACAAGTTCTCCCATGCCCTTCTGTTCTCGCATATATGTTCCCACAAGGCATGTTAACAGAAGCTACCATCACCAAACTGGGCAGCCATATCTGTGTCCTTACTGAACTAGCTAGTTCATTTTATGATGTGCCTCCCTCTTCAGCCAGTACTGTGTCATTGAAAGAGTAGTAAAAATCCACTGGGAACTGCCGTTCCTCCATCCAGTGTAGACAAAACTATTCTCTATGTAATTGAAATTAGCTAGCCTAATTTGTAAACCGAGCTTCATCGCTCTATACCACCTGTGCAAGTTACACAACTCAGAAATGATCACATATGTTTACCAGTGGAGTTTCGGTCGTTTGCAGTACTATTCTGAAGATTATGACTGCCTTCACTACTTAAAGCTAAAGTCTTCACTTTGTGAAATATGGTTTGCAGCATCTTTAGCAAATTTGTTCCTGTATGATACTGTATGGTGACATATTCACATAAATTCCAAAAAAAACATGAACTTATGTTTAATTACACAAAGATACATATATTCACACTTCAGTAGTGTCTAGGCACTTGTGCACAATGACTGTCAGTGGTCTTATCACACAGTAGCACTCCTAGGGCACCACTGATGTATTCTGACCCATTAAAAACAAATTATGAAAATCACTTACAAACAGAGGCAAGGGTTGAAGTGTTGAGAGAGCTGGAGCTCCAAGACAGAATGAGGTGTTAACGTATGTAATATGGCAATAAGGAATGAGGCATATTGAGCTTCTGCCAATTAAATGCGGCCTACACAATGATGCACTGAATTCAGAGTGCAGGGTTTGTAGATATATGTTCTGTTGTAGATAATGGCTGTCTCTGACTCTGGTATAGCAGTCACAAATTAGAGAATAAAACTGTGTTACCTAAACATTTAGCTACAGGCCTGCCTGTACAATGTTATTCAAGCAGTACCCAATGCATGGGCAAGTATAAGGCATTATGAGTTATTATCACATTGTATCGGGGTAAATGATTGCAGTGACTTTGTGTACCCATTTCATTTTATGAAAATAAATGATTGGATTTATGAATGCATGTTTAACTTTTACATATAAGATGTACAATGGAATGTAACTAAAAAAGTATGGCTTCATCTTGAAAATGTGGATATACTACATTGAGCATACAGGTTTTACTTTATACTTTCCATTTAATATAATATTTTTGCCATATGTGGTCATGTTCTTTAACTACATCAGTGCATTTTGGAATGATGCCCCAGTGGTCAAAAGTAGTTCCACACATCCAGAATGAGTATTCTACATAGTGGTTCAGTGAAGCACAGTATGGATTACAGTGGCACACTATGTTCCATAAGGAAGTCAATAAATTTAATTTCTGAATTGCTTAGCAGGACAATGGTGGCATGCTTCTCTAAGGTCTTTGAATTTGCAAAATGCCCCTTATTAAAGTTAATATTTTTGCTTGGTCCCTGTAACACTAAGTGATTTGGTTGGAAATTCTTCAGGATTAGTTATTATATAATGCCAAACGTTTGAATTCTAGACCTGCTATGGTTCAGAAAATGCATGTTAAAATAAACCTTTTTTACTACCACCTTCTTCTGACCATCTAACTTTTACCTCAGTCACTTGATTGGTCCATTCATTCCCCTTTAGCTGCCAAGGGCAAAGGTTGGGCTTCCAGTGGAGAGACCATCATACTGTGGATGGACAGTATTAATTCATATCCTCAGGCATATTTTTCTGGACAGGCAGTCTCTGAGAGGTGAACGTCTCACCTCTGTAATGATGTGGTTATATTGGGCCCCATCCTACAGTGTAATGCAATGGGGCACTATTTGTCTATGCCCTAACCTGGAACTTCCTCCTCTGTGGTTACACTGCCACTTGCAACCTGACATACATGTGCTTACTGGTATAAAACAGTAGCAGCACAAAAGCTGCACTCCTCATATGCACAACCCTCACCTGCTCCACCCAAGAGGGTTATACAGGTATAAACCCTTTCTGCCTCCCCCACTCCTTACTGACTTCTCCATTTCTGTGGTCAGTAATCAAACCCCAGTCACCTGGGTTGCAGTCAGGGCTTCAGCCCCCTATGCAGGCATGTTAAAGTACTTCTTGTTCAACTGTTAACTTTGTCATAGAATAAGAGTGTTGTTTCAGAAGTTACCCTTTTCAGAGACCCGTGTCACTGATTCTTGGATTAAGAGGTTCAGAGCTGTGTGTGATGGAATGTACACCATCTGTAGAGGTCTTTCTCTGGTAGCAGAGGCTGGGCCTGATTTCACTGCAGTTATTGATATTAAACTATAATAAAGCAAAGATCAACAAGTGTCTGTATATAAGTTCTAAACAAATCCAATTTAGTTTTGCACTACTGTCTTTTAACATTTTTCTTGAATGATGCTCACTGATCAAGTTTTCCAAAGTAAAGAATGTTTTAGAGCCTTCAGTATCAAAGAGATACAAAATATGAGATTTTAAAATGAGTGGCCTCAGCCGAATATCAGAAAGAAAGCAAGAACATAAAGCATTCATATTAATCTTATAATATCATTCAGAGGGCAGCTAGCAAGTAGTAAATATTGTGAACAGGTCGCTTATGCACCTAACTCTCTCCCAGCCATGATAACAGATTTGATCTTGATGTAAATATAATTGCTGCTACACTTTACCGAGGTTGTCAATGTTCCAGACCAAAAGATGAGTAAAATGTCAGTGTCTGTCTTTGTTTACAAAGTTTAAATCTACAGAATAAAAGTGAAGATATAATTCATTTCACTAATTTCTTACCTCTACATAAAATACATTGCTGACAAAACCTGGGGTAAGGACTGAATCAGGAAGTGGAATAGTTCTGAACGTATAAAATCTCCTCACACTTCAAAATGATTATAAAAATTTAATGTCTATTTAAAAATAACAGAAATCATTAAGGAAGGAGATAAATGTTCTAGAAAGATACTACTGGAGTAGTTAAACTGTCTAGAAAATAGAATATGACTTTATATTACTTAAAGGCATTAAAAAAAGATAGACTGCACCAGGGATTGAAAAAGAAACTGACAAAGCAGGTAGATAAAATTCTCACTGCTGGTGCTATTTGCCCAATGCAGGCTGACCAGTTAGTGTGGTGGTGTTAGAATGTGATTCAGAGAAACATATGGCCCTAATTAGAAACACCTCATTATCAGCTCAATGCCATGTTTTTGAATTGAAAATTAGTGAACTGAACGCTAGTGCTGACCATGTTAGTGTTCTCCCTAGGAGCTAATGCAGTGTATTAACAAAGACACACACACACACACACACACACACACACACACACACACACACACACACACACACACACACACACACACACACACACACACACACGCATGCACGCACACACACACACACACACACACACACACACAAACATGCATATTCATGCTTTAGTCATTTCCCCACAGACATGCAAACACTCCCCCACACATATACACACCAACCTCACATCCCAATGCATTTGTTTAACTTACTTGCACTGCTAATACTCCCATAGCAGTGAATGGCTGACTACTGTGTTTTGAAAATCACAAACTGTGGAGCACATGGTTGCTTAGCATTTTCACTCCCTTGAACTTCCACTTCAGTGTATTTTGCTTGTGAGATGATTCTCTACACTGAAGACCCTGTGATGGAAAAATCTCAGTGTCAGAGCATTCAATGAATTGAAAAGGCTTAGTGCAATGCAGTAACCTTCAAAGTCTGCATAACTTTAAGCCTTTCTAAATGCCAGGGAGTTTTTCTTTAAAATGATAAAAGAAAGAAAGACTCTTTTTTATTATGAATACATAGCAATATCCTTCCATAGACAATCATAAAAAAGAATTTCAAAAACAGAAGATATTATAGACAGTTAAATGCAGGTGGCTCAAAGACAAATTTGTAGTTTAAAATCAATGTTAAAATGTGAAAGAAGCAAATTAAGTGATATGTTCAAAGAAAAAAGAAAAAAAAAGAAAGGTTCATAGATTAGTACTAGGCTAACCCCTCTTGTGTGCCATTTTAAGCCTAGCCAGTTGCTCCATGTGAGACTCAAGCCTTGTACCTTACATCTGTAAGGTAAACACCTTAACCATTATGCCCACTTCCCATAAGAAAGAAAAAAATACGGATGTGGAAGAAATTGTAAACCAACTATGTAACTTTTATTATTATTGCTGCATTATCAAAGCTATCAATGTGCCAGGGGAAAATGGGAGGGGGGGGTAACAATGTTGGTGTTAATTTTAATGAATTTTAGATCAGCCATGTAGTCAGGCTTCATTTTCATGGAATAAGAGTAATCCTTGTGCGTAAGTACTGAATGACTTACGCCTCTACTACTAGTTATAACTAAATTATGCAATTTTTAATTCTAATGCACAGGAAGGGGAAATGAGAGATCTGTAAGCAGAGCAAGCTGTCAAGAATTTATGTATAAATATTCATATTATTTTTCTCCAGTCAATTAAGAGAACTCATAACCAGGCCAGAAAAAGGTACTAAAATTTTAACTGGGCCCCATATCAGCTCTGAATCATAAGACTGATGGAAAAGTAAGACAGCTGCAGTTATAATTATATTACTTTTGACAGAGATATTATTACTGTTAAAGGATTATTACATAAAAAGAAGAGGAGTTTCCTTTATGTTTGGATAATACCATAATAAAGACAAATAGATACATTCTCCTACTGAGACCTATGAACATTTGTTTGACTGTTTCTTGAAATAGTTATATAATAGAAGATTATATAGCTCATGCATTCATCTATGTAAATAAAAAATAAAATGTTATTGTATATCACAATGTTCGTGTTTCCTTTATCACCGTCCACTACATTTCATCCTGCTTGCATAGAAACTGTGAACTGACTATAATTTAGTCTATTCTGAAAGAATACATTTAAGAGGGTAGGCCTGACCATAGGATCACAGGCTCATAGGAAATTAGTTTACTAATTGCCCTAGACCCTTTTTAAGCCTAGCCATTCATATTCCAATGTTTCCACTTATCAATGCCCATGGGCTACAATGGCTCTGGTATATGCATGGTATATCCTAGTAGATCGAGCACCTCAAGAACTATGGACAGACATCCATGATATTGTCTAGAAGGTGGCATCAGAAATGTTTTGATCAGTAACAAAATTAAGAAAGCAACATAGCTATATATGGGTGCATAGGTTTATAGGTTTATACTAGGCTAATGACCACCAGGGTCTTTGCAAAAGCCTATCTCTGCAATTCAACCCACTTTTGTCCCAAAGTTCCTTTGATGCCTATATGGTGGGATATGTTAGTAAAGTGTATGTGGGGGGACTATGTTAGTTGTAGATTCATTTATTTACTATTGACCTATGTTCATCAGAGTTATGGGGCCTGACCAGGGGTGAATCTGTGATTTCCCATCCAATGATCAAGGTTCCTTTTGAAATTGGTCATGGATGAACTCTGCTTCACATAGATGAATAGCTTATTCCATAGTGAAGGGATCCCTAGAGACATATACCGGTCTCTCCAGCATGTTGTTTACATTGCAGGCAAAATTCAGGTCCTTGAATCTAGTGTTTCAGGTGTGGTTTGTTCTGTAGATGTGCAAGAGATCCATCAGAGCTGGATCAGAGAATGTCTTACATGCTAGTCATATACCATCTTTCAGTAACCTGCAGGAGACTGAGTACAGAGATAAGGCCTTAAGTTAATTTGTGTAAGACATGGTATTCATACCTTGAATTTTCTTGGTAAGGAACCTTTGATGGTATTTGTTGCAAGTACTCAGTTAGGTACATGCCAAAGGGGGGCATTGTACTCAATGATGGGTTTGATAAAAGTGAAGTGATGTTAGATGTGTCATAGAAAGCTTTGCTAATAATAACAATGTATGAAATGATGGAATTTCAGCTGACTTTTTCAAATCCTACAAAATGATGTTGTTACAGGGCTGACTGGAATTTAGGAGTGCATATGGAAAACACAATGGTGGCCAAAGACATAAACTCAGACAATTCACTGGAGGGCCTCACAATAAAACTCAAATTCTTTATACACTGGACACATAATTGATACACAGGATTCATTAGAGAAGACAGTGATGCTAAGTAAGATCAAAGATATAAGAAAAAAGGGCTGTCAGAAGGTATGGTGGATGGACAGCATTACTGAGGCAAGGAATATGACTTTATAAAAAATAAACAGTTCTTGGCAAACAGGCTTGGCATGCTAAAGCCCTTGAGGTCACAAAGAAAAAAGCATAACTAATAACAATCCCACTTTGAGATACTGACTAGTATTTACTTAAGGCCGACTGCTACTGTTCCTTCTGAGGATGGAGCTTGTGACTGTATGTTCAGGAATATTAAATCAAAATATTCTCAGCATATAGCAAATTGTTAAATTGTTTGGGTCTTGGTTAAATTAAAGCCTCTGTTATCAGTTTTGCATTTTGCAGTAGAATTTATTGGCTACTTCAGCATGGTCACATGGTCCAGAGTTAAGGCTGTCACACAGACTTGTAGCTTCGGTTTCACAACATCATTAACAGCTGCTTTACCTTTAAAACTGACACCTGCAGTGTTTTCTTCTTCTGTGAGGTATACGCCAAACAAAAATAATGCATAGTGTTTTTTTTTTTCACCTCTAGGATGTAGTGTTTATAAAGAAGTTAAAGAGTTGTTTAATGGTTCTTAAAATTAATATTTTGGGATAAAACCAGAATGAGAATTCATAGCATACTGGCAGCTCCCAAATAGAGCTGTAATATGACCTTACAACATTTTGTTGCATCTGCAAGTTGCAAGATTTGTACATCAGGATATTTGGCAGTGACAAACTCTAGACTGTTTATACACTGACAGTACATAATATACTAATTGTAAAAAATAAATAGTGCTTATTAAACTGACAGGGGATTATTATTCATACAAGTAACTGCATGCCTATAAATGAAGCTCTGCATTATCAGATATGCTGTGCTTTGCTGCCTTGATCTTCACTTTTATGTGTTAAAAGCTTTGAAGAGAGCTGTCATTCCTGTGTACATGCCATTATTTAAAATGCATTCTTTGCTGTTTATTTTATTATTTATTTATTTTACATTGGTTTACTGGGAAGGTCCGAGTGGACACAAGTTCTTCTTCAGCAGAGGCCCAGGGAGAAAAGCTCCACATAAATATAAAGTAAACAATACAGTTGAATTAAACATTATAATTTAGCTTGAGTACAGTGAGAAATATTGCAGATACATCATGTGTAAGATAGACTAATAGAGAAAGCATAATGTAAGAAAATGTAAGGCCATCCCAATTCAATAAGCACCCAATGTTTAGTAAAAAGAGTAAGTAAGTAAGTAATGAATAATCCATGACTTAGGAGGGTGATATAATAACAAGGCTGCAGGAAATGATAGAAATGCAGCTGACTTGTTCAGATTCTACATAATTCTGCTGTTGTTACAGGGCTGTTTGGAAATTATGGAATTTCAGCTGACTGAAGCCATGCATAAATCCTGATATACCCACAAACAGGAGTGGATTATTGCTATTACACAGTTACATTATTTAAGAAAGAAATTGCTTATATTTCCTAAATAATTTATCTGTATAAGGGCACTTCAGTCTTCTTTTGTGTTCTCTTCCCTAGACTGATACATCACACATGTCTACGGGGCTTCCGTTCCCATGCTTGTACATGCAGTTAAAAAAACTGTTTTTATGAGGGACAGTGCAGAAATACAAGGAAATCAGGTAGGTTTCTGTTTGTTTAGTTTTGTAGAATGTACCTGATTTTTTTTATGTTTTGATCTGTCCCTTAGCATATACCAATAAAAATTCCAGCCACTCAATGGCACTTTGACAGTCAAACTTTTTTTCTCTTGCTATATGCTAAATTAACAATGGGCACATTGGCTGAGCTGTCCAATCAGAATGCTTGTTGTTGAATAGTGATGAACCTTTATTGTATAATCTGTAGTAATTTATAGTCTTATGTAGCATGCCATTATAACAATCTTTAAAAACTGGCCATGTGTATTGATTTTCATCACCCAAGGAGATTTAGCATGCTGGATGACATTTATAGTTATTTCCCTTTGTGAGGGCATGTAGTATACAAACCTTCTTAATGCTGATCATGACTTATAAAAATTAATACTCTTTTCCTGATGTTTTTCATTTGATGACCTGAAAATGTTAGCAAAAACTTTGTCACAAGCAAATTAAGAAGTAGCAGTAAAGTGTTTAGTGTTAGTGAAGAGGTCCTAATTATAGATAATTGGAAGGCGAGCTGACATAAAAAATATGAGAGGAAACCAACAATTAAGTTAAATTTGCCTTTAGTGCTGGTAGGGAATAGTTATGAGAACAATGCTCTGGATTAGGAAATAGCAGTCTGAAGACAAAGTTCATCTTAAAATAACATGCAGACATTGCTGCCAAAACTTTATTGTCATCTGCCCTGTAAAAATCTCCATCACTTTTTCTTCCTCTTTATCTTTCAGTGAATATGTAGATGTGAATTTCCACTCATGAGACTTACAAAGCTATTAGATTGTTGTCAGTGAATAACTTAGACCAGCTGCAAACATTTTCAAATAATTAAAGTAGTAATTGCACCCATGGAATAAAAAGAAGCTAGTTGTTTCAGTTAAAGGGCACACATGTTCTTAATGTAAGTATTTTCTTAGAACAGTTTTATTGTCATCCCTTGCAGCTTAACACGTTTTCCAGTTTTGCTGCACAAAAACAGTGTATGCATTTTCCATACTCAATGAAAAATTCTGTCCCAGAGCATTTTTTTTATTTCCATTACTGGAAAAAATGTACTGTTTTCCATATCCAACATTCTATACTGCTAGTGATCTAATACATATGGGAAAGAAAACAAGCATGTTTTAACTAAAATTGATACATTGTTTCTAGTGGGAAGTGTGCTTTTTAAAGTTTATCCTGTAAGTATAGCAGCATATAAACATCGCACTTTTTATATTAATGGAATTAATGGAATAGTCTTATTATTTAGCATAATAACTGGGTAAGTATTCCATTTGTTACAACCCCAAAACTAACAAAGCTTCCGCCAAATTTCAAGATAGGATAACTTGAACAGTTTGATACCCAGTGTCTCACAACAGAAACAACTAGAGGTCAAACTTGCCCATGCCCTATCTTTGATATTACAAATATGACAGCAAAGTCATTTTACGATTAAGGCTCAGCTAAAGAATTTCTCTTCTTCTTTTCAGTATTGCATGCAGTGCTAGGAATGCCCATATACCCCAAATTAAATGTGCCCTTTCATGTGTTTTTCTTTTCTAGTACAAATACGCGAAAACTCCAGAAAGCAAAAACAAAATGCTTCACTTTTCCTTTTTGGCTAATAATCAGCTACACTGCCATGCCCTTGTAAGGGGTTCCAAACAGATACCACTACATGCCAGATCTATCATTTTACTTAGTACACCGATATTTAAAATTAAAATTCTCCAGCACCCCCTCCCCATTAAGAACAATATTGACTGTAATATTAAAACTAGACAAAACAAACTAACGAAATAAACTGAGCGAGCAAGAAACCAAAAGGAGCCAAACTTTTATTAAAACTGGTGTGGTTAGCACTTTCGGTGGAGACAGTGCTTCACCTTCTTCAGACATTAATTAAACCAATTAAAATCCTTTTTATACAAATGTTAGATCAATTAAACAATCAAATTAATCACTTAATCTGCTCTTAAAGAGCAATATTTAAAAAAATTAAGTAAACAAAATTACATAAAAATATGTGTGTATAATGCACAAAACAACACAAACTAAGCCATCAGCAAAGTTCCGCTCGTGTCATACAAAAGAAGACACGAGCAAGATTTTATGGATTTTAGCACACATATTTTTATGTAATTTTGTTTACTTAATTTTTTAAAATATTGCTCTTTAAGAGCAGATTAAGTGATTAATTTGATTGTTTAATTGATCTAACATTTATATAAAAAGGGTTTTAATTGGTTTAATTAATGTCTGAAGAAGGTGAAGCACTGTCTCCACTGAAAGCGCTAACCTCACCAGTTTTTAATAAAAGTTTGGCTCCTTTTGGTTTCTTGCTCACATTGACTGTAATATGCTTTAGTTAAATTTGAACAGCCTGTTGTAAAAGATATGGAAAGGCTTGAGAAAATCAGGTTTGATACATTCTTACTATATGATACCTTCCTGGTATGGAGTGGAATCATTGAATCATGTGAGTTATTTCTTTATAAGCTTATATTGGGAAGTTTTGCAAAGATACTGCTATTTTTAGATGATGAGGTACATTTTACACTTTATAGAACAGTTTCTCATACAAGGTTTTAGAGAAAATACATTTTTGTGAACAATTATTTATATCTGATCAGCTGGCATCCAGTATTTCTAAACAGAATAGTAACCAAAAGTCAGTTATTGAGACCATCTAGGTTAACCACCCAGAACGAAGACTGGTTATAAGATTAACTAGATAAGTAACTAAATATAGACATATGTATTACCCACTGACTTTGAAACATGGGCTGATGAATTGCTTCAAGGAATGGACTTGAATTGTTCTATATAGAACAATATGCAGCATACTCAACAGAGATTAGTTAAATTATGAACAACAAAAAGGTGTATTTTAATGAGAAATCAGGAGATGACACAAAATCCAAAATATCCAAGCAAACATCGAAACTGAAGCTCAGCAAATAAGCAGTCTATGGAAATCAAAGCAACAGCTTCAAACCACCACAATATATATTTTATTGGTAATATTTGAAATGTCTAGATCCTCTTTAGTGAGCCCTGTAATGATGAGACATAATGGCAGAAGAAAAAAGAGACTTACATATATTAAGTCCAAGATGGCAATTTTTAAATATGTTCCATAATATAAATCACATAAGCTAATAAAAAAGTCATAAAGTATACATTTTAAAGCAACCATAATATATTAAAATATTCAGTACAAACAATTGTATAATGCCTTATGTGTTGCATAGAATAATCTAGTTCAGCTGTTCTTGTTGAAATTTCAAAACTGGTTTAATATTATCTGACAACATTCCAACATGGTGCAAGGTTGGGTCTTAAACATGAAAATCAGGAGATGGCACAATTACTTGGAAGTAGACCATTAACATGAACAGTAGGGTTCTTTAATTTAAAGGCTTTTCTGACACTATGTTGGCATCGTCCGGGGAAATGTTCAGCAATGTGCTGAGTTAGTCATGAACAGCAACACTTATACCCAGTCTGAAACTATAGCAAACCTGCTGGCTAACAAGTTCAGTTCAAACCTCTCACCCCATCACCTCATGTCACACCCAAAGAAATATCTGCCACCATCCCCTTATCATAATTATGATGGAACAGGTCCTTACTGTACTAGCTAAAGCCAAAAACACAGCCTCCATGGGTTTCGACAACATTCTAGGATACTTATAACTAGTCTTCATAGTTTAAAACAGAATCTATAAGAGCCACTAGAAACCCTCTTTAACCAAAGCCTCTGGATAGGCTTTGTCTCTGAGGAATGAAGGACTGCAGCAGTTGTCTCTCTGCAGAAGGGGGCCCATTAACTGACCCAGAGAACTACAGATCTGCAAGCCTGACCAGTCTTATCTGCAGATTCATGGAGAGAACTATCATGGACCTGATCAATAATAACATAGGAAATCACCAAACACTGGACCAGACCCAATTTGTCTTTGTCAAAGGGAGGTCTTGACTGCTCAATATGGTGGACTTCTTTGAGAAAGTCACCAGGACCATGGATGAGCATAAAACATTAAACATCACTTATCTAGACATGACCAAAGCTTTCAACACAATCCCCCACTAGGGGATCATAGATAAACTTAGTGTGTGAGGTATAAACCCCTACATCATCAGCTGGATAGAAATCTGGCTCACTGACAGGACACATGCTGTCTGGATAGGCAAATCCACATCTGCTAAGAAACCTGTTACCGGTGGTGTCCTACAGACCTCAGTGTTAGGACCCCTCCTGTTTGGTATATACTTCTATGAAGTGAAGGCCACTGTTGTGGACCTCTAGTTCAACAAGTTCGCTGATGACTATAAGCTGGGAGCAATCAATGAATCCCCAAATAATTCTGACATCTTACAAGCAGGCCTAAAAATGACAAAATGATTAGTGCCAAAACTATGGCCTGAGAATAAATTCTATAAACTGTGTAATCATACCCTTCAGTAAATCAGATATCCATGCAAATTCTAATATTGATATTGCACCCCTAAATGTAGACCCAGTGATAAGGGACTTTGGAACACAGATAGATATTAACTTAAACTTTCACCACCCAGTAGCTATGATAGTGAGGAAATCCTTCTGTGCAGCTCATCTTATGTGTAAAGGCATGGCATTAGGTCAAAATAAGTCATAGTGTCAATATACTCAGCCTTTATCAGGCCCATAATTGAGTACAATGCTCCCTTCTGCATGTACCTAACCAGGCACTTACAACAAATGGAGTGCCTTCAGAGGTTTCTCACTAAAATGAAAAAAAAAAAAAAAACAGTAAGACACATTTTATGCAGCCTAACTAAATGCTCTAGCCCTTTACTCCATCTCATATCATTTATTGAGAGGTGATTTATGCCTGACCTGCAAGGCATTCACTGATACAGCCCTGATGAAAATGTTATATATTCACAAGAAAATTATACAAGGTTTACATGTTCCATGGACCTGAACCTTATGTGTGACTCTAAAAGTACTTGCTGGAGATACAGACTCATATCCCAAAGGCTACCTCGTCTAAGGAAGAAACTTCCCATCTTCATAAAACAAAGCTGGTCCATTGCTCTCTTTAAAAATAATTTGGATAAATGGATGGGGATCTGCAAAAATTCACTCCAGTGAAACTGCCCTTGTCCCTTATGGACAAAGTCAGTCTATAAAATGACTCAGGGATCCAACACCCAAAGATGCACTACCCTGATAATACTCCATCCCATATCTGTGCAACTAAGATATAATATTGTCATATCCCGGGTATTACTGGGTAGGTTGTGCCACTAGCCTTGTAGTCACCTATGAACCTATGTAGATTGTTTAGGTTCATTAACATGCATTCTTATTTGAATTTGACATGTCTTCTGAGAGTTTATGATGATATTTTCTATGTGCAGAAGACAACAAAGAGGTTGTCACATTGTACTTATAAGTATCTGCATGCAATACAGACTAAAGATGAGAAAAATGCTTTTTATAAACATACGTCTTTGGATGGTAGGTGGGAAATGTTTCAATGGCACAACAGGTAGCACACTCTCCTTTGGTGCAAAACGCCGTGGGTTCTGTTGACAACACTAGGTAGATTGATTGCTGACACTGTAGTGTAGCATGAGGGGTGTCCTGAGTGTGTCATCGTTTGGGTGAGGTATTAAATCAAGGCTCCATCTGCTTGATTTGGTGGTAGGTCTGGAGGATGTAAAAGATCCCACAACAACTATCAAAATGATTAAAAAAAGCTCCCCAGTGCCCTGACCAAATTTCCCCTAGTAGTATAACTACCACCACAGGTCTCCCCTGAAAAGAGGCTACTAGCCTACTGAGGTTAACCTGGTCAACAAAGGATAAATAAATAAAACATTCTGACACAGATGTTGTAGGGTTAGATGCAAGGGGTGGTGACCAGGACACATTCTTAGAATTTACACAATTTTGATTGCAAATTGAATTGTGAGCAAATGTCCATCCATATTTAAATTAATTGATTAGTACAAAAAGTGCATTGAAATTAATTCTGGCTATGTCCCTTTTAATGTGTCAATTAAAGTTTAAAAATGACTGTTTTTTTTGTTTAATATAATTTTTTTTCAATTATATTCAAGTGTTGTGAGGACTGTGACTCACTGCAGTGAAGAAATCTCCTTGTATCTTGTTAATTGTTATAATTACTGTATTGTAATGACCCTAGTTTTGTGGCTAAAAAGAATGCAGTACTTGTGTGCTTGGATATTGTATGTGTTTTCTTATTATAATCACTTGTATGTAACTGCATGGTAAATTGTAAAAGACTGCTAGTATGGTTCATTGTGAAGAGCAGCAAGCTGCATCCTGAAATTCATTAACTGGATTTCTGTAACCTCCACTAATGTGCAGTTTTAAGCAAATAATGTACATGGTCCAAAACCTGAATCTGTGTTTTAGAGACATGGGACCCTGACTGAGGCCCAGATGACTGCATATCATTAAGAGTCCCATCAATAAAGGGCCAGGAAGATAGTGGGAGGAGTGAAGAGGTGTGACCCACTATCGTCTCCTCGGGTCATAACACTCCATGTCCTCTCCCCTTTCCTCTCCAGCTGTGCATGAAGTTGGGCCAGGAAAATAAGGAAAAAGCCTTGACCCACCTTTGATAGCTGCCTGGGGGATGAACACTTATAGTCCACTATTTCCCAGTGAATATACTGAATGGGTTAAAGGTCCAAGAGTTAATCAAAATATTGGAATAATGTGGGACAAAATGCTGTAAAAAAGTCACTTAGGTGGTCCAATATTTTTTATTCCCATTTGACATCAGCCATGAGGGGTATTTCCCAGTGACAGTGAGAAAATGTAATATTATTTTCTGTCATGGCTTATATGCAATCAGCTGAGGAAACATGTAAAATTAAATTAAACCCATAAGTTAAATTATTTAAGCGTGAAATAGAATTAAAGGTATAGAGTGGAAAAGGTGATCTTTTCCAAACTGTGGTATTTTAAAATAAAAAAAAAAAAAAAAAGAAATGCTATGGCAGATGTAACTCAGTATACATTCTTTACAAAGAAAGGAGCAGATCATAGCCTTACAATCTAGGTGATTTTTTGGCCATAACTAAACATATCTAACGTATATACTGCATATATAACATGTCTTCTAAAGCTCTACCAGATATTTCATAAATTCAGCATTTCTGCTATCACACAATTTTCCTACTTCTCTCCTCTGTTTTCAAATATCTTATGTCTTCCAAAAATCAGCCTGACACTCTGTGAAGAAATACTTTTGCAGACAGTGCAAAAATCCGGAACCTACATTGCAATGTTTGTGCATGCTATTTCCTTCCCTCTTGTTCCATTTAGTATGATTTCTTCAAAGTATACTATTGTACTTAGAGTAGAGTACCACTTCCAGAATTCACAAATCATCATATCCCCTCCATCATATATACCCTGTCAGGTAAATTCATTTTGATGTCTCCCAACTGCCTCATATGTCTTACAGGTTCATAGGTAAGTACTAGGCTAACTGCCCTTGTAGGCTATTTTAACCCTAGCCAGTTTCAATTTTTGTGCTTGAAATAACATTTCTCATTTGGTTATAGATTGGCCTTACCCATCCAATGGTCAATAATTATATTATCTCTAATAAGAATAACTGGGATCGTACCATAGATAATTTGAGGGAACTCATACATGGGATAAACCATTTACAAACAGCATGTGTCCATTAGTAGTACAGGGGGAAAGCCTATGGTAAATTTTCTATTTCCCATCCGTGGACTTAAGTTTCACTTGAAACTGGACAGGGATGAACTTTGTTTTATGTGGATGAGGAGTCTGTTCCATGTTAGCGGTATCTTCTGCAAAATATACCTGTCCTTCCAAACCATTTTATTAATGTAACAGAAGAGGTTTGGATCCCTAGGCTGAGTATTTCTGATGCCGTTTGATTTACTGACATGCAGTAAAGTCATCAGTAATGGGTCAGAGGATGCCTTGTATGCCAGACACTGGTCAGCTGTTTGCAGTCTATATGATACTGAGTATAGTGACAGCGCTTTGAGTTAGACAATATAGTGCATTCTGTTTAAACCTTGCATACTTTTAGTAAGATATCTGTATGGATATTTCAGTTATTGCATCTGTATGGATAAATACATGCTAAAGGAGGCATTATATTCAGCCTGGTGAGGGCTGAGTAAAGGTGTAACCTTTCTTTCTTTTTTTTTTTTTGTTTCCTTCAGAATTGTACATAGGATGGAAACTTTGGCCTAATTAGTACTTGCTACAGTGGAAGCAATGTTTTTTTACTTCCTGAATCATTCATAAAAATAAAGCCCAAGTTGAGTTTGTCAGTCTGGCATCTGTTATATCCTACTCCCTGATATTCATTCTAGGTAATATGATTACCGCCCGGTCTCTCTTCTGAGTGGATAATGCATATCAGGTTAATAATGGAATAAATGCAAAATATTACTCTTAGTATTGTTATTAATCATGAACTTGTCATCTTTCTGCCTTCACTGTTTGGCAAAGTAAAATGAAAGACCAGGAAGCTCAATAAAATCTTTAACAACAGTAAGATAAAACAACAAGCATCAGAGAGAAGAAGAAAAAAAAAATAAAACAGGCTTATGCTAAGACAAGGAAGAAATTGAGTAGGAAGGTGAGAAAAGCCACTGTTGGGTGGGAGAGGATATGGTCCTGGGGGTAAATTTGTGAGAAAAAGACTTTTGAGTACCTTTTCGTATTTGAGCAAGAAACTTAAGAGCACTGTTAGACAATGTAAAGAAGATTGCAATCTTATGGTTAGCACAGATACCAAAGGATGTTACGAATCTTGTTTCAGCTATATCAGAAAATGTATAGATATGAACGCCTACACCAAGGGTACACAAAGTGTAAACAATCTGTATTCAAGAACATCCCTACTACATTTTTGTGCTTCTATTCATTCGGAAAGATTAGACTAAGTTTAGACATAGTCTTCACATTGTAATAACCTATATGAATCCCCTTCAGTATTTAAGGTTGCAAGAAAATCAGTAGGAAAACTAAAACTAAAATGAAGATGCTGGGAGTTATGTCTGTGTTGTCTATTCACTCAGAGTGGTGTGCACTTAGTGTACACTTGGTGTATGCATTAGTAAATCCGGCCCTATGTCCAACCATGCATTGAGCACATCCATAATAATATTACACAATCTGATCCCAAGGAGATAGCTAATATACTACCAATCACTTTTAGTGTTAACTTTGGCCTGATGAGCCACATTGTTTCTCCCATATCCCTGAACATTTAGTTCCTCATGAAATCACCATGGAACAAGTCTTAGAATTCCTGTTAATACTTTCATGGGACAAGGTAACATGCCAGGTTGCATTCTAGTCTGTGCCATGTATGCAGCATCTGAGCCTCTATTTAAACTGTTCTTCCTCAGCCTGTCTACAGAGTTTGTGCCTAATGCCTGGAGAAGAGCCACTGTGACTCCCCTAGACAAGGGCAGCCTTTCTACAGACTGGGATAATTATGAGCCCGTAAACATTACCAGTGTTATATGCAAAATTATAGACAGTATCATAGCAAAACCCATTTATGCAGACATGGGCAGCTTCACTGAACTAGATCTCACTCAGTCTGGTTTTGTGAAAGGCAGGTCCTGCATCTTGAATCTAGTAAGCTTCTTTGAAACTGTAACAGAATCTGTGGATAATAGGCATTCTGCTCACTCTGCTTATCTTGACCTTGCCAAAGCTTTATATGCAAAATTAATGTAACCATCTACACTGTCCACTTGATTGAAAATTGACAATCTGACTGATCCCAGGTTGTGAAAGTTGCTAGTACACTCTTTGAATGTAAAATTGTAATGAGTAGGGAGACACAGGGATCCATGCTGGGCCATCTCCTGTTTTTTTTTCATTTTGAAGACACCCAAATCAATATCCAAGTCTGCTGACAACTGCAAACTGGTTACTGTTATCTGCTCCTCCACTGTTAGTAAACAGCTCTGGCAAGGGTTGGAAAATGCACATACCTGGTATGCATACACATTCCTGAAAAGGACTAACGTTAAATCCAAAAAAGGCATCATAATAGCATTTGGCAAAAAAAGCTGTTCCTCCTCATATGTTATGAATGGCATAAGTTCCACTTCAGACAGAGATGATCATAGGAGATCTGGGTACTTACATGAACAATTCTTTCTCTCATTCTATCAAATAGTATTCACTTTAATCAGGAAATCTTTCTATCTATCACAGTTAATTGTCAAGGAAATATTTTCAAAAGCCAGCGAAGTCAACGTATCCTTGTATTCTCCCCGTATCAGACCCATAATTGCATACAATACCCCCTTTGGCTTGCACAGCTCCAAGCATATTGCTCAACTGAATAGGCTCCAAAGAATTCTAACCAAGAAAATTGAAGGTGTTCCAACTATCCCAAATATTAGCATAACCCTCATTATACACAGTAGCCTGTTAGCTGCTCTAAGGTGGCTTTTATCTAGCTTTTCAAGCCATCAAGGACCTATGTTTCTTTGGAAAAACAGTGTCTCTACAAGCACCTGCACTAGAAACCCATACCTACACAACAACATAAACAAGAGTCTCTGGACACATAGTTTCTTATCATATTGTATTTTCTGCCCATGGAATGCATTGCCATAACAGGTCAAACAAGGTACTACTTTGGCTACCTTTAAGGCTAATTAAAGCTAATATTGATGATTGGATGGGCAGACACAAACTTTCACCAGACCTGCAAGATCCTGCTCAGTATGGGAGGTAAGCAGTATTATGTGTTTGACAAAAGTGGCAAGAACCTTAACTTATATGTGGTTAAGCATCTTATTTTCAAGATTATTTGCCTAGTGTTATTCCTCTGTTCTTATGTTTCAAAAAGAAACATTTGTAACCATGATATAAAGAGGAAATTGATGGATGGAAGAGAAGTAAGGGACATCTGAAACTCACAGATATATTTCATGACTTCTTTGAATAAGTATATGTGAATAAAAAAGAAGTGGATGGTGCAGTGGTAGTGTTGTTGCCTCACTGCAAGAGGTTCTCCAGTTTGATTCTCATCTGGGGCTCCTTCTGTGCAAAGCCTGCATGTCCTCCCTGTGAGGCTGCTGTATGTGGAAAGGAAAAATAATGAGTTGAGAGAGAAAAGAGCCAATAGATTGGTAGTAAAAGAAAAGATATAAATGGATTCTGCTGGTTTGTGTGAAGTCTAAGAGTGGGGCATAAGTAGACATCACATAGATTACTTAAAATGCACTGTAGATCCTCTTGCATATATTTTATATTAGATCTTTGCCTGTCTTGGAAGTACTTGATAAGTAGAGAACATCTTTGGCTTTCTTTTGATTCAAGATAGGTGGGTCAGCTAGCACAATGGCCCACTGGCTAGGAATTTTCATTGTAGGTGTGAGGAAGGTGATTTTAAGATCCCTCTTCTAATGACAGTGACTGCATGATGAAGACAATTATGACTTCAATCCCAGTGAAATCTGCAAGTCAAATTTCCTGCAGCTATATTATCGATTAACAAGGGAAATGCAGTGGCAGTTCTGTGAATGTATTGTTGCAGTCTTTTTTAGGCAGTTAGACATTCTACTTGTTTTTAATTACAAGTTTACTAATCGGAATCATAAAATTTATGCAATTAGGAGTACTATTCATGAATGTATTTATAATACAAGACTGAATTACCATTTCTATGTCTTGCTATTATTTTCCCAATAATGGCGAGTACCAGTTTCATGTTTTCTTTTTAACACTGTCTCTATTATTGCATTTGTATGGTTTCTCTGTTTTAGCAATTATTTATTCAGGATCTGTTGTGTAAGGCATTTACCAGTTTGATATTTTTTGCTGTAGGCTCTAGAAAACATTTGATGTGTATGTGAATAGCATGGGATTTAGTCTTTCAGAATTTTTACTGTCTCTAAACATTGTAGTAGTAGTAGTAGTGCAAAATTAATTGTTGAATGCCAGTATGACAAAAGTGCAACATTATTTTCCTAATCAGCAATAACAAATTAAGAACACATCACAATATTAGAATAATAAGAGGTATGGCATCTCTTAAATTTGTAATGCGTCAATTCAAATTGTTGGCTTATTAGGTAGATATGATAGTCAAAACTCATACTTGATTTACAAAAATGCAGAACTAAAAATTAGCTTAGGTTCATAGGTTTCCAGGTAAGTACTAAGCAATCAGTGTGCAGAGAATTACAAGCCTAGATAAAAACATATTCACAAGACAGAACAGAAGAGAATATGCAACGGCATTGAAAGGCTTGTGAAGGAGCTAATCAATAAGGGCATAGGGAACCTCGAAACACTGGCCATGTCTCCGTTTGGATTCATCAAGGGCAGGTCATGCCTACTCAACGTGGTGGAAATTTTTGAAAAGATCACCAAAGCAAGGAATGAAGGCAAAATGGTACACACCACATACCTTGACCTGGCCAAACCTTTTGTTAATCCCTCACTGAGGCATAGTAGAAAAACTAAATAACTTGAGTATAACCCTTATGTCATGCACTGGATTGCCAACTGGCACACCAATAGAATGTGGGAATTCAAAATAGTGGAAGTTACCTCCACAAAGAGTCCAGTCACATGTGGAGTCTCCCCAGTCCTGTGATGGGACATCTCCTATTCAGTATGAACATCTCTGAAGTAAAAGCCAATACCAAAGGCTCTGGCTGACTAAGTCTGCAGATGACTGTAAGCTAGGAACAGTCAATGAATCTCCAATAGACTTAGCCATTCTGCAAGAAGGTTTATGCCAAATAAATAACTGGTGCCAAAATAATGGACTAAAGCTAAAGGCCAAAACATGCAGTATCTTATACTTTGGGAAGTCATCTACCATTGGGAACTACTACACTGACAATACATCCCTAAAAGATTATCCACGTGTTGAGGACTTGGGAACTTACATGAATAGTGACTTAATTTTCGACCAATATTTGTCCATTGTCATAAGAAATTTAAACAAAGGGATTGTTTCATGATCTAGGGATGTCACTGTGCCCCTTTATTCAGCCCTCTTTAAGCCAATCATTGAGATTATCCACTTGTTGAGGACTTGGGAACTTGCATGGATAGTGACTTAATTTTCGACCAATATGTGTCCATTGTCATAAGAAATTCCTTCTGTATTGTAGAGCGTATAAACAAAGGGATTGTTTCTTGATCTAGGGATGTCACTGTGCCCCTTTATTCAGCCCTCTTTAAGCCAATCATTGAGTGTAATGTCCACTTAGACATTTATCTCTCCAGACACATTCAAGAATTGGAACATCCACAGACATACCTTACTAAAAGGATACAAGACCTAAACAAAAACTCCTACATGGAATATCTCAAAGCCCTGGCATTATACTCAGTATCCTAAAGACTGCTAAGAAGTGACCCGTGTCTAGCATACAAGGCATCGACTTACTCAGTACTGATGGATTTACTGTACAGCAGCAAGTCAAATGGTATAAAAAATCTTCATTCTGGATCTAAACCTCTTCTGCAACAATAAGACAATGGTTTAGAGAGACAGGTATATCTTTCAGAGAATACCGCTGCTCTTTAACATGCTCCCCATCCAAATAAAACAAAGCTCTTCCCTGTCCATATTCAAGTACAACTTGAAACTATGGATGGGAAACAGAAAATGTACTGCAGGACTTACCACTGTACTACTAATGGACAGAGGTAGCTCCTAAGAACTTTATTCCATGTGTGTCCCCTCAAATTACCTATGATATGATCCCAATTATTTTCATTAGGAGTAATATATAAATATCAACAATGAGATGAATACCACTTAGTTAACTCAAGCACAAAAAGAGAATTTTGACGGACTTTAAATGGCCCACAAGAACAGCTAACCTAGTACTTAACCTGCCCAAGGTAGCAAGGGTATGACTCACCATGACTGTAGAAGAAGTGTGTACCAGAGATGTGGAGGGAAAGTCACACCAAGTGTCCAAATTATCTGCTGATGAAGATTTGGTTTCTTTACCCAGGCATTTGAGGAACCACTTGTTCTGCAAAGGAATAGGAGGATTTCATCTTTCATAGCTCGAAAGGCTAGACACAAATACCCACAAATGAAACTATATCAGACTAGGTACAGAGAGAGGGCTGCCAATCTGCTTTGATAATTAATAATTTTAAGGCCACTGATCTTTTTAGTTAGGAATCACTAAGGTCGATCAAGTTGAGTGATACATTTACACAGATACATATCAAAAGAGGTATTATATTCAATAATGGCTCTGATGAAATATAAGTAAAGGGGAAATAAGAATTGTCTGGATCCATTGCAGATGCATTTGGAAATTAGATTAAGCAGAAAGAGGGCTTTCCAAATAACTGTGAAGATATAATGGTCAAAAGATAAGGAATTATCAACAAGAGTTTCTAAATGCCTTACAACAGTATCAAATAGGAGGAGGGTTGCTACTTATATGGCAGGGGAAATTGGTTTGTTCACTAAAATTAACAATACAAATTTTATCACTTTCATTTTGAGATCATTGACCTTATACAAATTCAGTCTAACCCCATGTTGGAGCAGGTGAGGGTCAACAGAAGTTCAAAAACACAGCACCCAGTTTATAGTCATTTGCTAATTCATATAACCATATGCCAGGATAGCTATCATGATGGTCTGAGAATAGCTTTTTACTTTCCAAAGTGGCACTAGCAACTTTAAGCACATAGGCTTTGTTTATAGGTTCATTGGAGAGTACTAGGCTAAAGACTCAAGAGCCCTTAAAAGCCTAGCCAGTTTTATCCATATTTTATCCTATTCTCTGTCTCAAGAGGAAATATAATAAGGGTTAGCATGTGGACTATTGACAATTTTTTCTGACTGTCTCTGTCCATAAGAGACATGGGTATCACCCCAGGAGTGAATTTGCAATCTCCCATCTGTTGGTCCAGATTGTGTTTGAAGATGGTCAAGAGAAGGGCTCTGCTTCATGAGAATAGGAAGCCTATTCTGGATGAGGGTCAATCTCTGGGACACATATCTGTCTCTCCAGCATGATCTATTCATATCAGAGACCAGGTTTACATCCTTTAAGTGGGTAACCTAAATGCAGTTAGTTTTGGGAATATGCAATGTCAGGCAAAGATCACCCCTCAGTAGTTGGTAGGAAACTGAATAGAGTGATAGGGGTTTTAATTGGTCTGCTTATGATATGCTGGTAATACCCTGTATTATTTTGGTGAGAAACCTCTGAGGACGCTCCAGCTCTTGCAGGTGCCTGGTGAGGTACATGCCTAAGGGTGCATTTTACTTGATTATTGGTCTGATGAGGGCTAAGAACAGTGGTACTATGACATCCTTATTTCTGAATGTCATGAACCTACTTATAAGCTGGATGATTTCCTCACCGCCATGGACAGATGGTGATCAAAGTTCAGATTACTATCTATCTGAATACCCAGATCTCTCACCACTGGATCCACTTTTAGTGGGGTTTTATCAATTTTTTAATTTGCTGGGGTATTTGATTTTCAAAGGGTATCATTATGTATTTAGTTTGAGTCCATGAATCTGACAGTAATCATTAATTTGTTTCAGTCCTTTCTGTAGGACATCAACATCATTTGGAAAGTCAATGTTTGCCCCTAACTTACAGTCATTAGCAAACTTGGTCAGCCAAAAGCCATATACATTTGCCTTGACACCTGGGAAGTATATATCAAACAAGAGGGCACCTACCACTGAGCTCTGTGATAATTCATTGGTGATTGACTTATTTCTGGATGTGAATTCCCCTACTCTAATAACATGTAATCTATCAGTGAGCCATTTGGATAGCCATCTGGTGATGTAAAGGTTTATGCCCGATTTTGTGAGTTTATCTGTAGTACGCAAGTGGAATATTGTCTTAAATGCCTTGGCCAGGTCAAGGTAGGTGGTATACACTGTCCTATCTTCATCCTTGACATTGGTGACCATCCCAAAGAAGTCTGAGCAGCAGGACCTGCCCTTGATGAAGTCAAACTGGGTTGGGTTTAGAGTCTGAAGATTTCCTATTTCATTGTTAATCAGGTCCAAGATTATCCTTTCCATAACCTTGCATATGAGACTAGTCAGATTTATGGGTCAGTAGTTTCCTGGGTCCATTGATGGTCCCCCCTTGTGCAGAGAGATGATTGTGGCTGTCCTCCACTCAAATGGGACAAAGTCTGTTTAGAGACTGTGGTTAAACAGAGATCTAAGTGGGCCCACTAGGTCATGTTTCAAGCTGTTTAATAGGCACCCTGTGATTCCATCAGTGCCTCATGATGCCGTGTTTCTAACTTTAGAGAGTGCAGTGTTGGGGCTTTTGTGATAACAAGCAAAGTAATGGTAGGTGGTATTTCATGGGGAGTGACCGAAGGTGATGAGAGGTTAAAATTTGAGCTGGATTTATCAGCCAGCAGGTTTTCTATTTCTTCTGGCTAAGAATAGTGCCGCTCAGTATTTGAGTGTTTCCCTAAGATTTTGTTCATAACTAAAAAATTTTCTGTGGTTATACTTTGCTTGGGAAGCTATTTTAGTCTCATGTTTAGCTTTTCAGGACTTGACTAATTCCCTGATTTGCCTGTTGAGAATAGTGAGGGATTTTTTTTTCTCTGTTGTGCACCCACCTACTTGCTTCCCAACAGAAATTTCTTCATTCTATTGTATAATTTATTTATACCAGAGATCAATTAGGTTGACTTGTTTTTCCAGCTAAACCTGGATTTAGCTCGGTCAAGTACTACCATTTTTCTGCAGTTGTTCAACTAGTTGTACAGGGCATTTGTGCATTAGTGTAGCTCGGGTGGTAGAAGAGGGGCAACTGTCCCAGGTGCAAACTATTGTAAGGTGCAGTTAGCCAATCCTGATCTTTAATGTAATACCAGATTTTAAAAGACAGTATTGCAATTGTGGTCAAAGCTAAGCACTGTAGCACTTCATGTGTGGTCTAAACTGTAGCAAGCTGTTTGCTACAGTTCAAAAGAAAAACAAACTTTTTTTTTCAACTAAAATCTGAGCAATGTAGTGCTCCATTAAGGTAGGGTATAAACTGTAGCATTGTAGTATTGAGCGAAAGTACCTTCACCTTGGCATTAGAAGAATTTGTTACATTGTAGGTCTGTTGGTTTGGCACCACCTAAAAAAGGCACTATGAGTATGGTTAATGCCTTGTCCAGTTTTCAAAAGTCTAGCAGTGACAGGTGCAGACCATTTCTGGAAAAAACGCATGATTTGTGGATCAGGTTTTCCCAGGCAGTCAAGTGCCGCATCTCCTTGGAATGACACCAGTAGCTAAAACAATTATTGAAGTCAATCATTTTGTGTTTGTGTTGTGATATCATTCTTGGTGAGGGAAGAATGCTGTTCAGTGCAAGGCTCATACCCCCTGCAACATGTATTCAGAGGAGTCCATTATCTCTCTCTCTTCACATAGTCCAGAGAGGTATATCTAAAGTCAATCACACCCACATGGACTGTGACTGAGGTATACTGGTACCTCTGGTTGAGTAACCTGAATGCTTGCATGATCTGGTGAATCCTGGCCCCTGACAGACAAGTGACTATAACCCTGTCTTTATCCAACCTGGTGAGAGAGATGTCCATGCTTCTCATGATGGAGTCTGCTGTGACCAAGATGTTTGAATGTGCTGTGTTTCATCTTAAGCACTTACTTGTAGAGAAACTATGAGCTGTATTTTTATGTGTAGTGGTTAGTGTTGACTAAGTTTTGTTTGCATGTGGTTTCTGAGGGCATTGTACAGAATTCCTCTGAGTTTTTGGTAAGTTAGTAAGACTACCTCTACATGGATTTATATTATTTTATCAAACATTTCTTCTATTGAACACCTAATGTTCGCACACTATACGTTCATGTCCCTATTTAACAAACTACCTAATCATCGAATGACATTTTATCAAATAGTTTTAGTTGACTATCCTGAATAAAACATTGAATGACTGACATGCCAACTAGCTGAGACTTACCCATTACCTCATATTACTGGGATCTTGGAGTTGACATATTTAATTTGCAGTGGTGTGTGGGGGTGTGTGTGTAAAAACACAAAAAAAAAGTTTATTTTTTCATATATACAAAGTATATTTACTGTTTAAGCAAATATATAGATTTTAATTTCTTTTATAAATATTTACTTTATTTACCTTTAAGTTTTACGTTTTACCATTGTACACATCTTAAAATGCAGGTATTCACTGCTTAATGAGCAACATCATACATGACATTTTTTTAAAGATGACCAACTAAAACAATACGGTACAATCTCATTTGATGTTTAGGCAGTTTGCTAAATACGGACTTTGATGGATAATGTTCGACAGTTAGGTGTTTGATAAAAGAAATATTCGATAAAATGATATAGACTCTCTACATATGTGGATGTATATGTTCAGACATTATTTATGGTGGGAAATGATGTGCGTGTGCTGACAGCCCAGTCATCATTTCATTTTGTAGAATGTGAGTGTCGTGTCTCAATTTTCATAGTGTAACTACATCTCTGACATGCTGTGCTTGTTTGCTCCAGGATTAAGTGGCCATTGGTATACATGAGACAATTGCTTCCTTGTCCCAAGATGACTATGTCCACCAGGCTGGCCACAGAGATGGCAGCAAAGTGACTAACCTTGGTTTCAGTTTTTTACTAAATGTTTAACCAGGAACAAGAGAGGGAAGATTTAACTGGACTGGGATGGTAACACACAGATGGAGAGTGGGTGCTATACTCAGTGTGAACTGCTGTGCATGCAACATGGGTGCTTCTAGAGCAGCAGGGGACTGGGGAAGGCTGCAGACATAGTTATTTTAAGGGTAATTTTAGTGTCTGTACTTTGTCAGTCAATCAGTTAGCTATCCACTGAATAACATAAAGATCATATTCAAAATTACAAGTCCATTACTAGTGTCTGCATGGTTACTAGATTCTAAGGCACTGGCCAGGTCCAGATATGCTAAACGTACTGCACAACTGCTATCCATTGAAAACCAGAAATATGTGTGGGGAGAAACACTACAGATACATTAAAAGGGGTTGTGTTTCAATATCAAATGCAAAAGATCATTAGCTTAGGTGTTGATTATATTTACGAGTGGTCAAGTATGAACAGGGCCTGTAGAAATAAGAAGTGATTTATATATATATATATATATATATATATATATATATATATATATATATATACATATATATATAGATATACATATAGATATATATATATATATATATATATATATATATATATATATATATATATATATACATATATATATAGATATAGATATAGATATACAATTGCTGTACAGGAGCTAAGAGTTTACAGATGAAATTCTTAAAATGGGAGATAATGATTTTGTGTGTGCATGAACCCAGCTGAGACCATTGTGACCAAGACATGGTGTAAATACAAAGGTGTCTGATATAAGATAAAAGAACATCACAATAACTACAGATAATGGAGTAAAACTTTCATTACTATTATAGGTTCATAGGTTCATAGGTAGATACTAGGCTATCTGCCCTAGGGCATTTATAAGCCTAGTCAGAGTGTATTATGCTTCCGCCTCCCTATTAGATTAGCCTACTGTGCCTCTGTAAAGTAGGTCACAGAAGGTAGCCTTTTAAGATTAGTTTACTGTGCCTCTGTCTAGCAGGGACAGAGAAGAGATCCCAGGGGTGAATTTGCGATTTCCCATCCACGCATTCAGATTTCGCTTGAAGATGGTCAGCGAGGGGCTATGTCTAACATGAATTGGGATTCTATTCCAGAGTGAGGGGAGCCTCTGGGAAATGAATCTGTCCCTCCAGCATGTCCTATTTATTTTTGTGCTGAGGTTTAGGTCCCTGGAGCGTGTAGCTCTAAGGGACTTGGATTTTTTGAGGTGGAGCATGTCCATTAATTCTGGGTTTGACATGACTTTGTATGTCAGGCATAGATCGCCTCTGAGTAGGCAGTAAGTAACTGAGTAGAGCTGGAGTTTCTTTAGTCGAGCTGCATAAGACATCTGTTTGTAGCCCATGATCCTCTTGGTGAGGTACTTTTGGGGTCTCTCCAGTTGCTGCAGGTGTCGGGTAAGGTACATCCCAAAAGGGGCATTGTATTCAATTATGGGCCTGATGAGTGACGAGTAGAGGGGCACAATGACCTCTCTTGATCTAGATGCGAACCCTTTCGTGATAAGGTAGGCTATACAGAAGGTCTTTCTAACCACTTTGACAATGTGATTATCAAAGGAGAGATTACTATCTACGTTGGTCCCCAAATCCCTAATTACTTCTTCCGTACTTAATGGATTACCACCTATGTGGTAATTTGTGGGCACCTTGTTTTTCCCAAACGGGATGACTAGGCACTTTTTAGCATTTAGCTTGAGGCTGTTGCTCTGGCACCAAGCATCCGTCTCTGTGAGACCCTTTTGGAGGACGCTTGTGTCAGCTGGAGATTTGATTATGGCCCCCAGTTTGCAGTCATCTGCAAACTTTGTCAGCCATAATCCCCCCATGTTAGCCTGAACCTCAGAGAAGTATATACCGAACAAGAGAGGTCCCAGAACTGAGCCCTGTGGGATGCCACTTGTAACTGGTTTGGATTCGGACATGGCACCTGCGATTCTGACCATGTGGGTTCTATCTCTGAGCCAGTTTGCAATCCATCTTGTGATATAGGGGTTGATATTTAAGCTGGTAAGCTTATTTATGATGCCCGGGTGGGATATTGTGTTCAAGGCTTTTGCGAGGTCTAGGTAGGCTGTGTGGACTACCTTCCCCTCGTCTATGGCTTTGGTAACTGTTTCAAAGAAATCAACTAGGATTAAGAGGCAAGATCTCCCCTTAACAAAGCCGAATTGGGTAAGATTCAGTGTCTGGAGGCTCCCAATGTCTTTGTTTATGAGTTCCATGATAATATGCTCCATAGCTTTACAGACCAGACTAGTCAGGCTTATGGGGCAATAGTTTCCGGTGTCCGTTGTGGCACCACCTTTGTGGAGTGGGACCACTGTAGCTGTACGCCATTCTTTGGGTACATATCCTGTAGTAATGCTAAGTTTGAACAGTGACTTAATGTGAGGGTTCAGTTCTTCTTGGAGCTCATGTAAGACACAGCCTGGGACACCGTCCGGTCCCATAGATGCTGTGTTTTTTGCTTTGGAGAGGGCAGATTTCACCTGTGCATCTGTGATGTCAGGAAGGTTACATTCAGTTGGGACAGGAATTTGCTCCTTTGGGGGGGAAGAGGGGGAGAAGCTTGTGCTGAATCTGTCTGCCAGGATGTTGGCTATGTCTGTAGGTTTGGTATATTTTGTACCATTATGCAACAATTCAGAGCATATCTGGGAGTTTCCGCCCATATTCCTGACATAACTAAAGAAGGCCTTGTGATTATCTTTAGTGTCTAGGGCAATTTTTCTTTTGAAATTGGCCTTTGATGATTTTATGAGGGATCGGAGTTTCTTGCTAATACTGATCAGAGATGCCTTCTCTTTTTGGGATTTTGCTCTGTCATGTAGTAGCTTCCTTCTTCTGTTATATAGCTTATTTATGGCCGGGGTCCACCAGACTGGTCTCCTGTTTTTGGGGGAGTGAGTCTTGGTTTTATTTGGGATAGCACGATCCATGCATTCCTGCAGGTGCTCATAGAATGCATTTGTAAAGGATTCTGCGGATTGGGCTGTATTATCCTCTGGCCCAGGGGCTTTGAAGGATTCCACCTCAGTCTTGAGAAGTGCAAAGTTGGCTTTTGAGAAATTCTTTACAGTGATTTCCTTGGCTGGGGGTGGGGATGGGATATGGATGTCCAGGGAAATTTGTTTATGGTCTGATCTTACCAATGAGGGGTTTACCTCTGGTGTGGAACATAGAGTCCCCATGTTGTTGATGACCAGGTCCAATATGTTGTTCCCTCTTGTGGGAGTGGTGACCAGTTGTTCCATTGCGTTAGAGTTTATAAATTCAAGGAACCGTTGGGCGAGGGTGTTTGGGCTTGAGTAGTTTTCCCAGTCAATGTTTGGGTAGTTGAAGTCACCCAATAAAGTAGTGTTTGGAGAGACCTTCATATTGTCCAGTGTTCTCAGGAATGCCAAGTGGGGTTCCTGTAACAGGGAGGGTATTCTGTAGCAGGCTACAAACTGAAAGGCAGTTTTGCCCTCTGTTAGTTGCACATGGATCGTTTCCGATGCCTCGTGCAGTGCCACTAACCTGGAGTTGTAGGTATCTTTGATGAATATAGATACTCCCCCTCCTTTTGTGTTTCGGTCCGAGTTTTGGGGCCGAAACGCATGGTATGAGTTATAACCTGGTAGTGCTGGGGTACTCTCAGGAGCCTTGAACCAGGTTTTTCTTACTGCACAGACATCGATTTTCTCCATACTGAGGAGTGCCTCGAGTGTGTGCATCTTGAGGTTTAGACTTCTGGCGTTGAGTAGCATTACCTTTAGTTTTTTTATCCTTGGGTTGTCTATGAAGGTGTGTTTGTCCTTTGAGCCTTCCCTAAAAAAGGCACTATGGGGGTGGCAAGAGCCTTGGCCAGTATACGAAAGCCTAAGGGTGACAGGTGCAAGCCGTCCCTAGCGAAGCAATGTGGCTTGTCGAGCATGTCATCCCAGGCTGACAGACACTGGATCCCCTTTGAATGACACCAATACTTTAGCCAATTGTTGAAACTGATTATTTTGTCTTTATACTGTGGCATCATTCTTGGTGAGGGCAAGATGCTACTCAAGGTCAGGGTCATACTAGCCTGGGCTACATGGTCAGAGAGCTCCTCTATGTCTCTTTTCATGTAGTCCAGGGAGGTACGTCTCAGGTCATTCACACCAGCATGGACAATGATGGAGTCATACTTGTATTTGCTTTGGAGTGACCTGAGTGCTTGCATTATGTGGCGGATCCTGGCACCTGACAGGCAGCTTACAGTGACCTTCTCCTTGTTCAGTCTGGTGAGCGGGACGTCACTGTGCCAGACAATAGAGTCCCCTATAACAAGTGTATTTGGTGTGTTGTTTGGCATTAAGGGCTGTGACTGTGAGGCACACTGATTTTGTGAGATATGTGATTCATGGGTATTGTTGAGGGGTGGCTGTTGCTTGGATATCTGCTTAGGTGGTCTTTGCTGTTTAGGAAGATTTTTATTTAGAGCCTCCGAGTATGTTTTTGTGTGTTTATGTGTTGGGTATGCAGATGCAATAGGTCTGTGTGAGACTGGATTTGTGGTGTGGGTGGTTACCTTTTCCTCCTGACTGACTGTGCCAGTCTTGGGTTGAGAGAGCTGTGCCTCCAGTTTGGCTGTGTAACTGCATCTCTCACATGTATTAGAGTTTATAAAAAATGAATGGATGGTGCGAAAAATGTTTGTTTGTTTATTTATTATTTATGTATTAGAGTTTGTTGGAAGGACGAAAGGGTTGTCTGTGTACATAAGGCAATTGTAACATTGCCTCAAAATTCCCAGATTCACCAGCTGGACTAGAGAGTAACCTTGAAACTGACCCTTGGACATACCAGATTAGTATAGGGAACTGTTTTTTACTGATCAGATTAGGGAAGGGAACTGATTTTTGATTTGATCAGGAAGGACCAATCGGGAGCCTAATACTTATGAGAAGTCAAGGAGGGTGTAGTGCTTTAGTTAGTTAGTGTTTCCTTATAAGAGCTGAGCAAGTGCAGGGCTTTAGAAAGAGAATAGAGTGATTACTTTGAGGGTTTGAACAGTTCAAAGGGAAAAAGTGAAGAGCAGACTTTGTGGAGCCTGGAATAGTTTAAACCTGTTTAGGTGGTGCTGCCTGAAGCTGCTCAGTGCGCAAAACCATGCAAAAAGAGAGTTGTAGGGTTTTAAGACAGAGAGATCAAGGAGTTTAGAATTGACCCAAAATGGCCAATAAAACTACAGCTTCTAGGTACTAACCATTCCTCCAGGGACAGGCAGGCTGTTCAGTGTTAACCACTCCCACTGGTGAACACAGAGACTTCCCTTTAGGCCAAGCAAGCACTGGCCTTCTAAAAACTTCCAAACAGTTCAGAACAGCAAATCTGTAACTGAACTTTCTTAACTTTCAGAAAGTGGGAAAAAAGCAAGATTTTTTTTTTCTTTTTGTTGTAGTTTAAAGGTAGCAGAGATGCACAAGCAGCAAAATAATCACAACAGTGGAATAAATGAACCCACACTTGAGTGCTAGGCCAACATCGGGTAAAATGCAGTTTTTAGAGAAAAAAAATGATTTTAAATTAAGTGCAACACAGGAAATGCAGTAAACAAGCTCTTGATGTGTTCCAAGTACTGTTCCTGTTACAGATATAAACTTTAGCAAGCCGGAAAATGCCAAAAAGTAGGCAGCAAAGCAGTAAAACATAACAAAAAATCAGAAGAAAATACTTAAAATCACAAAAGTGGCTCCTTTTCTTCTCTCAGCGTTTTCTCCCCTTGGTAGGTGCTTCAGCAACAACTAGCAAGCCTGAAAATATGCCAAAACCATGAGGCAGCCTGGTTTTAAGAGAGAGAGATCAAGGAGTTTAGAATTGACCCAAAATGGCCAATAAAACTACAGCTTCTAGATAGTAACCACTCCTCCAGGGACAGGTAGGCTGTTCAGTGTTAACCACTTCCACTGGTGAACACAGAGACTTCCGTTTAGCCCAAGCAAGCACTGGCCTTCTAGAAACTTCCAAACAGTTCAGAACAGCAAATATGTAACTGAACTTTCTTAACTTTCAGAAAGTGGGAAAAAAGCAAGATTTTTTCTTTTTTTTTTCTTTTTGTTGTAGTTTAAAGGTAGCAGAGATACACAAGCAGCAAAATAATCACAACAGTGCAATAAATGACCCCACACTTGAATGCTAGGCCAAAATCAGGTAAAATGCAGTTTTTAGAGAAAAAAAACGATTTTAAATTAAGTGCAACACAGGAAATGCAGTAAACAGGCTTTAGATGTGTTCCAAGTACTGTTACTGTTACAGATATAAACTTTAGCAAGCCGGAAAAATGCCAAAAAATAGGTGGCAAAGCAGTAAAACTTAACAAAAAATCAGAAGAAAATACTTAAAATCACAAAAGTGGCTCCTTTTCTTCTCTCAGCATTTTCTCCCCTTGGTAGGTGCTTCAGCAACAACTAGCAAGCCTGAAAATATGCCAAAACCACGAGGCAGCTGGGTTTTAAGAGAAACAGATCAAGTAGTTTAGAATTGACCCAAAATGGCCAATAAAACTACAGCTTCTAGGTAGTAACCACTCCTCCAGGGACAGGCAGGCTGTTCAGTGTTAACCACTCCACTACAACATGGCAAGCTAATACAATATGTATGTAAAAATGTTAAGTGGGATACAATATTAAAAAAAGAGAAAAAAATGGGACTGGATTCATACAATAGGGCTCTCTTGTTTGTAAACAGCAGTGCTGGCCTTAAACTTTGTAGAACTAGGCAGATGGCTAGGGAACCATGCATTTAAGGGCACTCTATGGTTTGTATTTCATTGCTTAAAAAGTAATTAATACTAGACTAAATAGGTAAGCAGTGTTAGTGGTACAACAGGTAGCAGACGCACCATTGTGCAGAAGGCTAGTAGCATAAGCAGGGTGCTGCCCTCCTGAGTGTGTCATCCTACAGGTAAGCTCTTAAACACAGATCCCATCTGTCTGCTTGAATTGGTAGTAGCTCAGCTTGATGTAAAAGATTCCATGGCACTTATCAGAAAGAGTGGAATAAGTTCCCTGATGCCCTGGCCAAATAGCAGCTCAAGTCTCCCCTGAAAAGAGGCTACTAGCCTAGTGGGATTAACCCTGTCAGCAAAGGATAAATAAAATAAATAAATTAAAATAAGCCTGAGGTGTGACAATGCCAGAGGGTGGGGCTGGGGTGGTAGATGCTCCACTTGCCCATTCAAGTCCAGTTATGTCAAGAACATTGTTAGCTGAGGGAGAAGAGACTTTGGGGAATATTCAAATGGAGGCACATCAACTAGTGGCACATTTGCATCAATGTGATACATTTTTCAATAAATATGAAATATTAATTCATATGGTTGGGCTGACTGATTGTAATATTCAGTGCCTGGCTGTACTGTTTATAGAAACAGAATATGATAGCTTTTACAACAGAGAGGTAGAAAATATGGAGCAAAATCTGGAACATCCAGCAGAATTCAATACAGTTGAGAGAATAAGGAATGGTGCTATGTGAAGACAATAGCAGTCAGGTAAGTTTTTTTTTATGTTGGCAGTGAGCAAACAAATATTTTGGAAATATTTCTGGCTTTGTGATTTGTGGAACAACTTGGCATACCTTAATTTGTGACAAGTGCAACTTATTTGTGTGTAACAATTTAAGTAAATAAAATTACATCACTATCAGATGATGCAGCTTTTACTGCAAAGTGAAGGTTGGGGTTAGCCACTGGATGAAAGCAGCTGAATACTGTTTGCTCATTTTAAACAGTCAGTACCTGGCCTTGCATGACCAGTGTGATTTTCTATGAAGCAACTTGGAATATTTTAATGTGTAACAACTGTTTTTTTGAACTATAGGTGAATGCATTGCATGGTCATCTTCTTTTATCACAATCTGACATATGAATTGTACATCAAAGTGGCTATAACTGCTTTGTGGGAGTTGTGTAGGTGAAATAACTGATCCTTTTGTCACGTGCTCAGTTTACTGACATTCTCAAACGGACACAATGCATCTGAGAATGCCCAGAGTCTCAGAGCTTCTTGATGGCTGTGCCTTCCATATCACATACACCAAGCCTGAATAAGTGGATTTTGACACGGGCTTAGTAGTGACTTTTACCATGAACCCCACTTAATGTAAAACCAGCCCTGCTCAGTGGTGTATAAAGAAAGTCACTGTAGCATGTGTGAGGTGGTGGGGATGATGTCATTATTTTTTTAACTTTCCACAAAACCTCAAGGTCACTATTGTCTGTTAAGATGGGGACAGTTTGACCATTATTTCCTCTAAAACTTCAGGAAGGTGCAAAGAGGGTCACTAAGCGAGTACATGATTGTACTGTCTAAATGTAAGCATATTCAGATGGCTATCTTTTGGGGAGAGGGCAAACATACATGTGCACAGTATGTGTGTCTGACAATAAATATGTTTTATTTATTTATTTTTTCAGTTTTGTCCAAGAGCAGCATTAGAAGCATATACAGTAGGCTGCTGTCTTTTGTGGGTAGGGGTGAGGAAAATGTTGTAAATACATACATATGTATGTACATATGACAGCTTTGAGTTGAAATATATGATGCTGGCCATTTGTCCCTTAATTTTCATCTTAATATAACACTAGACAGGGATACACAGAATGTGACAACCACTTTATGTATGTATGTATGTATGTATGTACATATGACAGCTTTGATTTGAAATATATGATTTTGGCCATTTCCCCCTTAATTTTCATCTTAATTTAACATCAAACAGGGATACACAGAATGTGACTACCTTTTAATGTGTCTTGAGGAAGCAGGTACTATTTCCATATATGATGTATGTCTCATAACAAACATTTTTCTTCTGTGTTTATTGTGCACGGATGTTATTTAATTTTGAGCATTAAAGCTTGGACAGAACTCATTTCCTCCTTGAAATAAAAAAGTTCAGTTGAATCCTTTGGCTTCCAGTGGCTATGATAAAAGCAGCAGTAGATTTCATGGAAAAAGTGCAATGAGATGGGTCACTGGTACAGAGAGCAATACTTTGATTCACAGTACAAATATTAGGTATAGTTAGACAGTTGTAATCACTTTACAATGCTGTCATATGAGTGTGCAGTTGAAGGAGTGTAATTTTGGTTAGAAGATGGAAATACTAAAGTAGAAAAGTGTGTAATAGGGGATGATATATGCTACAACCTTGATGGGATGTGAAAAGTGAGAAGTGAAGACTTTTACAATGTGTACAATTAGTGTCATTGATTTTGTGTCAGATATGGGTTTATCGGGTGCCTTATAGGTAAGAGGGGGTCACCAGGTAAAATGTTCATATTTGTTTTAGTACATTCATATGGTAGTGAAGTATTTGATACATTTTAGTTTGCCAGGATGGGTGCCAAAGCTTGTAACAGATATTAGGATGATGTAGCTAATCATATATTAGATATTTTATAGCATTTTCAAAAAATAAAGTGTAAAAATGATAAAAATATGAATGTATGCTTAATGAGCAGCTCTAGACTTGTGAGCATATCTACGATAAAAACATTCATTAAAATATGGGGACTTGTTAACTATCAGTTTCAGTTTGCATTGTAACTCGATCATTTCTAAAATAAACTATCTAAATTACTTTCTCTTGCCTTCAACATTATCTAAAATAAAAAAACTTGCTGAAGGAGTCATGAAGCTGAGAATGTTTAACTACACGTGTTCACTAATGCATTGATTCAGCTTTCTTTTCATTTTCTCTATTTAAAAAGAATTACAAGACAATCATGTAGTGCAGTAAACCACCACAAAACTGGTGCAAATAAATCCCTAGAACCTTAAATGCTATGTCTAAATGTTCCAAGGTGATACATTAATGAATTTAATACTGAAATGCAAGAATCCTGTCCAATTTTCAATACATCTCTATAAAGAAATGACATCTTCTGTGTCTCCTTTGATCAAACAGAAGAGGTCATGAACACATTTACTATACATTAGAACTTCTTTAAAACGCTCCAATGAGTAGAGTGGTTCTCCTTTCCCTGTCACTCAGAACTAAATTAGTGAACATCAGTTAAACTACCGTCCCCATGGCAGCTCCACAGACTTGTTTAATAGATGATTGCATGACACTGCATTTCATGCACAATTTTTTAAAACTCTCAATTGAGTATAGAGCTTGTCCATTACCACTCACAAAGGACTAAATTAGTGTACATCAGTTTAATCACTTTCCCCATGGCAACTCCTCAGATTGTTTAATATATGGTTGCATGACATTATATCGCAATGCCCAAACATTGACAGGTTTGATCAGTGGTGCAAGATGAAAACGTACTTAAGGAAAAAACAAAATGGTTGAAACTTCAACTGATCAGCAAAGAAAAACAAATAGCTTCCTTTTGCAATCTCTTAACTAGATCTTTAGCACATGCTTCAGACACAGTTTGGGCTGAATTTAGAAGGGTTATTGGAAAGTGTACACATGGTATATACCTTGAAATATTCATTTCCGATTCAGAGACAGTCTTGTATAGATGCTTCACCACAAAGATTTGTGGCACCACAGTGGATTATTTCTGCGGTTGTAATAAATGCTAATGATGCATTCCCTGTGAGCAGCCAATGCTAATTAGCCATGTGCTATTTTGTGAAAATGCCTGGGCAAAATAACAGGGCTAAAAGATCATATTCACTCATTACAACAGAGGTAAGTGCCAAGGAAATTTCTGTACATGTAGTGTTGGGGTACATGTGTGTGTGTGTGTGTGTGTGTGTGTGTGTGTGTGTGTGTGTGTGTGTGTGTGTGTGTGTGTGTGTGTGTGCGTGTGTGTGTGTGTATGAATGTGAGAGAGTGTGTTTCTGTTTGTGTATGTATATGCATAAATGTGTGAATGTGTGAGAGGGGTGAGGGGGTCTATTATACCTACATACCCCGATGTCTAATCAGCAAATCTAGGAATATTGGGGGAGTGCAGGATACTAGATGACAGGGGTACTTGTCATATTGTGCTTTAAAAACACTTAGAAAAAATGAGTTATAGCTGTAAAGATGTGGGTCGGGAAACAGTAGACACAAAGGATACATCTTTACAGCATTCCTGAAGGGAATATACGAAGCTTAAAGAAATGTTTTGCAGCATGCAAGACATGTATCAGGAGAACTTTAGACACCAGGGATATCCCTTTAGAGTATGCCTGAAAAATATAAAAAAAAAACTAAAAGAAACAGTTTTGCATCACAAAAAATGTGTGTCAGCACCATGGATAACTCTTTACAGTGTACCTGTAAGGGACAGAAAAAGATTCAAACCCTGTACTCTCCCTACTCGTAAAGAGGATATTAGTCCACAGCACCACCACTGGACACAAAAGGTACTGCAAAACCTGCCTAAACCCTTCATAAAAAGCAAGCAGCAAAGAATGCAAAACAAAGGGTCTCAAACCGAGCACCTTTGATACAAGAAGCAGCAGCAGCATTAACACACTACAACAACTAATCAGTTACAGAACCACATTTTCCCATGTAATAAGATGTAAGAAACTTTAATTTCTGGCAT